>NC_086454.1:115714663-116035913 GCF_028390025.1 Pseudophryne corroboree | reverse complement strand
GGACTCCCAGTATCGCAGTTTATGCGTGTGTTACGTAACAATTCTGAAAAAGAGTTGGCTAAAGAGCAACTACTGGAAATCAGACAGAGGTTTGAAGATTGAGGTTATAAATTGAAAACAGTTAATAAAAGCCTCCCCAGGGCAAGAAGACTCTATGAGAGTGGGAGTAAGGATCGAACTGATGCGGTGGACAGCAATAAAATGATTGTTAGCGTAAAATGTGACACCGATTTGCGCACTGTCCAAAGATCGAGCAAAAAACATTGGCCTTTATCGAGCACAGATCCACAAATGAGCTCATTATGTTCTAAACCGATGTTTGGGGTACGGAGAGGCTCAACTTTAAAATACCTCCTATACCATACCAACAGTAATGCTCAAAGTTCTGAAAATACTGGTTGTGTATCATTACAGAAAGGTTGTTATTGATGCCTGGGCTGTACAACCTGTGCATCCATGATCATTGGCAAATCATTCCCACATCCGCACAATGGGAGTAGGATCAATATAGGATGCAGGTTAACATGCCAAATGGACCATATCATTTACTTTCTACAATGCCCCTGTGGCTTGGTGTACGTGGGCAAAACCACAGGAACTTTCCATGAGTGAATGAACCAATACCACTCAGATATACGACTGGCGTATACAAGATGTAACACGGATAAACCAGTAGCTGATCATTTTCTGAAACTGGGACATCAGGTCTCTACCTTGAGATATGTGATGATTGATACAGTGTCTGCCATAAAAAGAGGAGGTGATCGAGGCCTGCTGTTGCTTGAAAAAGAAGCAAGGTGGATTCATAGGTTGGACACAGTAGCCCATGGGGCTTAATGAGTACAACCATCTCAATATTTTTCTTTAGGGACTTTTTCTATAGATCTATACTTCTATTTTTGCTGGGATTGTATACATTTACCTGGCCCTGTTTATAGGATTTAATCTGTGTCTCTTCCTGTTTTGATTAGTTTGTTGATTACAAGTGACTTCACCTTGAAAATAGGATTTTAATTACCTACTGGTAAATCCTTTTCTCGTAGTCCATAGAGGATGCTGGGGTTTCATTTAGTACCATTGGGTATAGATGGGTCCTTTGGGAGCCACTGGCACTTTAAGAGTTTAACAGTGTGGGCTGGCTCCTCCCTCTATGCCCCTCCTACCAGACTCAGTCTAGAAACTGTGCCCGAGGTGACAGACATACTTCGAGAGAAGGAAATACAGATAGTGGTGAGATTCACACCAGCTCACACCGAATCGAAGAAACCATGCTGACCAGCATGTAACATGGAGAAACCATGAGGAAATCATGCAAAACCGCATGAAACATGAAGAAACCATGTCAACCAGCAGGTAACATGAAGAAACCATGCTAACCAGCAGGCAACATGAAGAAATCATGCCAACGAGGATAAAACATGAAGAAATCATACCAACCATCATGCAACACGAAGAAAACATGTTATCTAGCATGAAACAGGAAGAAACCATGTCAACCAGCAGGTAACATGAAGAAACCATGCTAACCAGCAGGCAACATGAAGAAATCATGCCAACCAGGATAAAACATGAAGAAATCATACCAACCATCATGCAACACGAAGAAAACATGTTATCTAGCATGAAACAGGAAGCAACTATGCCAATCAGCATGCAACCTGAAGAAACCATGGTAACCAAGCATGAAAGAGGAACAGCAACAGCTGAACCAATAGTTAACCAAGTAGCAACGCTGGAAAACAAAGCACTGGGCGGGCGCCCAGCATCCTCTACGGACTACGAGAAAAGGATTTACCGGTAGGTAATTAAAATCCTATTTTCTTTTACGTCCTAGAGGATGCTGGGGTTCTGTTTAGTACCATGGGGATGTACCAAAGCTCCCAGTATGGGAGGGAGAGTGCTGAGGATCCTGCAGAATGGAGTGACCAAACTTTAGGTCCTCAGATGCCAAAGCATCAAACTTATAGCTTTATCAGCAAGTGTGTATACGACCCTGACCAAGCAGCTGATCGGCAAAGCTGTAAAACCAAGACACCCCGGGCAGCTGCCCAGGAACAACCCACTGTATGAGTAGAGTGGGCCATAACAGATATTGGACATGGCAAGCCTGCTGAAGAAAAAGCATGCTTGATTGTAAACCCGATCCAGCGAGCAAATGTCTGCTTAGAAGCAGGACACCCAACCGTGTTGGGACCATACAGGACAAACAGAGCGTCCGACTACCTGTGAGGAGAAGTCCTCTACACAGAAACTTTCAAAGCTCTCACAACATCCCAGGACTGTGAGGTAATTGAGTAGTCAGTAGCCACTGGCACCACAATAGGTTGGTGATATGAAAAACTGACACAACCTTTGGAAAAAATTGCTGACGTAGTCTGACCTCAGCTCCATCTTCACGGAAAAACAAGTAGGGGCTCTAGCATGACAATGCCCCCAATATCGACACCCGTCGAGCAGATGCCAATGCCAACAGTGTGACCACCTTCCAAGTTAGAGACTTGACATCCACCTCATGTAAAGGCTCGAACCAATCTGACTGCAGGAACTGCAGCACCACACTAAGATCCCAAGATGTCGTAGGAGGCACAAAGGGTGGCTGGATGTGCAGAATCCCTATCAAGAAAGTCTGAATCTCAGGGAGAGCAGCCAATTGTTTCTGGAAGAAAATGGATAAGGCCAAAATCTGGACCTTTATGGAGCCCAAGCGTAGGCCTACAACTACACCTGCTTGCAGAAAGAGGAGAAACCGTCCTAGTTGAAACTCCACCGTTGGAAACTTCTTGGATTTACACCAAGACAAGTACGTTTTCCAAATGCGATGGTAATGTTTAGACGTTACTCCCTTCCTAACCTGTATCAGGGTAGGAATGACTTTGTTCGGAATGCCCTTCTGAGCTAAGATCTGGCGTTCAACCTCCATGCCATCAAACATAGCCATGGTAAGTCTTGATAAGTGAACGGCCCCTGTTGCAGAAGGTCCTCGCGAAGAGGAAGAGGCCTCGGATCTTCCAGCAGTAACTCCAGAAGATCCGCGTACCAAGCACTTCTTGCCAGTCCTGAGCAATGAGGATTGCCTGAACTCTTGTTCTTTTTATTAGCTTGAGAATCCATGGGATGAGTGGAAGTGGAGGGAACACCTACACTGACTGGGACACCCACGGAGTTACCAGGGCATCCACCACCACTGCTTGTGGGTCTCGTGACCTGGAACAGTATCTCCGAAGCTTCTCGTTGAGTCGAGAGGCCATTATGTCTATCTGAGGTACACCCCATCGGCTTGCTACTTCTGCGAATACTTCTGGGTGGAGGACCCATTCTCCAGGATGGAGATAGTGTCTGCTGAGGAAGTCTGCTTCCCAGTTGTCCACTCCCAGAATGAAGACTGCTGGCAGCGCCCGTGCATGCTTCTCTGCTCAGAGGAGAATTATTGTCACCTCTGACATTGCAGCCCTGCTCTTCGTTCCACCCTGCCTGTTTATGTAGGACACCGCTGTGCCGTTGTCCGACTGAACCTGAACGGCTTGATCTCGCAGAAGATGTGCTGCTTGTAGAAGGTCGTTGTACATGGCCTTCAGATCCAGAATGTTTATTGGAAGGAGTGATACCTAAACTGACCACTTTCCTTAGAAGTTTTCCCCCTGAGTGACTCCTTCCCAAACCCTGAGACTTGCATCTGTGGTTAGATGAATCCAATTCTGAATCCCGAACCTGCGGCCCTCAAATAGGTGAGAAGTTTGAAGCCACCAGAGAAGTGAAATTCTGGCTTTTGGCAACAAGTGCATCCGCTGGTGCATGTGAAGATGAGATCCTGACCATTACCGTGCAAGGAATCTTCCGTACTGTTGAGCCTCTTAGTAGGCAACCATGTTCCCCAGAAGGTGAAAGCACCTATGAACTGTTACCCGGGCTGGCATCAGGTCATCCCGGCCATTGATTGGATCACCAACGCTTTCTTCACCGGTAGAAACACCCTCTGCACTTCCGTGTTGAGAATCATCCCCAGGAAGGAACGCCTTCTTATTGGCTTCAAATGCAAAATTAGAAGCTTCAGGATCCACCCGAGATCCCGGGACAGTTGATTTGAGAGAGCAGTACTCCGTAACAACATCTCCTTGGAGGATGTTAAGGTCGCCCAGATATGGAATTATGTCCACTCCTGGTTTGTGCAGTGGGAGTATAAAGGCTGATGAACACCCCCGATGTTGTGTAGAAGCCAAGCTCAGTGTTTGGAACTGGAAGTGACATAGTTGTAGTACAGCCTTAAATACGCACCCCTGATATCCCGGGATACCAGGCATTCCTCTACATCTCGAGCAGAGATCACCACTCCCAGACTCCATCCTGAATTGAACACCCACCAGTAGGGAATCAATGACCCCAGGTTTTAATAGTAACCCCTGTTAATGTTAATGACATTAGTTTGACAAATGATATTATAGCTTCCAGCAGTAGTCTTTCTGCCTGAGAAGCTAGTAAGCCTGATTTGAATAATCTGTGAGTTGGGAATACTAGAAATTCTAGCCTTCACCCCTGGGCAATCCAACTGTTTCCAGGGATCAAGGCAGGATATCGCCCAGATGTGTTACTGAATCTCTTTAGTCTCGCTCCCAACTGTCTGATCCCCAGGCAGTGAGGTCCACCAACAAACCGAAGGGTTTGAAAAAGGCCGAATTTGAAATCCGTCCATGGGATTCTGGCGGCGCAGGTTTTCTGGATTTTTCCAACGTCCTCTAAAGAAAGTGATGGAATATGTGGAATCATGTTCGAAGGAATTGCAGTGTAGGTGTAGGATATAATTTCCTGGTCTGTGCAGCTGCGGAAGGAAGACATACCGACTTACCCGCAGTTGACATGGATAATCACGTATCCCGTGCGTCCCAACAGGGTCTTACCTGTGAATGGCGGACCTGTCATACCTTACTCGGATTCTGTATCCGCAGTCCATTGGTGTAGCCACCGTCCCCTGCGCATCAAAAATGACAGAGCAGTGGTCCCTGCATTATGCAGGTCAGTCTAGCCTGTAGAATCCTGTATGTGACATAGAAATAAAGTACAAGTCACTTCTACACATAGAATCTAAATCATCAAGTAAGGAAAGCGAAGTTGTATCTGCACACACACAACTTTTTAGATAGAGACGTGGAACCGTAGTTCCAAAAAAAAAACAATTAAATTATTGGTATTTACCATTTATTGTGGAGGTGCTACCAACTACAGCTGTGGTAAGTACAGTAGGAAGAAAGGAAAGTCTGTATTGTCGGTGCACAAAAGGAGGAGTGACCTGATACCCACATCCACCTATATATTCATAAAATTTAACTTTTATTGTTGTTGAATTACAATAGTGTGACAATAACTAACACAAAAACTACAGGTATAGGCGAAACATAGAGGTTAAAATTTAGACACATACAACACATATACGAAAAGTGCATGAGAATAATAAATGTGATTAAAGATTAAAATGTGTGTCCGCGTGTTTATTCTAATGCCCAGTTGGATATACGATTATTCTCCTAGATCACTAAATCATATATCGATTGCCGTATTTGTCCCACTCATATAATAATGAAGGTGGCTGACAGTATACTTCGGCTTCTCTCGACCAATAATCATGTGTTAGTTGTCATATTTCCGGCACTCTCGTGATAGTACTGATAATACAGTCTGTAATTATCCACACTATATAATTCCTCTGGAGAATTATATCCTATATAATATATTAATCCTTATACAACTGCTCAAATAGGATTCTTTGCAGATATACAGAGTGTCCAGGTCAAGTGTCAAACCCTTTTAATTTATAATGTTCTCATCTTAATTAGGCTGATGGTGAGATCAGCATGTGCAATTAGTTAATTGAATATGGCCATCAAAATCCAATTCTGGTATGTATAATGTACAATAAGAGATAAATATCTCCCCCACTCCTCAGTGTTATTATATTCAAATATGTAGCAAATCACCATATCAATCAGCTATTCACTTTGTGCACGTCCCTGAAAGGGGGGCATGTTTAATACTGAGGATTAAATGTTTAATAATGGGGATTAAATACTTATAAACTGGAAAAAAGAGGACGTCATCCTTTAGTTTAGGATAATCAATTAATGGTGAATTATTTTCACGCTGATGATTTCATTGCCACCACTGGGAATATATATATATATATAATTATATAATATAATTTGTCTGTGCTATATGTTCTCAATAGTACCAATTCAAGTACAGACTTTATTAGTAATATTCAAGTATTCCCTATGGCATAAGTGTATTCACTATGTAGCTACACAAATTGGTACTGAGACATTTCTTGTGTTTGTATTGATCAGATTGTATCATAAATGTTTCAATGCAGTTGCTGAGCAGTTTAGGGGAGTAGCCTAATTAAGATGAGAACATTACAAGTTAAAAGGGTTTGACACTTGACCTGGACACTCTGTATATCTGCAAAGAACCCTATTTGAGCAGTTGTATAAGGATTAATATATTATATAGGATATAATTCTCCAGAGGAATTATATAGTGTGGATAATTACAGACTGTATTATCAGTACTATCATGAGAGTGCTGGAGATATGACAACTAACACATGATTATTGGTCGAGAGAAGCCGAAGTATACTGTCAGCCACCTTCATTATTATATGAGTGGGACAAAAACGGCAATCGATATATGATTTAGTGATCTAGGAGATAAATTACTGATAAACAAACAATTTAATACACTGGTTTAAATTAAGAATAATCGTATATCCAACTGGGCATTAGAATAAACATGCGGACACACATTTTAATCTTTAATCACATTTATTATTCTCATGCACTTTTCGTATGTATTGTATGTGTCTAAATTTTATCCTCTATGTTTCGCCTATACCTGTAGTTTGTGTGTTAGTTATTGTCACACTATTTTAATACAACAATAATAAAAGTTAAATTTTATGAATATATAGGTGGATGTGGGTATCAGGTCACTCCTCCTTTTGTGCACCGACAATACAGCCTTTCCTTTCTTCCTACTGTACTCATCAAGTAAGGATCCTGACCACGGTACAATAGCCCCTGAGGTGTACACAAAAGTGGGTTTCCGAGTCACACCTGCAGCAGTGTACAGTATTAGAGATTAGTCTCAATAGGTGATCAGCTTTTATGGAGGTTGCAGTGCTGTAACTAGGCATTTTAGCGCTGTGTGCAAGAAATGGCATTGGTGCCCCCCACTATGCAAAACATGGGCAGTGCGCGCCGCAGGTGCGCGTAAAATATATAGTGACGTGGCTTCCTGGGGAAGGGGCATGGCCACAAAATAATACCAATTCATACTACGGTGCACAGTAGTCTCCACTATTCAAATTACGCTGCACAGTAGCACCACTACACCAGGCATAGCCCCTTTTACACATTACGGGAGCCAGTCCCCCTTTTTACACATTACGGCAGACAGCGTCCCCCTTTTTACATATTACGACAGACAGCGTCCCCCTTTTTACACATTACGGCAGACAGCGTGCCTTTATACACATTGCGGAGACAGTCCCCCTTTTTACACATTACAGCAGGCAGCATCCCCTTTTTACACATTTACGGCAGACAGCGTCCCCTTTTTTACACATTACGGCAGACAGCGTCCCCCTTTTACACATTACGGCAGACAGCGTACCCTGTTTTACACATTGCGACAGACAGCGTCCCCCTTTTTACACATTACGGCAGACAGCGTCCCCCTTTTTACACATTTATCATGTATAAGACTTTTGGGGAAATATTATTGTGTATTTTAATATTTTAATTGTGGTATTAAAGAGGGTTATTCGGGTTTGTTCGCAAACCAAAAATCACAGTACTGTAATGGCCAAAACTATGATGCACCACAGGTGGGGCAGATGTAACATGTGCAGAGAGAGTTAGGTTTGGGTGGGGTGTGTTCAAACAGAAATCTAAATTGTAGTGTAAAAATAAAGCAGTCAGTGCACCCCACACAAATCTCACTCTCTCTGCACTTGTTATATCTGCCCCACCTACAGTGCAACATGGTTTTGCCCATTAATGTGCTTTTTTGGTTTGCTAACAAATCCAAATAAGGCCCACTGTTTTTAACGATCAATTGTGTAATAAATATATCTTGAAAGACAGCGCTTCTCATATATATTTCTTTCTTTCTCAATTGGTCCTGATATGCATGTATTTGTGCCTCTGTAGGAACATTTTATATTCCAAGCTTCAGTTGTGTGGAATTATTTCAAAGTATAACCATTATCAGATGGTAAAGTGCTTTATAGTATGCTGGCAGTATAAATAATGTTTACTATTATTTATTTATATGGCACCAGTCAAAAGACACTGGACTGTAAGGAGACTATGTATTTGTTCAATTCAGTCTCAGTGGTATAATGTGTAGAGGGCATTACTATAAGAAGGAAAAATGACACATAATGTAATGGGCATGAATTAGGAATTTATTTTTTTCTGTAGTGGCCTGGGCGTGTGGGGTACAACACTGGGGTGTAGTCTTTTCCTGCAAGACCACGCCCCTTGCAGTGAGGTCATGACCATTGCAGCAAGGCCACACCTTGTTTTTGCTTATGCACCTTTGGTGCACGCAGATGTTTAATTTTTAAAATGACAATGGGGGGAAGTGAGCTAAATAATATAAAAATGGCCCTATCAGTAAGTAACCATGAACGCAAATTACCGTAGTTATTTGTTTGAGCAGTGTCAATAAACACCAGAAAAGTCTCTGAATTTAGCTGACACAGCGGGCACCCTGATCAAAATCAGGGCCAGCTCCAGGTCTGCTAGCACCCGAAACACAAGGTGTGCTTGCCTGTTTGAAAACCTTGCCAGTTACTGCCTATTATCCTATGACTGTTAGGATGCCTACAGTATAATTTAACATTTGAATCAACTCAGACAAGTCAGCAGACTGCAATACCACCATAGGTTCATTTATGAGCTTTACACTGACTTATTGGGATAATTAATAACTGGACTTTACCTGATGGGAATGAATATAAGGTCAATCTGACTCACTACAATTGTTTATATTATAAATTATTGGGCACATAGTGTTTTTCCAATAATATAGGGGCTCATTCCGACCCGTTCGCACGCAGCGGTTTGTCACTGCGGTGCGAATGGGTCTGGAATGCGCATGCATGGTGGCCGCACTGCGCTCGTGCGTCATTGCCTGGCGATAGGGGTCGCCGGGTTACGTCGCGGACAATGAAGAAAGCGGTTGCAGAGGCGACCTCAAGAAGATTGGCAGAAAGAAGGCTTTCCTGGGCGTCACCAGACTGTTGCCTGCTGTTTTTGGGGAGTGGTGAAGAAAACGCAGGCGCGTCCAGGAGAACGGAGGGTGGATGTCTGACATCAAAGCCGGCCACAGCATCGCTGAGATCGTCACACGGGGTAAGTATGTCCAGGGCTAGTCTTGTTCTACATGAAAATTTTTTAGCTTAGCAGGGCTGCACAAGCGATCGCAGCCCTGCAAAGCTAAATAACACTCCCCCATAGGCGTGGACTAGTTGATCGCAGCAGCAGCAAAAAGTTGCTGGCTGCGATCAACTCGGAATGACCACCATAGGCTGTACATATCTGTGTTGGTTGCAGAGGGTTCCATAAATAAGGTACTTCCATAGGGACCCATATACAAGTCATCTCCAGAGTTTTCAATATGAGAGTTGGCTCCAGAGGGTCAATATCCAAGCTGACTTCAGAGTGTCCTATGTCTTAGTTGGCTCCAGGGAGCCATGAGTCCAATTCTACTAAAGATTGTCTTGATTTTGAGTCTGGCCCACTCAGTCCCAAGTTGTGGTGTTCAGTTCCAAGTTGTGGTGTTTCAATTTGTTCCAGCGAGGGACCAGTACTTGCACCAATTTGTTCCAAGTAGAGATCAATATCTCTGCCAGTCTGTTCTAGGCAGGGATCTGTATCTCCTCTATTATGTCCTAGGGAGGAACCTGTACCTACAGTATGCCCTAAGATTTCAGTTGATACTTCTAACACCTGACCATGACTGCTTTCCTAAGTTTCTGATCCTGTTCTCTTTTGTTGATGATCTTGTTCCAGTGTCCAGTCTGTCAGTGTTCTTTGGTATCAAGGTGCCAGATGTGTTTACTAGTCATTTTGTTTATCTGTCTTGGTAAAAGTGTGAACATTCTAGTCTTCTACCATGTATGCTCAATCCAATTTATCTGAAATAATTGCAAAGTCTGAGGTGCTTTCCTTCAGAAATGTTGACCAGTTTTTCTTCATGCTCCCAGAGCAGAAGTTAAATACCTTATTTCTTGCCTTTTGCACTAGTTTTTGCTCCTTGTTCCACTGTATTAGATCCTAACTTGTATTCTAAATTTCCAGCCAACTATTCTGTCTACTCCACTTGCGGCTCCAGCTACCATCATGTCTAATACTGCTGTTATCCCTTTTCAGACAATTCACCCACCTGGGACATCTCAAGCATCAGTCCAGTCCAAAGTCCTTGTGACAACTACTTTGAAGCTTCAGTGGCCATCTGCCCCAGTGTACCTGAGATAAACCCCTTGCCGAAATCTATCAAATATTACAGTTTTTTTCTTAAGATAGGGACATTGAGCAATTGCTGCTTTCATAGGTCAATGTATGAACTACAGTATGTTTAAAATGTTCCAATTCCCTTTAATCAGTTTTATAGCCTTGATACAATTGGGTTTTAAAGGTGAAACTCTGCATTGGGCAAATCCTCTTACTGAACCTCGAGACCTCAATTTGTATGATCTATCCTTTTTTAAATAAATTTACTAGTTCAGTCCTTCTAGCAACCTTCTTGGTGTTCCATTCACCTACTGTGGACCAGGAAAAAATGAAAGAAAGAATGTCTCTTTTTTGGTGCAACAAAGAGACATTATTTCTCTCCTCTTTACTTGTGATTATCAACTTGTCTCTGGCAGCACCCCCGACAACCCATTAATACTTATACACTTTATTGATGGGCATTAGTCGGGTTATCTTTAGTTAAATATACTTTACATTTAACTAGTGCAGAGCTACATACCCTCCCCATTCCTATTATGATCCTACTGTAGACTAACTGTCATGCCAAAATCAGTACAGACGCTTCAGTCTCTCGGAAACCTGTACCTTCAAAGACAAAAGTGAAGAAAAAGAAGAGGAATATCTTTACATATATGTTGAACTGTGGTCTTGAGTGTGCTTGTTTTTCATCCTAATATGTAATATTGAAAAGAATCAAATAAGATTTTTGATTGCAGAACACAAGAATTGTGGAATATCTTTTAATGAAGCAAACAAACTTCCGGCATGTGAAATGTACAGTTTCCAGCTTATGGAATCCAAACATCACTGCAAAGAAAGAAGACTTTAATAACTGGAGCCATGTTTTCTGTAGGGCAATCTCGTTTTGATGCAGGTGATGGTAAATATAAACAAATGGATTTAACTCCCTGAACTTACTTTGATGAAAATATCTCTGATATTAAATCACATCAGCTGTATACAGTGACTTTCATAAACTGACTCCTCAGCAAACCATCTGAGGAAAGCGTTTTATAGTAGGGTTGTGCAATAAGCAACCATCCAGCTGCTAATGAACTACACATTCTAGCATGCCCTGAAACAGTTTAGCATAGCCAAATAAGAATATTGTGGCAGGGCATGCTGGGATGTGTATTTCTACAGCTACTGCAGTGTCTCTTATTGCCCACCTCTGGATTTGAGACTAAGGATATCATGGGACTCAAGATCTAACTACTATAGTATGTTCTTGTAGGCAGTCTGTTTGAACTGTTTGATCATTCATGTTTACACTATTGTTATAGTATATGAGGAAAGTGGTTAAATAATACTTGAGCTGTGATTTACCAAGAATATTAAGCAAGGTTTTCTACAAAGCAATACATCTTTTTTGATCTGAGAAGCATTGTTTCCAAGGGGAATACACAGGTCAGCCCTAGTGCGATACATTTAAATATAAACACAATGACCAAAAATTAACAACATGTGAATTGACACCATAAAAATTAAGTTACATTATCTTCATCTGTGACCCTATGGGGGGAATTCAATTTTTATCTCCGCCAGATCTCCCATCTAAAGTGTTGGCAGATCGCAAGTGCGAAATTCAGTTGATGCTGCTTATCGCGCCCATTAGTGTTGGGTTTAACCAGGGGGAAAGGGGAGGCAAGCTGAAATGCCAGCGTCGGTAGCTGGTCATGTCCAACAGGAGCAACAATTGAATAGCTTCGAAGAGCAAGCAGGAGAGCAGCAGCCAACAGTTGAATTCCCCCCTATTAATATTACATTATTAATGTCTTCCACCTCTCACTTAAAAGTATCTAAGTAGAGATTTTCAACAAAGAAAGTACAAATTACTGTAGACATTTTTTCTCATGCTGTGGCTCAACTTTCTCCTTTACTAGGAATGTAATTTTTATTAAAAATGTATATTTATTAGAACCATATCCTAAATATATTATTTCATTTTTGCATAATGTATATTACTTACTGAAAATCTTTGTTCTGGCTTTCCTCACTTTACCATGAAAGTAGATCTATAGAGTATGAGTACTGAAAACTCAGTTACATTTTTGCCATGTTAATATTCATGCCCTATCCATTTTAATAAAATACTTCATGGAATTTCAGATAATTGCTGGAGATGTGAAAAGGCTGTATAAACTTCATTCCTCATGGGGTGAACATGGCATCATATAATGCTTCCTGGCATAATATAATTAATAATACCTACTGTATCGTAAGTACATGTGGGTCTTCTTAATAATCCTGATTTCTGGCTTCTCAATTTTACTTCCATACCAATTTCAAAATACTGTATGAGAAAAATAGGCTGACACACTTGAGGAACACACTGACGGTTATTTCACGACTCAAAGGAAAAAAAAACCTTAACTTCATCTTTTAAAAATGATTTAATAGATTAGATTACTATATGGAAGTTGATGCCATTACAATGTTAGTTCAAGATACTTACCAAGATTTTAATTTATGTTACAAATAGATTAAGACAAAGTTATAATTTTTTTTACTCTTAAATGGCATAATAATATATATGAAATTTAGATTATATTTATAAAATTATAATTATAATGTAACATATATTTATTTAAAAAAAAAACAGTATATTAATATTGTGATAAAAAAGAAATAAAAATAGCAAAGATTAACACAACAATAGAGTATAAATTCACCCACTTGACGAGTAGGTGTGTGAGTAGTCCTACCCTGAAGAGATGATATTCAATAATTTTTCACTGACTCTCAGATGTCAACAAGAGAATAAAGATCTAAATTCCAGGCATTTAGAATTTAAAATGCAAGGTTCTGTATATAATAGATAGAAAAATGATAGTTTACTCCAAAAATAACCGTGAACATCCATATGAGTGGGTTTTGTTCTACATTATGCATACAGTAGAATGATTCATCATTTTCAGGTGAGGTATGTCAATTTATTTTCAACATCAAGATATTTTAGTTTCTTAGACCTGATGTCATGACATTTTAATGGTCATCAGTGGGAAATCGAAAATAGAAAATTTGAATTTCTGTTTACAGTAGATAGCAAGACAGAAGGCAATTTAAAAAAAACAAAGATGAGTATTTGCCTTTCAGCTTAATTATATTTGATAAACATCTTTGTTCAGTGAAATATTGCATTACATGTGATTCAAACTATTAGAATATGATTTATACCAGTGGTTCTAAACTCCAACCCTCAAGTACCACCGGCAGCTCATGCTTTGAAGATTTCTGTCTGAGGAAGCTGGTGGGATAATTACTAATCCAGCAAAATAGATGAACTCACCTGACCTGTTGGGGGTACTCCGGGACTGGAGTTGAGAACCACTGATTTATAACATCTAGGCTCTCAGATTGTCTATTTTTCAAACTCTTAATTTTCATTATTAAGATACTTTAGTAAATATTACCCATATTTGTATATGCTTTATATTAACGGTATATGATAACTATCTACTAAACACTAATTTTCAATTAAAATGGATACTTTAGTATGTGTAGTTCAATATTTTCTAATATATTTTACTTTAATTGCAGCACAAAATTTATGTCTCACAAATGCTTATTTTTCATTCATTCATTTATTAATTTATTAATTCATAACCCGCCCACACGCACAAACACACACACAAAAAGTTGTGGATCAAATTATATTTTGTTTGAATTGTGATGGGACGTTATTACATATGACCCATTGAATGTAGTACTCAAGTACATATCACATAGGCATGATTATAATAAGTTTAGCATAATTTATACCAATTGCATACAAACTGAAAGACTTTTGTTATCGGAGTTAACACTAGTACTGCAAATCTGGGTGTCTCTAGCAATAAAAGCATGGCGATTTTGTTCTTCTTTTGATCAAAACATTTAAGCTTGAAGTCCATCGTCAAGGGATACCAACGGCAATTTAATGGTGTGTTAAGCAAGTAGGGACTTGCAGAGACAGGGGTCAAGTCATTCTGGGCAATCAGTTTAAGTGTTTTGCTAAAAATAAGAACAAAATCCCTATGCTTTTATTTGATATATACAAACAGATTTGCAGTATATTATTGTTAGGGCTGGTAACACAAGTCATTCTGTTTTCTATACATATTACAATATATGGCAATGGCTTTAATATTGCCATGTAACTGGTACCATTTAAAATATGGGTAAAACCAAATGTGGGCCTATTTCTTCTTTGTTTAGACCAATTGTGACTGATAAATGTTTTTTTAGTAAAAAGGCCTCTTTTTGGTAAAATAAACATTACAGTAAGTGTGCTAGAAGTGATTTTAAAGTAAACTGATTTAATCAGATTTGACTTCTCTACTAGGCATATAAAGCATAAAGATAATGTTTGAGGTATAAAAACAAATGTAGGTTTAAACAGATAAAGCTGAAAAAAACAATTCTGGTAAACGTTGTTCCTACAGATGTAGCCACGCTCATCACTGCCGCAAAGCGATGGCGCAGCAAGTGTGCGAGTCTGGAGACGAGGTGCCAGCTTGAAAGGAGCTAAACCTCTTTTGTCAGACCGCACCCTAAGTGGATGTGACAATATAGGCAGGGGCTAAAACTGTATTTGTGGTGTTTCAATCTTTGTAGCAATTAATGTACTTTTTATTCCTTTTGTTCCATTGTCTCTCTGGTGGTGGCGGAAGTTCCAGAGGCAATGGAGTCGGTCGCCGCAGGGCTCCAGCTCTGAAGAATGCATCCGGCCTGACCGTCTCATTGCCTCTGCTGAGCTCCATCCTCTGTGCGCAGCACGAGAGCACTCCGATCAGTGCTGCAGTGTATAGCAGCATACTCCATAATTTCAGTAGGGGCAGGCGGGGTTTGCCGGCAGTGTGTCAGGCAATGCGCCCGCCTCCTCACAGCCCTGCTCACTCGTCTCCTGCCAGCTCTCTCCCCACCCCCGCCTCAGAGGCTCAGTTTGAAGCCGGGACACGGGAGCTGCTGCCTTTTCTATTGGTGACGAGCGGCAGCGGTGGCTGTAGTGTTAGGGACATGGGCTGTGTGTGTGTATATACATGGGGCTGTGTGTGTGTGTATATACATGGGGTTGTGTGTGTGTCTATATGGTGCGGTGTGTGTGTGTGTATATACATGGGGTTGTATGTGTATATACTAGAGATGAGCGCCTGAAATTTTTCGGGTTTTGTGTTTTGGTTTTGTGCTCGGTTCCGCGGCCGTGTTTTGGGTTCGAACGCGTTTTGGCAAAACCTCACCGAATTTTTTTTGTCGGATTCGGGTGTGTTTTGGATTCGGGTGTTTTTTTCAAAAAACACTAAAAAACAGCTTAAATCATAGAATTTGGGGGTCATTTTGATCCCAAAGTATTATTAACCTCAAAAACCATAATTTACACTCATTTTCAGTCTATTCTGAATACCTCACACCTCACAATATTATTTTTAGTCCTAAAATTTGCACCGAGGTCGCTGTGTGAGTAAGATAAGCGACCCTAGTGGCCGACACAAACACCGGGCCCATCTAGGAGTGGCACTGCAGTGTCACGCAGGATGTCCCTTCCAAAAAACCCTCCCCAAACAGCACATGACGCAAAGAAAAAAAGAGGCGCAATGAGGTAGCTGTGTGAGTAAGATTAGCGACCCTAGTGGCCGACACAAACACCGGGCCCATCTAGGAGTGGCACTGCAGTGTCACGCAGGATGGCCCTTCCAAAAAACCCTCCCCAAACAGCACATGACGCAAAGAAAAAAAGAGGCGCAATGAGGTAGCTGTGTGAGTAAGATTAGCGACCCTAGTGGCCGACACAAACACCGGGCCCATCTAGGAGTGGCACTGCAGTGTCACGCAGGATGTCCCTTCCAAAAAACCCTCCCCAAACAGCACATGACGCAAAGAAAAAAAGAGGCGCAATGAGGTAGCTGTGTGAGTAAGATTAGCGACCCTAGTGGCCGACACAAACACCGGGCCCATCTAGGAGTGGCACTGCAGTGTCACGCAGGATGTCCCTTCCAAAAAACCCTCCCCAAACAGCACATGACGCAAAGAAAAAAAGAGGCGCAATGAGGTAGCTGACTGTGTGAGTAAGATTAGCGACCCTAGTGGCCGACACAAACACCGGGCCCATCTAGGAGTGGCACTGCAGTGTCACGCAGGATGTCCCTTCCAAAAAACCCTCCCCAATCAGCACATGATGCAAAGAAAAAGAAAAGAAAAAAGAGGTGCAAGATGGAATTGTCCTTGGGCCCTCCCACCCACCCTTATGTTGTATAAACAAAACAGGACATGCACACTTTAACCAACCCATCATTTCAGTGACAGGGTCTGCCACACGACTGTGACTGATATGACGGGTTGGTTTGGACCCCCTCCAAAAAAGAAGCAATTAATCTCTCCTTGCACAAACTGGCTCTACAGAGGCAAGATGTCCACCTCATCTTCACCCTCCGATATATCACCGTGTACATCCCCCTCCTCACAGATTATCAATTCGTCCCCACTGGAATCCACCATCTCAGCTCCCTGTGTACTTTGTGGAGGCAATTGCTGCTGGTCAATGTCTCCGCGGAGGAATTGATTATAATTCATTTTAATGAACATCATCTTCTCCACATTTTCTGGATGTAACCTCGTACGCCGATTGCTGACAAGGTGAGCGGCGGCACTAAACACTCTTTCGGAGTACACACTTGTGGGAGGGCAACTTAGGTAGAATAAAGCCAGTTTCTGCAAGGGCCTCCAAATTGCCTCTTTTTCCTGCCAGTATAAGTACGGACTGTGTGACGTGCCTACTTGGATGCGGTCACTCATATAATCCTCCACCATTCTATCAATGTTGAGAGAATCATATGCAGTGACAGTAGACGACATGTCCGTAATCGTTGTCAGGTCCTTCAGTCCGGACCAGATGTCAGCATCAGCAGTCGCTCCAGACTGCCCTGCATCACCGCCAGCGGGTGGGCTCGGAATTCTGAGCCTTTTCCTCGCACCCCCAGTTGCGGGAGAATGTGAAGGAGGAGATGTTGACAGGTCGCGTTCCGCTTGACTTGACAATTTTGTCACCAGCAGGTCTTTCAACCCCAGCAGACCTGTGTCTGCCGGAAAGAGAGATCCAAGGTAGGCTTTAAATCTAGGATCGAGCACGGTGGCCAAAATGTAGTGCTCTGATTTCAACAGATTGACCACCCGTGAATCCTTGTTAAGCGAATTAAGGGCTGCATCCACAAGTCCCACATGCCTAGCGGAATCGCTCCCTTTTAGCTCCTTCTTCAATGCCTCCAGCTTCTTCTGCAAAAGCCTGATGAGGGGAATGACCTGACTCAGGCTGGCAGTGTCTGAACTGACTTCACGTGTGGCAAGTTCAAAGGGCATCAGAACCTTGCACAACGTTGAAATCATTCTCCACTGCGCATGAGACAGGTGCATTCCACCTACTATATCGTGCTCAATTGTATAGGCTTGAATGGCCTTTTGCTGCTCCTCCAACCTCTGAAGCATATAGAGGGTTGAATTCCACCTCGTTACCACTTCTTGCTTCAGATGATGGCAGGGCAGGTTCAGTAGTTTTTGGTGGTGCTCCAGTCTTCTGTACGTGGTGCCTGTACGCCGAAAGTGTCCCGCAATTCTTCTGGCCACCGACAGCATCTCTTGCACGCCCCTGTCGTTTTTTAAAAAATTCTGCACCACCAAATTCAAGGTATGTGCAAAACATGGGACGTGCTGGAATTTGCCCATATTTAATGCACACACAATATTGCTGGCGTTGTCCGATGCCACAAATCCACAGGAGAGTCCAATTGGGGTAAGCCACTCCGCGATGATCTTCCTCAGTTGCCGTAAGAGGTTTTCAGCTGTGTGCGTATTCTGGAAACCGGTGATACAAAGCGTAGCCTGCCTAGGAAAGAGTTGGCGTTTGCGAGATGCTGCTACTGGTGCCGCCGCTGCTGTTCTTGCGGCGGGAGTCCATACATCTACCCAGTGGGCTGTCACAGTCATATAGTCCTGACCCTGCCCTGCTCCACTTGTCCACATGTCCGTGGTTAAGTGGACATTGGGTACAGCTGCATTTTTTAGGACACTGGTGACTCTTTTTCTGAGGTCTGTGTACATTTTCGGTATCGCCTGCCTAGAGAAATGGAACCTAGATGGTATTTGGTACCGGGGACACAGTACCTCCAACAAGTCTCTAGTTGGCTCTGCAGTAATGATGGATACCGGAACCACGTTTCTCACCACCCAGGATGCCAAGGCCTCAGTTATCCGCTTTGCAGTAGGATGATGTTAGGGTCTCCTGCCCTGTGCTGCCACGTCGTCATGGCAACCGGGAGACAAGTGCTAGCGGAGTAACCTGAGCGCAGCTGATACTCCGGTTCGGGTCTTTTGCTGTGCAGTGGTTATAGGCTCTGTGCATGGCAGGGGATCCGGTGCTGGTTTTTGTGCTCACAGTCTGTGAGGTCTGAGTGGGGCGTGGACAGCACCTGCTTTATAAGGCCTCTTTTCAGGGTAAGCAGATGCTGCTGAATCTTTGTTGGTTAGTCAGTTTCTGAAAGTTAGCCAGTACTGTGTAGCTTTGTATTTGTTTGTTGCTTACTGCAAATAGGCCTGGGGATTTGGTATTACACTCTGCCAATCCAGACCTAGCAGTAAGACTGGAGTCAGTCGTTCAGCTTGCTGGGGTTCTGTTACTACTCTGTGAACTTAGCAAGTTTGCGGCTGTATTCTAAGACTTGCCTGTCTAATCCTGTCTCACTGTGCTAGGTGTCAGGGGTCAGTTTAGTGGCAGTAAACCGAACCTGTGCACTGCAAGTGAGAATTAGGATTGTGGAGAATCTCCTTGTGTCTATCATTCCATCTCTGACCAAGGAGTTTACTGCCACACCCGTTGGTAACCCTTTAGGGTTTTGCTGTTGCCCTTAGCAACAGCATTTCGGGTTTTCTATGTATTAAAAACACAACATCTTGCTTTTCACATCTGAGCAGTTCTAATACAAGGGAGATACCCTGTTCCTTAGCCTCTGGGCTTCTCTGTTCACGTTGTGTGTATTTTGTTACCCTTCCACCTTCTGTGTACGTTATGTCATATTCCCTAGTCTGTCTGTGAGTCCATGTGTTTTGCATAACAGTTCAAACACCAGTACATTCCTGCAGGCACTGGAGTGCATAACAGTCCTGACACCAGTACTTTCCTGCAGGCACTGGTGTGCATAACATATTCAGCAGCCCAATACTCCTGTTGAAATTTTGTGGGAATATGGAGCATACCCCTCAAAATACGTTGCAACAGGTGGTTGATCAGGTGCAGGTCCTGACTCAAAAATGTAATGATTTGTCCATTAAAATGCACACCTCCCAGGCTGCTGGCGGAGCTCCCGCAGCAGCAGCACCTGCAGGGGTTAAGGAGCCGAAAGTAAATCTCCCGGATCGTTTTTCTGGAGATCGCTCGCAGTTCTTTTGTTTCAAGGAGAGCTGCAAGCTATACTTCCGGCTTAGGCCTCAGTCTTCTGGGTCAGAGATTCAGCGGGTGGGCATAGTGATTTCCTTGCTACAAGGAGACCCACAGGTCTGGGCATATGGGTTGCAGCCTGACTGTCCGTCGCTTAAAAGTGTTGATGCTTTTTTTACGGCACTGGGCATGTTGTATGATGACCCTGACAAGACGGCCTCAGCCGAGGCTCAGATTTCGATCCTTAAGCAAGGGCGAAGGCCAGTTGAGGTTTACTGTACGGAGTTTCGGAGGTTGGCCCATGATACCCAGTGGAATGACCCAGCCCTGAGACACCAGTACCGAAGAGGTCTTTCTAACCAGATAAAGGACCAACTGGTACAACATCCCTTGCCTGATAGCTTGGATCAGCTCATGCAGTTATCCATCCGGGTGGATAGACGGCTGAGAGAGCGTAGGCTTGAAAGGGAGACTGAGATTTCCTTCCTTCCCAAGGGAACCTCAGACTCTGAGGAATTTTCCGAGGAGTCTATGCAGATTGGGGCTACCCGCCTCTCCTCGCGTGAGAAGATGCGGAGGAGACAGCAGGGGTTGTGTTTGTACTGTGGGAATAAAGGTCATGTGGTAGTATCATGCCCAGAAAAGCCGGAATACTTCAGGGCCTGAGGGTGATGGGAAATATCCTGTCAGGCCAGAAGTCAGAATTTCCCAAGAAGACTTTTATCATTCCGGTGACCTTGAAGATCCTCGGTCAAACTGTCAAGACTGAGGCCTTTGTGGACAGTGGGGCCGACGGGGTTTTTATGGACCGCCAATTCGCCCTGAAACACTCTGTTCCCTTAGTACCCTTGGCATCGGAAATTGAGATTTGTGGGTTAAACGGGGAACCATTATCCCAAGGTAAAATTACCTCTTGCACTAGCCAGATTTCTTTGTTTATTGGAGCCACACACTCTGAAAAATTGTCCTTTTATGTGACTGTCTGTACTTTTGCCCCATTGGTGTTGGGGTTACCCTGGTTAAGGGCCCACAATCCTCAATTTGACTGGGTCTCTGGGGAGATTCTTAGTTGGAGTACTGATTGTTTCAGGAGTTGCTTGAGCCTTCCAGTCAGGTTCTCGCAGCTAAGTTTGCCAGGATTGCCAGGGTGTTATGCAGATTTTGCGGACGTGTTCTCCAAAAAAGTTGCAGAGGTACTACCTCCCCATCGCTCCTATGACTGTGCCATTGATTTGTTGCCAAATGCTAAGCTTCCCAAGAGCAGGTTGTACTCCCTGTCACGTCCTGAGACTCAGGCTATGGCAGAGTACATTCAGGAGAACTTGGCTAAGGGATTTATCAGACCTTCACAGTCTCCAGTTGGGTCGGGGTTCTTCTTCGTGGGTAAAAAGGACAGTTCGTTGCGACCCTGCATCGACTTCAGGGAATTGAACCGTATCACGATTAAAAACTCATACCCACTGCCTCTCATTTCGGTCTTGTTTGACCAGCTTCGTACTGCCACCATTTTTTCTAAGATTGACCTACGCGGTGCGTACAATCTAATCCGAATAAGAGAGGGGGATTAATGGAAGACTGCCTTTAATACCCACTCGGGGCATTATGAATATTTGGTGATGCCTTTTGGGCTCTGTAATGCCCCGGCAGTCTTCCAGGATTTCATGAATGATGTGCTCAGGGAATATTTGGATAGATTCTTAGTTGTATACTTAGATGACATCCTAATCTTCTCCCATTCCCTGGAGGAACATCGGAAGCATGTACGCTTAGTCCTCCAGAAACTCAGAGACCACCGGCTTGGGGCGAAGCTGGAGAAGTGTGAATTTGAAGTTCAGCAAATCGCATTTCTAGGATATATTATCTCCCCAGAAGGTTTCCAAATGGAGGGTTCCAAGGTACAGGCAGTCCTGGATTGGGTGCAGCCCACTAGTTTGAAGGCGCTTCAGCGTTTCCAGGGCTTTGCGAATTTTTATAGACGATTTATCGCTGAATTTTCGTCTATAGTGGCGCCCTTGGTGGCACTCACTAAGAAAGGGGCGGATGTTGCTCACTGGTCTTGTGAGGCTAAAGCGGCTTTTGCCCGTCTCAAAAGGGCATTTGTTTCGGCCAAGGTGCTGCGACACCCAGATCCAGAGCGTCCTTTTGTGGTGGAGGTGGATGCCTCTGAGATGGGTATTGGGGCAGTGCTTTCTCAGATGGGAGTGTCAGATAATCGCCTTCATCCCTGTGCTTACTTTTCCCGTAAATTTTCGCCTGCCGAGATGAATTATGACGTGGGTAACCGGGAATTGTTGGCTATTAAGGATGCACTCGAGGAGTGGAGACACTGGCTTGAGGGGGCTAAGTTTGTGGTCTCAATTCTCACTGACCATAAGAATCTGGCATATTTAGAGTCAGCGAAGCGTCTCAATGCCAGGCAGGCACGATGGGCTTTGTTTTTTGCTCGCTTTAATTTTTTGATAACATATCGCCCTGGGTCAAAAAACATCAAGGCTGATGCGCTCTCGCGGAGTTTTGCTCCAATCCAGGAGACCACCGAGGAGCCGTTGCCCATTGTTTCCCCATCATGTATTAAAGTGGGCATTACCCAGGACCTCTTATCATTAGTCCTTAGAGCACAGGAGCAGGCTCCTCCAGACCTTCCGGTAGGTCTTTTGTTTGTGCCTCCTAGGTTAAGACAGCGAGTGTTCCTGGAATTCCATGCCAAGAAGTCTGCAGGTCACCCGGGTATTGCCAGAACTCGGGAGTTGCTATCTAGGGCGGTGTGGTGGCCCTCGGTTGCTAAGGATGTGGATCAGTGGGTTCGGGCATGTGACATCTGTGCCCGAAATAAGACTCCTAGAGGGGTTCCTGTTGGCCCACTACATCCACTCTCTATCCCATCTAAGCCATGGACCCACATTTCAATGGATTTTGTGGTGGACTTGCCCAAATCCTCGGGGATGACAGCCATCTGGGTTGTCGTTGACAGGTTTTCGAAGATGGCGCACTTCGTTCCACTGGTTGGGCTGCCATCGGCCAGACGCCTGTCTGAATTATTTATGCTGCATGTTGTGCGTCTCCACGGGTTGCCACTTGATGTGGTCTCTGACCGCGGATCCTAGTTTGTGGCCAAATTCTGGAGGGCATTTTGTTCCGATCTCCAGATTTCTGTCAGCTTGTCGTCGGGCTACCATCCGCAGTCTAATGGGCAGACTGAAAGGGTGAACCAGTCCTTGGAGCAGTTCCTCAGGTGTTATGTCTCCAAGTGTCAGACTGACTGGGTTGCTCATCTGTCCATGGCTGAGTTTGCCTATAACAACGCGGCTCACTCTGCTACAGGGATCTCTCCCTTCCTTTGTGTGTATGGGCATCATCCTAAGGCCAATTCTTTTGACCCCCTGGACTCCACGCCTGGTGGTTCCTCTGTGGTTTCGGTCCTTAGAGGTATTTGGCGGAAAGTGAAGAAAGCCCTTGTGTCTGTGTCATTAGTGACCAAAAGGGTTTTTGATAAGCGGAAAAGACCCTGCAGCTTCAAATTAGGAGACTTCGTCTGGTTGTCTACCAAGAATTTGAAGTTGAGACAGCCATCTCATAAGTTAGGCCCCCGGTTCATCGGCCCTTATAAGATCACCAGGGTTATCAATCCGGTGGCATTTCAGTTAGATCTGCCCCGTTCTTTGGGTATCAATAAAACATTTCATTGTTCCCTTTTAAAACGGGCGATTAGTAATCCTTCTTCCAGTGGAAGACCTTCCCCTCTTCTGATACGTGGCCAGAGGGAGTTTGTTGTTGAAAGGATTCTTGACTCCAAGGTGGTTCGGGGTCGGCTGTCATTTTTGGTGCACTGGAAGGGGTATGGCCCGGAGGAGCGGTCGTGGGTGCGCAGTTGTGATCTTCATGCCCCCAGACTGATACGCTCTTTCTTCTCGCAGTTCCCCGATAAACCCGGTGGTAGGGGTTCATTGACCCCTCGTCAGAGGGGGGGTACTGTTAGGGTCTCCTGCCCTGTGCTGCCACGTCGTCATGGCAACCGGGAGACAAGTGCTAGCGGAGTAACCTGAGCGCAGCTGATACTCCGGTTCGGGTCTTTTGCTGTGCAGTGGTTATAGGCTCTGTGCATGGCAGGGGATCCGGTGCTGGTTTTTGTGCTCACAGTCTGTGAGGTCTGAGTGGGGCGTGGACAGCACCTGCTTTATAAGGCCTCTTTTCAGGGTAAGCAGATGCTGCTGAATCTTTGTTGGTTAGTCAGTTTCTGAAAGTTAGCCAGTACTGTGTAGCTTTGTATTTGTTTGTTGCTTACTGCAAATAGGCCTGGGGATTTGGTATTACACTCTGCCAATCCAGACCTAGCAGTAAGACTGGAGTCAGTCGTTCAGCTTGCTGGGGTTCTGTTACTACTCTGTGAACTTAGCAAGTTTGCGGCTGTATTCTAAGACTTGCCTGTCTAATCCTGTCTCACTGTGCTAGGTGTCAGGGGTCAGTTTAGTGGCAGTAAACCGAACCTGTGCACTGCAAGTGAGAATTAGGATTGTGGAGAATCTCCTTGTGTCTATCATTCCATCTCTGACCAAGGAGTTTACTGCCACACCCGTTGGTAACCCTTTAGGGTTTTGCTGTTGCCCTTAGCAACAGCATTTCGGGTTTTCTATGTATTAAAAACACAACATCTTGCTTTTCACATCTGAGCAGTTCTAATACAAGGGAGATACCCTGTTCCTTAGCCTCTGGGCTTCTCTGTTCACGTTGTGTGTATTTTGTTACCCTTCCACCTTCTGTGTACGTTATGTCATATTCCCTAGTCTGTCTGTGAGTCCATGTGTTTTGCATAACAGTTCAAACACCAGTACATTCCTGCAGGCACTGGAGTGCATAACAGTCCTGACACCAGTACTTTCCTGCAGGCACTGGTGTGCATAACAGATGACTGCTGTGATATTTCATCTTCCTCGCAAAGGACTGTTGAACAGTCAATTGCTTACTGGAAGTAGTACAAGTGGGCTTACGACTTCCCCTCTGGGATGACCATCGACTCCCAGCGGCAACAACAGCAGCGCCAGCAGCAGTAGGCGTTACACGCAAGGATGCATCGGAGGAATCCCAGGCAGGAGAGGACTCGTCAGAATTGCCAGTGACATGGCCTGCAGGACTATTGGCATTCCTGGGGAAGGAGGAAATTGACACTGAGGGAGTTGGTGGGGTGGTTTGCGTGAGCTTGGTTACAAGAGGAAGGGATTTACTGGTCAGTGGACTGCTTCCGCTGTCACCCAAAGTTTTTGAACTTGTCACTGACTTATTATGAATGCGCTGCAGGTGACGTATAAGGGAGGATGTTCCGAGGTGGTTAACGTCCTTACCCCTACTTATTACAGCTTGACAAAGGGAACACACGGCTTGACACCTGTTGTCCGCATTTCTGGTGAAATACCTCCACACCGAAGAGCTGATTTTTTTGGTATTTTCACCTGGCATGTCAACGGCCATATTCCTCCCACGGACAACAGGTGTCTCCCCGGGTGCCTGACTTAAACAAACCACCTCACCATCAGAATCCTCCTGGTCAATTTCCTCCCCAGCGCCAGCAACACCCATATCCTCCTCATCCTGGTGTACTTCAACACTGACATCTTCAATCTGACTATCAGGAACTGGACTGCGGGTGCTCCTTCCAGCACTTGCAGGGGGCGTGCAAATGGTGGAAGGCGCATGCTCTTCACGTCCAGTGTTGGGAAGGTCAGGCATCGCAACCGACACAATTGGACTCTCCTTGTGGATTTGGGATTTCGAAGAATGCACAGTTCTTTGCTGTGCTGCTTTTGCCAGCTTGAGTCTTTTCATTTTTCTAGCGAGAGGCTGAGTGCTTCCATCCTCATGTGAAGCTGAACCACTAGCCATGAACATAGGCCAGGGCCTCAGCCGTTCCTTGCCACTCCGTGTGGTAAATGGCATATTGGCAAGTTTACGCTTCTCCTCCGACAATTTTATTTTAGGTTTTGGAGTCCTTTTTTTACTGATATTTGGTGTTTTGGATTTGACATGCTCTGTACTATGACATTGGGCATCGGCCTTGGCAGACGACGTTGCTGGCATTTCATCGTCTCGGCCATGACTAGTGGCAGCAGCTTCAGCACGAGGTGGAAGTGGATCTTGATCTTTCCCTAATTTTGGAACCTCAACATTTTTGTTCTCCATATTTTAATAGGCACAACTAAAAGGCACCTCAGGTAAACAATGGAGATGGATGGATTGGATACTAGTATACAATTATGGACGGGCTGCCGAGTGCCGACACAGAGGTAGCCACAGCCGTGAACTACCGCACTGTACTGTGTCTGCTGCTAATATATAGACTGGTTGATAAAGAGATAGTATACTCGTAACTAGTATGTATGTATAAAGAAAGAAAAAAAAAACCACGGTTAGGTGGTATATACAATTATGGACGGGCTGCCGAGTGCCGACACAGAGGTAGCCACAGCCGTGAACTACCGCACTGTACTGTGTCTGCTGCTAATATATACTGGTTGATAAAGAGATAGTATACTCGTAACTAGTATGTATGTATAAAGAAAGAAAAAAAAACCACGGTTAGGTGGTATATACAATTATGGACGGGCTGCCGAGTGCCGACACAGAGGTAGCCACAGCCGTGAACTACCGCACTGTACTGTGTCTGCTGCTAATATATAGACTGGTTGATAAAGAGATAGTATACTCGTAACTAGTATGTATGTATAAAGAAAGAAAAAAAAACCACGGTTAGGTGGTATATACAATTATGGACGGGCTGCCGAGTGCCGACACAGAGGTAGCCACAGCCGTGAACTACCGCACTGTACTGTGTCTGCTGCTAATATATAGACTGGTTGATAAAGAGATAGTATACTCGTAACTAGTATGTATGTATAAAGAAAGAAAAAAAAACCACGGTTAGGTGGTATATACAATTATGGACGGGCTGCCGAGTGCCGACACAGAGGTAGCCACAGCCGTGAACTACCGCACTGTACTGTGTCTGCTGCTAATATATACTGGTTGATAAAGAGATAGTATACTCGTAACTAGTATGTATTTATAAAGAAAGAAAAAAAAACCACGGTTAGGTGGTATATACAATTATGGACGGGCTGCCGAGTGCCGACACAGAGGTAGCCACAGCCGTGAACTACCGCACTGTACTGTGTCTGCTGCTAATATATAGACTGGTTGATAAAGAGATAGTATACTCGTAACTAGTATGTATGTATAAAGAAAGAAAAAAAAACCACGGTTAGGTGGTATATACAATTATGGACGGGCTGCCGAGTGCCGACACAGAGGTAGCCACAGCCGTGAACTACCGCACTGTACTGTGTCTGCTGCTAATATATAGACTGGTTGATAAAGAGATAGTATACTCGTAACTAGTATGTATGTATAAAGAAAGAAAAAAAAACCACGGTTAGGTGGTATATACAATTATGGACGGGCTGCCGAGTGCCGACACAGAGGTAGCCACAGCCGTGAACTACCGCACTGTACTGTGTCTGCTGCTAATATATAGACTGGTTGATAAAGAGATAGTATACTCGTAACTAGTATGTATGTATAAAGAAAGAAAAAAAAACCACGGTTAGGTGGTATATACAATTATGGACGGGCTGCCGAGTGCCGACACAGAGGTAGCCACAGCCGTGAACTACCGCACTGTACTGTGTCTGCTGCTAATATATAGACTGGTTGATAAAGAGATAGTATACTCGTAACTAGTATGTATGTATAAAGAAAGAAAAAAAAACCACGGTTAGGTGGTATATATAATTATGGACGGGCTGCCGAGTGCCGACACAGAGGTAGCCACAGCCGTGAACTACCGCACTGTACTGTGTCTGCTGCTAATATAGACTGGTTGATAAAGAGATAGTATACTCGTAACTAGTATGTATGTATAAAGAAAGAAAAAAAAACCACGGTTAGGTGGTATATACAATTATGGACGGGCTGCCGAGTGCCGACACAGAGGTAGCCACAGCCGTGAACTACCGCACTGTACTGTGTCTGCTGCTAATATATAGACTGGTTGATAAAGAGATAGTATACTACTAATATTATATATACTGGTGGTCAGGTCACTGGTCACTAGTCACACTGGCAGTGGCACTCCTGCAGCAAAAGTGTGCACTGTTTAATTTTAATATAATATTATGTACTCCTGGCTCCTGCTATAACCTATAACTGGCACTGCAGTAGTGCTCCCCAGTCTCCCCCACAATTATAAGCTGTGTGAGCTGAGCAGTCAGACAGATATATAATATATATAGATGATGCAGCACACTGGCCTGAGCCTGAGCAGTGCACACAGATATGGTATGTGACTGACTGAGTCACTGTGTGTATCGCTTTTTTCAGGCAGAGAACGGATATATTAAATAAACTGCACTGTGTGTCTGGTGGTCACTCACTATATAATATATTATGTACTCCTGGCTCCTGCTATAACCTATAACTGGCACTGCAGTAGTGCTCCCCAGTCTCCCCCACAATTATAAGCTGTGTGAGCTGAGCAGTCAGACAGATATATATAATATTATATATAGATAATAGATGATGCAGCACACTGGCCTGAGCCTGAGCAGTGCACACAGATATGGTATGTGACTGAGTCACTGTGTGCTGTGTATCGCTTTTTTCAGGCAGAGAACGGATTATAAATAAAACTGGTGGTCACTGGTCACTATCAGCAAAACTCTGCACTGTACTGAGTACTCCTAATGCTCCCCAAAATTAGTAAATCAAGTGTCTCTCTAATCTATTCTAAACGGAGAGGACGCCAGCCACGTCCTCTCCCTATCAATCTCAATGCACGTGTGAAAATGGCGGCGACGCGCGGCTCCTTATATAGAATCCGAGTCTCGCGATAGAATCCGAGCCTCGCGAGAATCCGACAGCGTCATGATGACGTTCGGGCGCGCTCGGGTTAACCGAGCAAGGCGGGAAGATCCGAGTCGCTCGGACCCGTGAAAAAAAACATGAAGTTCTGGCGGGTTCGGATTCAGAGAAACCGAACCCGCTCATCTCTAGTATATACATGGGTCTGTGTGCGTGTATATGGTGCTTTGTGTGTGTGTGTGTGTGTGTATATATATATATATATATATATATATGGGGCTGTGTGTCTATATGGGGCTGTGTGTGTTTATATGGGGCTTTGTCTGTGTGCGCGTGTGTGTCTATATGGGGCTGTGTGTGTGTGTATGTGTGTATATATATATATATATATATACTGTATATATATATATATATCTATCTATCTCCATATCCATATACACAAACACACACACACACACACACACACACACACACGGCCCCATACCCACACATAATGTATATATGTATATATATATATATATATATATATATATGCACACTGCTCAAAAAAATAAAGGGAACACTTGAACAACACAATGTAACTCCAAGTCAATTACACTCCTGTGAAATCAAACTGTCCACTTAGGAAGCAACACTGATTGACAATCAATTTCACATGCTGTTGTGCAAATGGAATAGACAACAGGTGGAAATTATAGGCAATTAACAAGACACCCCCAATAAAGGAGTTGTTCTGCAGGTGGTGACCACAGACAACTTCTCAGCTCCTATGCTTTCTGGCTGATGTTTTGGTCACTTTTGAAAGCTGGCGGTGCTTTCACTCTAGTGGTAGCATGAGACAGAGTCTACAACCCACACAAGTGGCTCAGGTAGTGCAGCTCATTCAGGATGGCACATCAATGCGAGCTGTGGCAATAAGGTTTGCTGTGTCTGTCAGCGTAGTGTCCAGAGCATGGAGGCGCTTCCGGGAGACAGGCCAGTACATCAGGAGACGTGGAGGAGGCCGTAGGAGGGCAACAACCCAGCAGCAGGACCGCTACCTCCGCCTTTGTGCAAGGAGGAACAGGAGGAGCACTGCCAGAGCCCTGCAAAATGACCTCCAGCAAGCCACAAATGTGCATGTGTCTACTCAAACGATCAGAAACAGACTCCATGAGGGTGGTATGAGGGCCCGACGTTCACAGGTGGGGGTTGTGCTTACAACCCAACACCGTGCAGGACGTTTGGCATTTGCCAGAGAACACCAAGATTGGTAAATTAGCCACTGGCGCCCTGTGCTCTTCACAGATGAAAGCAGGTTCTCACTGAGCACATGTGACAGACATAACAGAGTCTGGAGACGCCAAGGAGAACGTTCTGCTGCCTGCAACATCCTCCAGCATGACCGGTTTGGCAGTGGGTCAGTAATGGTGTGGGGTGGCATTTCTTTGGGAGGCCGCACAGCCCTCCATGTGCTCGCCAGAAGAAGCCTGACTGGCATTAGGTACCGAGATGAGATCCTCAGACCCCTTGTGAGACCATATGCTGGTGCGGTTGGCCCTGGGTTCCTCCTAATGCAAGACAATGCTAGACCTCATGTGGCTGGAGTGTGTCAGCAGTTCCTGCAAGACGAAGGCATTGATGCTATGGACTTGCCCGCCCGTTCCCCAGACCTGAATCCAATTGAGCACATCTGGGACATCATGTCTCGCTCCATCCACCAACGCCACATTGCACCACAGACTGTACAGGAGTTGGCGGATTCTTTAGTCCAGGTCTGGGAGTAGATCCCTCAGGAGACCATCCGCCACCTCATCAGGAGCATGCCCAGGCATTGTAGGGAGGTCATACAGGCACGTGGAGGCCACACACACTACTGAGCCTCATTTTGACTTGTTTTAAGGACATTACATCAAAGTTGGATCAGCCTGTAGTGTGTTTTTACACTTTAATTTTGAGTGTGACTCCAAATCCAGACCTCCATGGGTTAGTAAATTTGATTTCCATTGATAATTTTCATGTGATTTTGTTGTCAGCACATTCAGCTATATAAAGAACAAAGTATTTAATAAGAATATTTCATTCATTCAGATCTAGGATGTGTTATTTTTGTGTTCCCTTTATCTTTTTGAGCAGAGTATATATATATACTGTATATATATGTATGGGGCTGTTTATGTGTGTGTGTGTATATATATATATATATATATATATATATATAGGGCTGTGTGTCTATAATATGTGCGTGTGCATTTATGGGGCACTGTGCGTATATGGGGCTGTGTGTGTGTATGTATGTATATGGGGCTACGTGTGTGTGTGTGTGTGTGTGTGTGTGTGTGTATGTATGTATGTATGTATGTATGTATGTAGGGCTGTGTGTGTGCGTGTGTGCATATGGGGCTGTGCTGTGTGTGTGTATATGTGGCTGTCTGCATATGTGGCTGTCTTTGTATATGGCTATGTGTGTTTATATGTGGCTCTTTGTTTGGCTGTATGTGTGCACATATGAGGCTGTGTGAGTGGGGGGCACACCATTGTCTAATTCGCCTCTGGGTGTCTGGTTTAAACTTACGCCCCTGATCTCTGGCTTGTGTCCACTATTCCCCCATGTGTGTGTTCATTCACAGAACTAAAACGATTGTGTTAGCCTGTATATTCTGTACTGTAATATTACTCAGGTAAGTACTGGTGTGCTGTGGCCTGGCACATAGTGCTGTCATGCTGTGGTGTTATGTTAGGAGGATGCGATTCTGTTTATGAGGCTACAAGTTATCATTGATAATCCTGCTTAACCCATCTGTTATCCTTATATGGTCGCACAGGAGGTAAACATGAGGGAAAGGTATTCTCTCACTGAAGATGATCCTCCACAGGGGACAATCAGGACTTAAACCAATTTCCCTATCATTGTTACTTTTGTTTACTTTCCTTTGTTAAAAGTTGGGCTCTGACAGACAACTCGGACCCTGACCCAGCATGTGGTCAGCAGGAGAAGGCCAGCTGTGGGAGGGAGGACTACGGAGATAACTGAAATGGGATCCCACTATTTAGGAACCTGTGTATGCTCTCCAGGTGAGCATGGCATCATGGGCATTTGGAAGGTTTTAAAAGAAGTTGCGCAGGTCATCTCCTCATGTTAGTCGCAGGACTTTGGCTAAGGGGTGATTCTCTGTCAGGGTAATAATAATAATAATAATAATAATAATTTTATTTATAAAGCGCTCTTTCTCCAATAGGACTCAAGGCGCTTAACAGATACATAGCATAATATAGTACAGAAAATAATGAAGTACATTTTCATAAAATACAGAAGCATGAAGATACTAAAAGGGACATTATGGAAATGATTGAGTAAACAGGAAAGTCTTGAGTCTACTTTTGAAGGATTCTATAGTTGGGGCCTCTCGCACTGTGTGGGGAAGTGAGTTCCATAGAGTCGGAGCCGCATGACTAAAAGCTCGACCCCCAGATGAATTACGGGAGATTCTAGGAACTGCTAAAAGTCCTTTATCTACAGATCGCAGTAATCGAGTGGGGCAGTATGGGGTCAGAAGCTGCTTAAGGTACCTTGGGCTCTGGTCATGTAATGCTTTGAAACTCAGTAAGCCAATCTTGAAGATGATTCGCCATCTTACAGGCAGCCAGTGAAGGGAGTAGAGGATGGGTGTTATGTGGCTAGAACGGGGCTGGTTGGTTAACAGCCTGGCAGCTGTGTTTTGCACCAGCTGTAAGCATTGCAATTCTTTTGCAGGTAGACCAAGGTAGAGGGCATTACAGTAGTCTAATCGAGATGATACAAATCAAGACTTTTGGCAAATCATCTTAGGGAATTAAGTGCTTGATTCTGGCTATATTACTCAGGTGAAAGAATGAGGATTTGATTGTGGCTGATATCTGATGTTTAAGTGTCAAGCCACCATCCAGGACAACGCCAAGATTCCGCACACGATCAGTGGCCTGTAATTCTGAATCCCCGAGTGTAAGTCCTCTTTTCCTTTGATGTTGCGGTCATATCATAAGGACCTCTGTTTTATCTGGGTTCAGATGCAGCCAACTGGTGCTCATCCACTCCTGTAGCTCAGCTAGACAGCCATTTAGGGTTGCTATTGGGTTATCAGTGCCCGGAGCAAAGGACAAGTACAGATGTGTATCATCTGCATAGCAGTGGTAGACCAGGCCTTGGCGCCTGATTATTTCACCCAATGGGAGCATGTATACTGCAAAAAGCATGGGGATAGTATAGAACCTTGTGGGACACCACGTGGCAATGGCATTGGTGGTGATGAGTATAATCCAGACGATACTCTCTGTGACCTGCCTGTGAGAAATGATTTGAACCAGTTTAGGACTGTGCCATCCAGACCATAGAAATGTATCAGTCGCTCAATCAGAAGCCCATGGTCCATGGTATCAAATGCTGCTGAGAGATCCAGAAGGATTAATATTGAACAGTCACCTCTGTCTCTTGCCATCAGAAGATCATTTAACACACACACCAGGGCTGTTTCAGTGCTTTGTCTTCTCCTGAATCCTGATTGGAATGGATCATAAATGGGTACCTTGTGGAACGCATCACCAGTGCTGTGTGGACTTATAAGTACTTACTCCTGCGTGGATTTATACAAATATTCTCCTGTGGACTAATCTGCTATCACTGCTGTGTGGACTCAATGATAGTTCTGCTGTGTGGTCCTGTTTATCTGTAACTTCTGTGTGGAATTGCTGTGGACCTAAATCTGGGACTTACTATCTGGACTGCTACCTGTGTATTGTTTCTGGGCTATATTTACTTCTGTTTCCTGTGTGTTATCTACTCCAGTGTGCGGTGAGAAATAAACCATCACTTTGGTTTCATCGGCTCGGTGTCTGGGTGATTGAATGAACCCTGTATCCTCACAGTGGATAACTGTCTTTCTTCCTTATTACAAAATAATATTGGGTTGTCAAGGGGACTGAACACTGGAAGAAATGTAAGTATTAGCCCAGGCCATAATAAAATCAAGGTGACTTCAGGTAAGGTGTAAATCCACGAACGTCTAATTTCAAAGCAAATGGTCAAGGTAGGCATGGGGTCATTGAAAAAGTAATAGAAATGACTAAAATAACAACCGACTATTGGCTCTAGAGTTTCGGGTATTAAATGTAATAAATATCAAATGAGTAAATCTAGCAACTGTAAAAAATGTGACTTTTGAGCTACAAATTACTGGAATTTTTCTTCTGTAGCTTATGAATCCAGGGAAATGTCTCAGCCTCACTGTACTTGAGATTTTGTACAGCACAATCCCCTTGAGGGTTCATAATTGTGAAAAGATAGGAACAAGGATTAGAAGATAGGTACATTAGATTAGATTAGGTTATAAGTAGCCAATCATTGCACAGAGTATTAGTAACAGCTCATATCTGCAGGTAGATAATGGTTGGGAAATAACCACTGTGCCAAAGTGCAGGCGTGTGGTTAGTCTACCAAATACTCAGCATCTCCACACTGCTTTAGGGAAAGTGCACAGAATGATTGTTATTATTTGCCAAGCTTTTATTCATGGCTAGTCATTAGTATGACAGACCTTACTGTATACCTAGCTCATTATTATTTATCATCCTATTTGCCTTCTTTTACCCGACCCCTTACCTTTTACTCTTGCACAATATTTGTCCCTTTCTATCACAGTTTACATTTTTCTCTCCTCACATCTTCCCTCTCCTTGTTACTCTTCCTCCCTGGTTTATGTGTATTGGCTGTGGTGTGCGTTCCTTCCTATAAGGATGTGGTACCGAGTAGTAACCTTCAATGTTTCAGAACATTGATGGTTACCAGGTAATTGCCAATTGGCTGCCATTGATAAAGTTGGTTATGTTGGGACACTCAATGACAACCTTTCCATTGTGCAACGCTAGTCAGAGACAGAAAGCTCCAAAATCTTATGCCAGTGGTCAGAGCTAAGAGTAGGGTTACCACCTATCCAGTTTTCAGTGGGATTGTTCCAGGAATTAACCTATTGTCCCAGATACCGAACCAAGAGCACATTGTCCAGCTCCCGCTAGCCAACACTGCGTTGTGTGGCTGCCCTCTCTACCTGCTCCAGCTCCATTCCCCCAGGCTGCATCATTTCTCTTTCCAGCCAGGATTGCAGCTCCACCTCCACTTGGCCCAGGTACACAGAGGCCGGCACCATCTTTGATTCCAGCTGACTGGTGCTGAAGTGTTCTCCCCGAGTCCTCATTGAGAGTAGTGCAAGAGAGGAGGGGAGCCCGAGGAGAACTACTGGCTGCCACTGCAGTGTGGGCACTGCTAACACCCATGTTGTTTGACCTGCCATTGCCACATGCCCGCATTACTGATTGAGTGAGTCACTGGGAGTGGGGTGAACCATGGGACAGGTCAGAAGTTGGGGCCAGTTGCACCGCAGCCACAGGGTGACCACCTGACAGAGAGAAATGAGAGGTCTGTAGCCACTAGGCCAGGCCATGGAAGCTGTATGCATGTTGGTTGATTTAACAGTGACTTTAAATTTAAAACTATACACATCGGAGGACCCCTGTAACTAATTATGGACACTGGACACAGTCTCCTCAGCAGCCACTGTGTCAGACTATGACATCAAACAGACTCATAGTGGCTGTTTTGGCAACACTGCTGTATGGCCTTCATAATTTTGCTATGCATCATGTATTGTTAAGCACAATGTTTCCATTAGCTGATGTGGAAGATGTAGTGTTAGATGATTTAGGTATTTCTTCTTCAAGTTCTTCAGAAAATGTGGCCATGTCTACAAAACAGACTCACTCCTCGGCCTCACACCATGCCTCAAAAAAAAACAGAAAGTTGAAGGTACACTTCCTTCAACAAAGATTTGTTGAAGGGAAAATACTTTGATAAATAGTTTATTAAGGAAAATTATTTCACATCAAAATTTATCATCAGGTCAAGTTTTGGAAGAGAGGCAGAATGTTTCTTGGAATGGTGCAGCAATTATCTCACTACAAACTATGACTTTTCGGAAAAAAGAATTTTTAATCTCCTTGCCGATGTTTCACTTAAAGAGCAACAGGGAGATCCTTGTTTGCAGTGGAGATATATTTCAGAGCTTGCAAACAAACTAAACCTTAACCTGAATAAGGACAAGATGTACAATGATTTTTGTAAAGTCTGGTCTGCATACCCCCGACTTGACAAAAATAAAGCGGAAGACTAGATTTGGGTTGATTTCTCAAGCCCCAGACTTCTATCGATGTCTCCCATTCCCAATTGCGGAGACTGATATCTTTTCCACTTTCAATTCCCACCAGTAACTCATATGCTGAAAAAATCTTCAGCATCATGAAGAATCAGTGGTCAGATGAAAGAAACCGGATGTCTACGGACTTAGGGGGTCATTCCGAGTTGATCGCTCGCTGGCTACTTTTAGCAGCCGTGCAAACGCATTGTTGCCGCCCACTGGGGAGTGTATTTTCGCTTTGCAGAAGTGCGAACGCTTGTGCAGCAGAGCGCCTGCAAAATCATTTTGTGCAAAAGAAGACCAGCCCTGTAGTTACTCTTCGTGTGCATTGATTCCAACGATGGAGAGACATCTTTTGACATCAAACACCCGCCCAGCATTCGCCCAGCCACGCCTACCTTTTTCCAGGCACTCCCTGAAGATGGTCAGTTGACACCCAGAAACGCCCTCTTCCTGTCAATCTCCTTGCGATCAGCTGTGCGACCGAAAGCTTTGCTAGAACCTGCGCAAAACCACAATGCTCTTTGTACCCGTACATCGCGCATGCGCATTGCGGTGCATACGCATGTGCAGATTAGCCATTTTTTTCACTGATCGCTACGCAGCGAACAACGGCAGCTAGCGATCAACTCAGAATGACCCCCTCAGTGAAGAGAGAGCTTAAAATTAAGGAGAACTTTTTTGAAAACTGTGTTGAACTTCTCAATTTGCTAAAAGATATAGGCCCTCATTCCGAGTTGTTCGCTCGCAAGCTGCTTTTAGCAGCTTTACACACGCTAAGCTGCCGCCTACTGGGAGTGAATCTTAGCTTCTTAAAATTGCGAACGAAAGATTCGCAATATAGCGAAAAGACATCTCTGTGCAGTTTCTGAGTAGCTCGAGACTTACTCGGCATCTGCGATCAGTTCAGTGCTTGTCGTTCCTGGTTTGACGTCATAAACACACCCAGCGTTCGCCCAGACACTCCTCCGTTTCTCCAGCCACTCCCGCGTTTTTCCCAGAAACGGTAGCGTTTTTTCGCACACACCCATAAAACGGCCAGTTTCCACCCAGAAACACCCACTTCCTGTCAATCACATTACGATCACCAGAACGAAGAAAAAACCGTGAGTAAAAAACCTAACTGCATAGCAAATTTACTTTGCGCAGTCGCACTGCGGACATTGCGCATGCGCACTAAGCGGAAAATCGCTGCGATGCAAAAAAATTTAACGAGCGAACAACTCCGAATGACCCCCATAGATAGCAAAGAGTCTGTTTACTGTACATGCATTTTTCAACACTTTTTTTACTAAAGACATTTTATAAATGTTTGTCTTTTTCATGTTAACATAGCAGCCCTGGCAGGTAGCAGGAATTGTCCAGGCCTGATATTTTTTGAAAAGTTGCAACCCTTGCTAGAAGTCTCAGTACATACAGTAAATCAGCTTCAGGTACCAAGAAAGTAGCACAGAAACACTGGGGGTCATCCCGACCCATTCGCATGCTGCTGTTTTTCGCAGTGGTGCAAATGGGTTAGTTCTGCGCATGCGCGGTGGCCGCAATGCACAGGTGCATCGTTGCCCAGCGACGCCCGTCGCCGGGCAACAAGAAGAACGAAGAAATGGAACATGTTGGTTCTGCACATGCGCGGCGGTCATAATGCGCAGCCGCGGTATTTTGCAGCGACAAGAAGAACAAAGAAAGTGATCGCTACCGCGATCGCATGAAGATTTGAAAGGAGGAAGGCGTTCTGGGGCATCAACTGACCATTTTCTGGGAGTGGTGCGGCGAACGCAGGTGTATCCAGGCGTTTGCAGGGCAGGTGTCTGACGTCAATTTCGGGACCTGACAGGCTGAAGACACCACAGCGGGTCAGTAACTCCAGAGCTACTCAGAAACTGCACAAGATGTTTTTGCATAGCTCGGCTGCACAAGCGTTCGCAGCCTTGCTATGCAAATAAACCTTCCCCCATAGGCAGCGTCTAGTTGATCGCACGGGCAGCAAAAAGTTGCTACGTGCGATCAACTCGGAATGACCCCCACTATCACCTGCAATAGATGGCAGAACAAGTAGGGACTGAGATCTGAGGAACTCCCAATAAGAGAAGAGAGAGGACACATCTCCAAAAATTCCAGAACTGACTGATGAAAAGGAAAAATATCAAATGCAAAAAATTCAAATAATAAACTAAAAGGAAAATCACACTGAAGAAACAACATATGATCACAAAAAGGCTGAGAAATTATTCTCTGTAAACCATAACAAGCATTAGGCAATGTCACAACCAAAAATACGGTAAGAGCATAATCAGACAGCAAACAGACACACAAAAAGAAAACTGCACCTGTAAAGATTTGGTTCTAATGCGGTCATGTGACACTTTAAACAACGAAATTGGCCACTACTAAAGTCTGGGAGGGATGGGCTGCACGAATTCATGTTGTACACTAGCCAGTAGCCACTTAGGGGGCCATTCCGAGATGATCGTAGCTGTGCTAAATTTAGCACAGCTACGATCATTCACACTGGCGCCCAGCACAGGGCTAACCCGCCCGCATGTCAGTGCCGGCCCCCCTCCCCGCAGAAGTGCAAAGGCATCGCACAGAGGCGATGCCTTTGCATTTCAAGAGTAGCTCCCGACCAGCCCAGCTTCAGCATGCTGGTCGGGAGCTACTCATCGCTCCCCGGCCCGCAGCGGCTAAGTGTGACGTGACGTCTGCGGCCCACCCCCGTACGGTCCGACCATGCCTGCGTTGGCTGGACCGCGTCCACAAAACGGCGACCAAATGCCGCCATTCCGCCCCCGCCCAGCGACCGCCTCTGCCTGTCAATCAGGCAGAGGCGATCATAGTGGCCCGATGGCCTTCGGCACTGTGGCGCCAGCACATGCGCAGTTCTGACCTGATTGCACCGCTGCGATAAACTGCAGCGTGAGATCAGGTCAGAATGACCCCCTTAGTTGGAACCTGAATAGCTACAAGATATGGTTAACTTTTCCTATAAAAATAAAAAATACTTTCAGTAGGATTGCCTTTAATCTTGTTTTTTTATGCCTCAATTATAAACTATGAGTGTCAATATATTGCATGAGAGGTGTAATAAGATGCATCTGAATTTATTTGAAAACAATTATGATATGCACTGAATTGTGAATTGTACACTTGTGTATTTTTGTATTTTGTAATGTAGCCTGCTGTCTATGTTCTTTTTACTTTTGAGCTCAGTGACCCTACATTTCTCTGTTTTGCTATCTGTTGTGTACTCTGCATAACTTTATATTGTGTTGTGAGAATCTATTTCCCATTGCTACAGTACTGGTCTTTCCCATTGATGTCACGTGGTACAAGGCAAGCTGACATAGGATATCTGTGTTTGGCGACTATTGTATCACACTGGCAGATTGACAATGAAGAGCGGTAACTGAGACATCTGTAAACAGTGGCATGACGTAAAGATTAGGACAAAACCAACAACTTTTATTCATGCTTAACACGCTGAAGTACTTTAAGTCATTTGTTTTAACAAATAGAGCATTGTGATAATATTAGAAATGTAAATAAACAGGAACAACTTAAAAAACATTTACAGTATATAAAAATATACATGAAAATAAAATATGTCCTAGGATAATCCTAAATAGTAGGTTTAGTGTCAATATTTTCTTTGAATAATTAGTAACACATGGCAATATTATATAAAATAATTTAAAAAAACTTTTGCATCTAACATATTAATATACTTTTTTTTATTGTAGTCATTGAGCACAACCTTCCCTCAATCTCTGGTAGAAATAATTATAGTTACAGAACTAATGCTATGCGATCCCATACAATACAATATTGTATGATATCGTATAAGATATCATATCGGATTGGATCATGTGTACACACTACAATCCATGTTGAACGAAGTCTAGAAACAAAGTCATCACTGGAGTTCAAAACCACACAATATCACCTGATACTGTGAGTAGGAGGAGGCTGACGCTGTGATTCGGAGGAGGCTGGCGCTATGATTCGGAACAGCGGTGAACCAGAAGTGGAAGTGGTCACACGCGGGTGAGGTGGGTGAGGTGGGTGAGGTCGGTGAGGTCGGACGCTTGTGAGGAGGTATGCGGAGGTGCCGGAGAGGGAGACCGGGTCGGACCGGATCAGGTGGGTACCTGAGGGGGCAGAGCGAGCGCCGGTGAGGAAGCCAGAGATGAACGGAGCGCGAAGCAAGAGTAACAGCTGCTGCTGCCGCTCTCTATGTAAGTTTGCTAGGGGCTGCCTTTTTGTGTGAGTGAGGGGCTGTAACTTTATGTGACTGAGGGGCTGTGATTTTTTGTGTGTGTATGTGAGGGGCTGAGATTTTGTGTGTGTGTGTGTGTGTGTGAGGGGCTGAGATTGTTTGTGTGTGTGTGTGTGTGTGTGTGTGTGTGTATGTGTATGAGGGGCTGAGATGTGTGTGTGTGTGTGTGTGTGTGTGTGTGTGTGTGAGGGGGGCTAAAATTTTGTGTGTGTGTGAGGGGCTGAGATTTTGTGTGTGTGTGTCTGTGTGTGTGTGAGGGGCTGAGATTTTGTGTGTGTGAGGCTGCCTGTTTTGTTTTTGTGTGAGGGGTTACGTTTTTGTGTGTGTACTAGGTACTGCCCGGTGACGCTGCTGCGGCTGAGCCGCAAATTGCTGCGGCCACAGCCTGCATGTGGAGTCAGAGCCTACTGCTGCTGCTACCAGTAGGAGCTGCACAAGGGGGCTGGAGATTGCTGCTGTAGCCATCAGAGGAACGGACGGAGGGGGCGGTGACTGCCGACGATGCTACTGCTGCCACTGAAGGAGCCGGGGACTACTGCTGCATAAAAGAAAAGGATCATGGGCGCACAAGGATAGATAAGTATAAGTCTAACTTCATTATTGTATAAGTGAGTGTTTTTTCCCCCCTGTTCTCTCTGCCCTTCTTTATCTCCCCTTGTCCTTGATTATTTTGTATTATCAATTACTGTCCTACTGTTGTATATTGCTTCTCGTCACATCTAGGCTATAGTACTGTATTGCATTGCATAGATTGTTTTGCTTTTGCTTTTTTTTCTTCCGAAGGTAACAGGGAGTTAAACCTTACAAATAATATGGATGGGGCTGTGATTGGAGATCTCACTCAGTGCATGTCGTGCAAGATGTACACGCACCTTGAGCAACCGTCCCAGTGTGATTACATCTGCACGAGGTGTGTACGAACGGTTGGCCTGGAAGCCCAGGTAACTGATCTAGAGCAAACCGTTATGCGGCTGAGGGAGATTCACAATCTTGAGCAAGGCTTAGACAGAATGGTGGAGTAGTCGCAGGAGGGGTCACCAGTAGATGAGGATGACTAGGCAGCTAGATGGGTCACAGTTAGAATGAAGAAAAAGAGGGGGAGGCTCAACATCTCTGAACTACCAAACCCCAACAAATTTGCCCGATTGGACGAGGATTTTGTGGAAGGTAGTGAGGAAATGACAGTGCCAGAGGAGACCGATCCCTCTAGCAACCAGAGGAACGGTCCCTCTGGTGCAGTTGGGATAAAAGATAGTGAGGTACCTAGTCAGATTGTGGTGGTAGGGGGATTCCATTATCAGGAAGACAGATAGGGCAATCTGCTACCGGGACCATGATCGCTGTACAGTCTGTTGTCTCCCAGGTGCTCAGGTGCAGCACATTGCGGACTGGGTAGATAGATTGTTGGGAGGGGCTGGGAATGACCCGGTGGTCTTGGTGCATGTTGGCACCAACGACAAAGTTAGTGGAAGGTGGGATTTTCTTAAGAAAGACAATAGGGATTTAGGCAAGAAACTTAAGGCAAGGTCATCTAAGGTAATATTCTCCAAAATATTACCCATGCCACGTGCAAGTCCAGGGAGGCAGAGGGAGATTAGGGAGGTAAATGTGTGGCTTAGGGATTGGTGCAGGAAAGAGGGGTTTGTGTTTCTGGAACACGGGGCAGACTTCTCAGTCAGGCGCCATCTTTTTTGTCATGATGGATTGCACCTGAATGAGGAGGGGTCTGCGGTGCTAGGGGGTAGGATGGTTAGAAAGTTGGAGTAGATTTTAAACTAGGTGCCTGGGGCGAGGGTTTAGTTAGAAACTATGGGTCATGCAGTGAGAATAATAAGGATGGTGGTAGTGAACCAATTGGGGATGGAGAAGGGGGGAGGGAAAGAGAAGATTCCAGGGCCATTAACATGGCTACTAATGAGGGTGTTACCAAGGGTATTGCCAAAACACTGACTGGTGACTATTATGGATCATCGTTACTGCATACAGAAAATTATGTCACCTGCGCAAGGGGAAATACTTATCTTACTTGTATGTATGTAAATGCCAGAAGCCTAACAGGTAAAAAGGGGGAACTAGAAGTCCTTGCCGCAAGCATACAGTATGATATTATAGGCATTACTGAAACTTGGTGGAATGAATCTCATGATTGGTCAGTTAATATGGATAGTTATACGCTATTCAGGAGGGATAGATCAAACAAACGGGGTGGAGGGGTATGTCTTTACATAAAGCCGTTTTTAAAACCTGATGTACGGGAAGATATTCATGAGGAAACTGTAAACACTGTTGAGACGTTATGGGTTTAAATTGTATGTGGGGGAAAGAAAAAGATAGTATTGGGGCTATGCTACAAGCCCCCTGGTATTAATGTGTCTGACGAGGAAATGTTGCTGAAGCAAACTGATAAAGCGGCGAGAGTAGGGTATGTAATAGTGATGGGAGATTTCAACTATCCGGAGATAAATTGGACAAATGATTCATGTGATACTGCTAGGGGTAATATGTTTTTAAACACATTAAATGATAACTACTTACTTCAACTAATCGGGGAGCCAGCTAGAAGACCTGTTGTTGACAAACAATGGGGATTTTATATCAAATATCATAGTAGGGGAGCCCATAGGAAACAGCGACCACAATATGGTCACATTCAATATCAGTTTTCATAAGCAGTCCTATATAGGTTCAACTAGGACTCTGAACTTTAGCAAAGCCAACTTTGACATGATGAAGGAAGCTTTAAGGGACACTGAATGGGAATTCTTATTTCAAGGGAAAAACACTACAGAGAAATGGGAGGTGTTAAAATCGCTGCTCGATGAGATTACTCGTAAAATTATTCCCATGGGCAGCAAACAAAGAACTAAAAACTCCAAACCAATGTGGCTTGACAAAATTATCAAGTAAATTATGGGCAAAAAAAGGAAAGCATTCAAAAAATACAAATCAGACGGTAAGGCAGAGTCATTCCAGTACTATAAGGTTTGCAATAAAATATGCAAAAAAGAAATAAGAGCAGCTAAAGTAGAAACTGAAAAGCTAATAGCAAAGGAAAGTAAATCAAACCCCAATTTTTTTTTAAATATATCAACAGCAAAAGATTAAAGAAGGAGAGTATAGGCCCGTTAAAGAACAAACTGGGAGTCTTAATCAAAAATGATAATGACATAGCGGATAAATTAAATGAGTTTTTCTCATCGGTATTTACAATAGAGGACTAGATGCATGAACTAACACCCAACCTCATTAAGGATAATGTCCGACTGCTAACTGCTTACTTAAGTGAGGAGGAAGTCTGTGACCAATTGAAAAAAACTAAGATTAACAAGTCTGCCCTGAGGAAGAGTTATATACAACCCGAAACGCGTTGGAGCATCTAATGATCCATCTACCTGCATTTTGAATAATAGGAGAACCCTACCAGGTCCTGCGGCCGGTGTTTTGCGTGAAGGGAGGAGGGAGGAATTCCGGAACCTTCCAATTTTACTCTTTTCATTGCTCCATGCTGGGAGCTCGTCACGGTACGGTTCCAATTTTATTATAGTGTGAATTTGCCACTTTTATTGGATACAAGAATTTTATGCACTTCAATAAAACTCACTTTTTACTCAAATTACTACACTATATGTGCTATTTCTTCTCTCTATGATGAATATCTCCACACAAGAAAAATCTTGAATTAATTCCTGGAGAAGAACACTTAGAAAGAAGAACCCTACAAGTGAAACATAGGACTCATTTCGGGATTACTTATCAAGATTTCTATGTGACTTCTATTAAAAGGGTGGAGCGCCAACGGTGTGTTCACAAATATTTGTTGTTTAAGATTAACAAGTCACCTGGTCCAGACAGTATTAACCCAAGGGTTCTCATGGAGCCACACTCAGAATTAGCAAGACCTCTATATTTAATCTTCAATTATTCACTTTCATCAGGCATGGTTCCCAAAGACTGGCGTATAGCGGAAGTAGTGCCAATCTTCAAAAAGGGAAGTAAAGCTGAACCAGGCAATTATAGACCAGTTAGTCTTACATCTATAGTGGGGAAAGTGCTGGAAAGCATTCTAAGGGATAGGGTACAGAAAATCCTTGAAGCCAAAAAGATTATTATTAGAAACCAACATGGATTTGTGAAGGATAGATCATGCCAGACAAACTTACTAGGCTTTTATGAAACAGTTAGTGCGAACCTTGATCAGGGTAAGGTGGTGGATGTAATCTTTTTAGACTTTGCTAAGGCTTTCGACACAGTGCCACACATGAGACTTATCTATAAGTTACAAAAACTGGGGCTAGGGAGAACAGTATGCACTTGTATTAGAAATTGGTTAGATAATAGGGAGCAGCGCGTTGTGGTAAATGGAACTTTTTCAAATTGGACTGAAGTACTAAGTGGTGTGCCACAAGGGTTTGTACTTGGACCACTTTTGTTCAACATTTTCATTAACGATTTAGCAGAAGGCCTAGAGAGTGTGGTGTAAATTTTTGCAGACGATACCAAACTATGTAAGGTTATAAATTCGGAGGGAGATGCTGAGTCTCTCCAGAACAATTTATTCAAACTGGAGTCATGGGCAGCAAAATGGAGAATGAGTTTAATACAAACAAGTGCAAGCTAATGCACCTTGGTAACAAGAACAAAAATAACACCTACATACTAAATGGGGTGGTATTAGGGGACTCCGTACTGGAAAGACTTAGGTGTTCACATAGATAACAAACTTAGCAGCAGCATCCAATGTAGGATAGCAGCAAAAAAAGGCAAACAAGGTACTAACATGCATAAAGAGGGGTATTGATGCAAGGGATGAAAGTGTTATACTCCCACTATATAAAGCCCTAGTGAGGCCCCATCTGGAATACTAAAAAAAGGATATCCTGGAACTAGAAAAGGTTCAGAGACGGGCGACCAAACTAATTGAGGGGATGGAGACGCTGGAATACCAGGAAATACTTGCAAGGCATGGCATGTTCACACTGGAAAAGAGGAGATTAAGAGGAGACATGATCAACTTTTATAAATATTTAAGGGGACAATACACAGAGCTTGTGGGAGATCTGTTTTTGGAAAGAACAACACAGAAGACACATGGACACCCAGTTGGGTTAGAGGAGAGAAGATTCCGCACACAGAGGCAAAAGGATTTTTTCACAGTTAGGACAATACGAGTTTGGAATTCCCTGCCTGAGAGAGTAGACTCGGTCAATAGTTTTAAGAATGGGCTAGATACATTTCTAATGGATAAGGATATACAGGGTTATGGAGGATAGATCACGTACTATAGTTACAAAAAAATGAGAAAATACAACATAACGGCCAACTTTATCAAACAGATAAAACTAGTCCTTAAAATAATACGGAGTAGGAGAACATAAATTGGTTGAACTCGATGGACAAATTTTTTTTTTCAACCTCATAAACTTTGTTACTATGTTACCTCATCAAGACTGCATGAAGTCCAACTTACGACGTCGCATGCAACCCGCTGGAGCGCGCATCGTATGTTGCATCGTGTGTACACATTATGCAATATCGTTCAGGACCAAACAACACCGTTCAGATCGTGAACGATATTGCATAGTGTGTACGCAGCATTACAGTTGAACGCAGGTTTTTCTGATCCAAAAGTCCCTCACTGAAGATGTTTCAACCACTAGTGGCTAAAGGGAACACAGATGGAAGGGGCAAGAAAGTATTACACAGAGTAGCTGCTAGATGAGACAATAAGGGGCCTAATTCAGACCTGATCGCAGCAGCAAATTTGTTACCTAATGGGCAAAACTATGTCACTGCAGGTGTGGCAGGTGTAACATGTGCAGAGAGAGTTAGATTTGAGTGGGTTATTTGTTTCTTTGCAGGGTAAATACTGGCTGCTTTATTTTTGCACTGCAATTTAGATTTCAGTTTGAACACACCACACCCAAATCTAATTCTTTCTGCACATGTTATATATGTCCCCCCTGCAGTGCTCATGGTTTTGCCCATTATCTAACTAATCTGCAGCTGCGATCAGATCTGAATTAGTCCCAAAGTGAGGAGAATAGCGCAATAATAGAAAGTAATATATTTATTAAAAATATAAATATGCATAGTTACATAGCCTGCAGTAGTAATATGCAATCATATGCCAGCAGATGTATATAAATATATATATATACAAATAGAAAATTCAGCACTCACCATAGCAAGCTCACTTGTCCTCACAACATCAATAAATTAATGATGGGGGTTTAGTTAGTGAATTGGCCAATGCACGGAAGCCTGCAAACCGCTCGCCAAGGTACCCCACCTTCATGTAGGTCCTACACTATCACAAAGCCTTAAAAATTAAAACCTGGCAACTGTATCACACATAATATAACTGCAGATATGCCCACTAGGTTTAATGTATGCCTGCCACAAATCTTATGGCTTTTAAAGGCATACTAGTCACCTGACACTGGCTGATAAATTACTAAGGAGCAGCTGACACAGGTTTAGAAAAAGTGAGATTACATAGGGGTGCATGAAAAGGCCTGTGACCACGGTTAATAAGAGTTAACCAAAGATTAACCCCGTAACATACAAACAAATCTAGAAAACCACAGCACTCGCCACCCCAGAAGCGGGGTGCAAAATCTGCACTCACCACTCATAGGGTGGGGTGCATGCAGCCCATGGCCACCTTCCCAAATACATACAAATAGAAAATTCAGCACTCACCATAGCAAGCTCACTTATCCTCACAACATCAATAAATAAATAATGGGGGTTTAGTTAGTGAATTGGCCAATGCACGAAAGCCTGCAAACCGATCGCCAAGGTACCCCATCTTCATGCAGGTCCTACACTATCACAGAGTCTCAAAAATTAAAACCTGGCAACTGTACCACACATAACATAGCTGCAAATATGTCCACTAGGTTTAATGTGTGCCTGCCTCATATCCCAAGGCTTTTAAAGGCACACTAGTCACCTGACACTAGCTGATAAATTACTAAGGAGCAGCTGACACAGGTTTAGAACAATTGAGATTACACAGGGGTGCATGAAAAGGCCTGTGACCATGGTTAATAAGAGTTAACCAAAGATTAACCCCAGTTAATCTTTGGTTAACTCTTTGTCATTGTCATGCTGGAAGACCCAGCCACGTTCCATCTTCAATGCTCTTACTGAGGGAAGGAGTTTTTTGCCCAAAATCTCACGATACATGGCCCCATTCATCCTCTCCTTAAAACAGATCAGTCATCCTGTTCCCTTTGCAGAAAAGCAGCCCCAAAGCATGATGTTGCCACCCCCATGCTTCACAGTGGGTATGGTGTTCTTGGGATGCCATTCATCATTCTTCTCCCTCCAAACACGGCGAGTGGAGTTTATACCAAAAAGTTCGATTTTGCTCTCATCTTACTACATTCATTCTCCCAATCCTCCACTGGATCATCCAGATGGTCACTTGCAAACTTTAGACGGACCTGGACATGTGCTGGCTTAAGCAGGGGGGACCTTTCGGGTGCTGCATGATTTCAATCCATGACGACCTAGTGTGTTACTAATGGTAACCTTTGTGATCGTGGTCCCAGCTCTCTTGAGGTCATTGACCAGGGTCCCCCGTGTACTTCTGGGCTGATTCCTCACCGTTCTCAAGATCATTGATACCCCACGAGGTGAGATCTTGCATGGAGCCCCAGGTCGAGGGAGATTGTCAGTGATCTTGTATTTCTTCCATTTTTAATACTTGCGCCAACAGTTGATCTCTTCTCACCAAGCTGCTTGCCTATTGTCGAGTAGCTCATCCCAGCCTTGTGCAGTTCTATAATTTTGTCCCTGATGTCCTTAGACATCATAGTGGAGAGGTAGCAGTCTGACTGTTTGAGGGTGTTGACAGGTGTCTTTTATACAGATAACCAGTTCAAACAGATGCCATTAATACAGGTAACGAGTGGAGGATAGAAGAGCTTCTTAAAGAAGAAGTAACAGGTCTGTGAGAGCCAGAAATCTTGCTGCTTGGTAGGTGTCCAAATATTTATTTTCCACAAGAATATACAAGTAAATTGATTAAAAATCATACAATGTGATTTCCTGTTTATTTTTTTCAGATTCTGTCTCTCACAGTTGAAGTGTACCTATGATGGAAATTACAGACATCTCTCATCTTTTTAAGTGGGTCAACTTGCACAATCGGTGACTGTCCAAATACTTTTTCGCCCCACTGTGTGTGTGTATGCACGGCCGTAACTAGGGGGGGGGGCTAAGGGGTCACGTGCCCCAGGCGCCGGATTTCATAGGGCGCTGAGAACGCTGACGCCGGACGGCTCCCTTGGCTAGCTACTCTCCTACCCCCCGCCGTGATCCCTTCGGTTAACTACTCTCTGGGCCCCCGCCGCGATCTCCTGCTGCCGCAATCTCCTCCCGCCGCAGCCGCCGCGTTATGTTAGGGTCCTCTGCTGCAAGGCTCCGACCGTCCGCGCGCCCCTCTGCCTATCCGCACCTCCTGCAAACAGACCCGGCTGCCAGCCTGCCAGAGCCTCCCATACAGATGGAGGGCATCCGGAGATTTTAAAGACAGCAGGCTTGTCGCCTTCTTCTTCAGGCAATTCGTCAGGCAAGTGCAATGTGAGTGGGAGAACAGGCAGGAGAAGCAGCCTTTTAAGTAAATGCAGCATATGTGTTTGTATATATATATATATATATATATACAGTGTTTATGTATAATGTGCATATATATACAGTATATACTGTATATACACATACTGTGTTTATACTGTGTGTGTTTAAATATATATATATATATATATATATATATATATACATACTGTGAGTATACTGTTTGCGAGATTGTATGTGTATATATATATATATATATATATATATATAATGCCTGTACATGTAGAGCCGGCACAAGTGTGGAAATGTGCCCGGGTGCCATCAAGTAAAATGTCCAGCAAACGAGATGCGGCACTCACGGGTTCTAATTTTGTTTATTTGAATTAATGAAACGTTGACAAGCCAGGAAAACCTGCTGCATACGGCTTACATTAGGACCCGTGAGTGCCGCCACTCATTTGCTGAAATATATTGTATGGGTTGGGTTCATGTGACTGGTGGTTGGGAGACTGCCGGTCACCATACCGACGCCGGGAACCCGGTTATTAGATGGCTGGCGGGGGTGAGCACAGAAAGCTCCTTGGGGGCTCGCTGCGCTCGCCACAGATTCTATTCCCACTCTATGGGTTTCGTGGAATAGTGCCTGTTGGTTGGCATGCCGAGGGGCGGGCTGTTCACTATTTAGGGTCCCAGCGTTGATATAGTGACTGGTGGTCTCCTGACCGCCAGTCACATAACTGCATCCCCTATATATATATATAATATTATATATATCCAGATATACTGTATAATGTTAATGAGGGGTACTACTATCTAATGTGAATAAGGATGCCATACTGTGCGGCGTAGGTTGGATTTTCTCTCATTTTATTTCTTAATTTTTAATGTAATGTTTCTCTTTTTGTTTCTTTTTCTTTTTTTCTGGGGGGGGGGGGGGGCGCTAAATGACTGCCTTGCCCCGAGTGCCGAAAATCCTAGTTTCGGCCCTGGTGTGTGTATGTATATATATAGTAAATCATCAGCCTATACTTCAAATTACCACTAACATATTATCCTGCATATTTACGGGGAATGATTTTATTATCCACAGCTTTCATTAACATATCTACCACATAAATACAGACACACACAGTAGGATTAATGTAGTCAAAAGCCAAATAACTACTGCAACCAATGGGGGAACTTGCAGCGGTGCATTGCCCTGAGGCCCGCAGCAGTGAAGGGGCCCGAAGCATTACACTGACTCATTTTATGTCACTGACACCAGCCATCAGTCCCTACTCCTAGCCGCCAGTCCCTCTGTAATTGATGAGCAGCTCAGCAGCGTATGAGGCTGAGTTGCTACCTGAGTGCAGTTACAGTGAAGGAGAGGAGGAGCCATGATTCAGTCTCCTCCCCTCTCCTCTCCATATAGCTGTAACCTTGGCTTCCTCTCTACTCATGAGGATGACCTTGCAGGCGCTGGGGATCTGACGTCACGATCTCGCATGCTGCAGTTCTGGGCCAGGTAATTTAATTATAATATATAAGCCACCCACTGTGAGTAGCCCTTTCCCTGGCTTTACCCACTGACTCACTCCGGCATCTGCTGCCTGTCACCCTCTCCTTGGAGTCACCCACATCCTCTTTTCCTGCCACCTTCTCCCTGATGTCATCCATACCCCTACTGTTAACCACTGCCTCTTTGTCATCCTCTCCCTGGTGTCACCAACTGCCTGTCACCCATTTCCTGGCATAAACCATAACTCCCTTTTCCCTGTCACCCTCTCCCTGGTGTCTCTCAGAACCCCAGCATATCCCACTGCCTGTCACCCTCTCCCAATCAGCTATTGTATGTCACCTCAAACTAGAGATGTGCACCGGAAATTTTTCGGGTTTTGGGCTTTGGTTTTGGATTCGGTTCCGCGGCCATGTTTTGGATTCGGACGCGTTTTGCCAAAACCTCCCTGAATTTTTTTTTTCAGATTCCGGTGTGTTTTGGATTTGGGTGTTTTTTTTTACAAAAAAAACTCAAAAACAGCTTAAATCATAGAATTTGGGGGACATTTTGATCCCATAGTATTATTAACCTCAATAACCATAATTTACACTCATTTTCAGTCTATTCTGAACACCTCACACCTCACAATATTATTTTTAGTCCTAAAATTTGCACCGAGGTCGCTGGATGGCTAAGCTAAGCGACACAAGTGGCCGACACAAACACCTGGCCCATCTAGAAGTGGCACTGCAGTGTCAGGCATGATGGCACTTCAAAAAAATAGTCCCCAAACAGCACATGATGCAAAGAAAAAAAGATGCGCACCAAGGTCGCTGTGTGACTAAGCTAAGCGACACAAGTGGCCGACACAAACACCTGGCCCATCTAGGAGTGGCACTGCAGTGTCAGACAGGATGGCACTTCAAAAAAATTGTCCCCAAACAGCACATGATGCAAAGAAAAAAAGAGGCGCACCAAGGTCGCTGTGTGACTAAGCTAAGCGACACAAGTGTCAGACAGGATGGCACTTAAAAAAATAGTCCCCAAACAGCACGTGATGCAAAGAAAAATGAAAGAAAACAGAGGTGCAAGATGGAATTGTCCTTGGGCCCTCCCACCCACCCTTATGTTGTATAAACAGGACATGCACACTTTAACGAACCCATCATTTCAGCGACAGGGTCTGCCACACGACTGTGACTGAAATGACTGGTTGGTTTGGACCCCCACCAAAAAAGAAGCAATAAATCTCTCCTTGCACAAACTGGCTCTACAGAGGCAAGATGTCCACCTCATCATCATCCTCCGATTCCTCACCCCTTTCACTGTGTACATCCCCCTCCTCACAGATTATTAATTCGTCCCCACTGGAATCCACCATCTCAGATCCCTGTGTACTTTCTGGAGGCAATTGCTGGTGAATGTCTCCACGGAGGAATTGATTATAATTCATTTTGATGAACATCATCTTCTCCACATTTTCTGGAAGTAACCTCGTACGCTGATTGCTGACAAGGTGAGCAGCTGCACTAAACACTCTTTCGGAGTACACACTGGAGGGAGGGCAACTTAGGTAGAATAAAGCCAGTTTGTGCAAGGGCCTCCAAATTGCCTCTTTTTCCTGCCAGTATATGTACGGACTGTCTGACGTGCCTACTTGGATGCGGTCACTCATATAATCCTCCACCATTCTTTCAATGGTGACAGAATCATATGCAGTGACAGTAGACGACATGTCAGTAATCGTTGGCAGGTCCTTCAGTCCGGACCAGATGTCAGCACTCGCTCCAGACTGCTCTGCATCACCGCCAGCGGGTGGGCTCGGAATTCTTAGCCTTTTCCTTGCACCCCCAGTTGCGGGAGAATGTGAAGGAGGAGCTGTTGACGGGTCACGTTCCGCTTGACTTGACAATTTTCTCACCAGCAGGTCTTTGAACCTCTGCAGACTTGTGTCTGCTGGAAAGAGAGATACAACGTAGGTTTTAAATCTAGGATCGAGCACGGTGGCCAAAATGTAGTGCTCTGATTTCAACAGATTGACCACCCGTGAATCCTGGTTAAGCGAATTAAGGGCTCCATCCACAAGTCCCACATGCCTAGCGGAATCGCTCTGTTTTAGCTCCTCCTTCAATGTCTCCAGCTTCTTCTGCAAAAGCCTGATGAGGGGAATGACCTGACTCAGGCTGGCAGTGTCTGAACTGACTTCACGTGTGGCAAGTTCAAAGGGTTGCAGAACCTTGCACAACGTTGAACTCATTCTCCACTGCGCTTGAGACAGGTGCATTCCCCCTCCTTTGCCTATATCGTGGGCAGATGTATAGGCTTGAATGGCCTTTTGCTGCTCCTCCATCCTCTGAAACATATAGAGGGTTGAATTCCACCTCGTTACCACCTCTTGCTTCAGATGATGGCAGGGCAGGTTCAGGACTGTTTGCTGGTGCTCAAGTCTTCGGCACGCAGTGGCTGAATGCCGAAAGTGGCCCGCAATTCTTCGGGCCACCGACAGCATCTCTTGCACGCCCCTGTCGTTTTTTAAATAATTCTGCACCACCAAATTGAATGTATGTGCCAAACATGGAACGTGCTGGAATTTGCCCAGATGTAATGCATGCACAATATTGGTGGCGTTGTACGATGTCACAAATCCCCAGGAGAGTCCAATTGGGGTAAGCCATTCTGCGATGATGTTCCTCAGTTTCCGTAAGAGGTTGTCAGCTGTGTGCCTCTTATGGAAAGCGGTGATACAAAGCGTAGCCTGCCTAGGAACTAGTTGGCGTTTGCGAGATGCTGCTACTGGTGCCGCCGCTGCTGTTCTTGCTGCGGGAGGCAATACATCTACCCAGTGGGCTGTCACAGTCATATAGTCCTGAGTCTGCCCTGCTCCACTTGTCCACATGTCCGTGGTTAAGTGGACATTGGGTACAACTGCATTTTTTAGGACACTGGTGACTCTTTTTCTGACGTCTGTGTACATTTTCGGTATCGCCTGCCTAGAGAAATGGAACCTAGATGGTATTTGGTACCGGGGACACAGTACCTCAATCAAGTCTCTAGTTGCATGTGAATTAACGGTGGATACCGGACACACGTTTCTCACAACCCAGGCTGACAAGACCTGAGTTATCCGCTTTGCAGCAGGATGACTGCTGTGATATTTCCTCTTCCTCGCAAAGGACTGTTGGACAGTCAATTGCTTACTGGAAGTAGTACAAGTGGTCTTCCGACTTCCCCTCTGGGATGACGATCGACTCCCAGCAGCAACAACAGCAGCGCCAGCAGCAGTAGGCGTTACACTCAAGGATGCATTGGAGGAATCCCAGGCAGGAGAGGACTCGTCAGACTTGCCAGTGACATGGCCTGCAGGACTATTGGCTTTCCTGTGTAAGATGGAAATTGACACTGAGGGAGTTGGTGGTGTGGTTTGCAGGAGCTTGGTTACAAGAGGAAGGGATTTAGTGGTCAGTGGACTGCTTCCGCTGTCATCCAAAGTTTTTGAACTTGTCACTAACTTCTGATGAATGCGGTCCAAATGACGTATAAGGGAGGATGTTCCTAGGTGGTTAACGTCCTTACCCCTACTTATTACAGCTTGACAAAGGCAACACACGGCTTGACACCTGTTGTCCGCATTTGTGTTGAAATAATTCCACACCGAAGAGGTGATTTTTTTTGTATTTTGACCAGGCATGTCAATGGCCATATTCGTCCCACGGACAACAGGTGTCTCCCCGGGTGCCTGACTTAAACAAACCACCTCACCATCAGAATCCTCCTTGTCAATTTCCTCCCCAGCGCCAGCAACACCCATATCCTCATCCTGGTGTACTTCAACAGTGACATCTTCAATTTGACTATCAGGAACTGGACTGCGGGTGCTCCTTCCAGCACTTGCAGGGGGCGTGCAAATGGTGGAAGGCGCAAGCTCTTCCCGTCCAGTGTTGGGAAGGTCAGGCATCGCAACCGACACAATTGGACTCTCCTTGGGGATTTGTGATTTAGAAGAACGCACAGTTCTTTGCTGTGCTTTTGCCAGCTTAAGTCTTTTCATTTTTCTAGCGAGAGGATGAGTGCTTCCATCCTCATGTGAATCTTAACCACTAGCCATGAACATAGGCCAGGGCCTCAGCCGTTCCTTGCCACTCCGTGTCGTAAATGGCATATTGGCAAGTTTACGCTTCTCATCAGACGCTTTCAATTTTGATTTTTGGGTCATTTTACTGAACTTTTGTTTTTTGGATTTTACATGCTCTCTACTATGACATTGGGCATCTGCCTTGGCAGACGACGCTGATGGCATTTCATCGTCTCGGCCATGACTAGTGGCAGCAGCTTCAGCACGAGGTAGAAGTGGATATTGATCTTTCCCTATTTTAACCTCCACATTTTTGTTCTCCATTTTTTAATGTGTGGAATTATATGCCAGTATCAATAGCAATGGCCTACTACTATATATACTGCGCACAACTGAAATGCACCACAGGTATGGATGGATAGTATACTTGATGACACAGAGGTAGGTAGAGCAGTGGCTTTCCGTACCGTTCTGCTATATATACTGGTGGTCACTGTCAGCAAACTGCAAAACTAAAATGCACCACAGGTATAGAATCTAGATGGATGGTATACTTGACGACACAGAGGTAGGTAGAGCAGTGGCCTTCCGTACCGTACTGCTATATATACTGGTGGTCACTGTCAGCAAACTGCAAAACTAAAATGCACCACAGGTATAGAATCTAGATGGATAGTATACTTGACGACACAGAGGTAGGTACAGCAGTGGCCTTCTGTACCGTACTGCTATATATACTGGTGGTCACTGTCAGCAAACTGCAAAACTAAAATGCACCACAGGTATAGAATCTAGATGGATAGTATACTTGACGACACAGAGGTAGGTAGAGCAGTGGCCTTCCGTACCGTACTGCTATATATACTGGTGGTCACTGTCAGCAAACTGCAAAACTAAAATACACCACAGGTATAGAATCTAGATGGATAGTATACTTGACGACACAGAGGTAGGTAGAGCAGTGGCCTTCCGTACCGTACTGCTATATATACTGGTGGTCACTGTCAGCAAACTGCAAAACTAAAATGCACCACAGGTATAGAATCTAGATGGATAGTATACTTGATGACACAGAGGTAGGTAGAGCAGTGGCCTTCCGTACCGTACTGCTATATATACTGGTGGTCAATGTCAGCAAACTGCAAAACTAAAATGCACCACAGGTATAGAATCTAGATGGATAGTATACTTGACGACACAGAGGTAGGTAGAGCAGTGGCCTTCCGTACCGTACTGCTATATATACTGGTGGTCACTGTCAGCAAACTGCAAAACTAAAATGCACCACAGGTATAGAATCTAGATGGATAGTATACTTGATGACACAGAGGTAGGTAGAGCAGTGGCCTTCCGTACCGTACTCCTATATATACTGGTGGTCACTGTCAGCAAACTGTAAAACTAAAATGCACCACAGGTATAGAATCTAGATGGATAGTATACTTGATGACACAGAGGTACGTAGAGCAGTGGCCTTCCGTACCGTACTGCTATATATACTGGTGGTCACTGTCAGCAAACTGCAAAACTAAAATGCACCACAGGTATAGAATCTAGATGGATAGTATACTTGACAACACAGAGGTAGGTAGAGCAGTGGCCTTCCGTACCGTACTGCTATATATACTGGTGGTCACTGTCAGCAAACTGCAAAACTAAAATGCACCACAGGTATAGAATCTAGATGGATATTATGTTTGACGACACAGAGGTAGGTAGAGCAGTGGCCTTCCGTACCGTACTGCTATATATACTGGTGGTCACTGTCAGCAAACTGCAAAACTAAAATGCACCACAGGTATAGAATCTAGATGGATAGTATGTTTGACGACACAGAGGTAGGTAGAGCAGTGGCCTTCCGTACCGTACTGCTATATATACTGGTGGTCACTGTCAGCAAACTGCAAAACTAAAATGCACCACAGGTATAGAATCTAGATGGATAGTATACTTGATGACACAGATGTAGGTAGAGCAGTGGCCTTCCGTACCGTACTGCTATATATACTGGTGGTCACTGTCAGCAAACTGCAAAACTAAAATGCACCACAGGAATAGAATCTAGATGGATAGTATACTTGATGACACAGAGGTAGGTAGAGCAGTGGCCTTCCGTACCGTACTGCTATATATACTGGTGGTCACTGTCAGCAAACTGCAAAACTAAAATGCACCACAGGTATAGAATCTGTATAGAATATATAGAATCTCTGCACTGTACTCCTCCTATTTAATACTGCTGGTCCCCAGTCCCCACAATAAAGCAGTGTGAGCTCAGATATATGCAGCACACTGAGCACAGATATGGAGCGTTTTTCAGGCAGAGAACGGATAAAATTGGTGGTCACTTATCAGCAAAACTCTGCACTGTACTCCTCCTATATAATACAGCTGCTCCCCAGTCCCCACAATTAAGCAATAAGCACAAATATTTGCAGCAACATTAATAAACGGAGAGGACGCCAGCCACGTCCTCTCCCTAACATTTCCAATGCACGAGTGAAAATGGCGGCGACGCGCAGCTCCTTATATAGAATACGAATCTCGCAAGAATCCGACCGCGGGATGATGACGTTCGGGCGCGCTCGGGTTAACCGAACCATACGGGACAATCCGAGTATGCCTCGGACCCGTGTAAAATGGGTGAAGTTCGGGGGGGTTCGGTTTCCGAGGAATCGAACCCGCTCATCACTACCTCAAACACTGCATCTCTACATCACCCACAGCCTCTCTCTGTCACCCTCTCCCTGGTGTCACCCACTTTCTTTCCCTAGTGTAACACAGTGTTTCTCTCTGTCACCTTCTCCCTGTCACCCAAAGCCAGTCACCCCCTATTTGGAGTCACTCATTGCCTCTCTCCATCACCTGTTGTACGTCACCCTTTCCCTGTTGTCCACTGCCTGTCACCCTCCCCGGCATCATCCCATGCCTCTCCCTAGTGTAACCTACTGCCTCTCTCCATTGCCCTCTCCCTGTCACTCACTGACTCTCTCCATGACTCTCTCCCTGTCACACACTATCTCTCTCCATCACCCACTTCCTCTCGATATCATCCTCTCCCTCTCAACCTTTCCCTGTCACCAGCTACCTCTCCTTGTCACCCACTCTCTATCACACTCTCCCTGTCACCCACTATCTCTCAGTCACTCACTGCCTGAATTCTTCTCCTTATCACCTGCCTCTCCTTAGCATATCCCAGTGCTTCTCCCTGTCCTCCTCTCTCCATCGCCCATTGCCTCTCCCTTTCACCCTCTCCTCATCACCCTCTGTCTTTGCCTGTCACCCTCCACCTATAATCTTTTCCCTGTCATTCACTGTCTGCCAGCTTCTCCCTATCACCAACTGCCTCTCCATGGAACCTTTTCCATCACCCATTGTGTCTCCCAGCCACCCTCTCCCTAGTGTCACCCACTGCCTCTCACTGGTGTCACCCTCTGCCTCTCCCTGTTACCCTCTTCCTGTCACTCACTGCTTGTCACCTTCTCCCTATCACCCACTGCCTCTCACTGTCACTCTCAACCCGTCATCCACTGTATATCCCTGTTCACCTTTCCCCATCACCGATTGCCTCTCCCTGGGGTCACCACTGCCTCTCCCTGGTGTCACAATCTCACTGTCACCCTTTCCCTGTCACCCTTTCCCTATCACCCTTTCCCTGTCACTCTCTGCCATTTACTCACCTTCTCCCCGTCACCCACTGCCTCCTCCTGGCATCACTCTCTGTCTCTCCTTGTCACCCACTGCCATGTGGCATATAATAAACTTGGGGTTGAGCAGAGGAGGGTGTCCCAAAGCATCTTTTTGCACCTGGGCCCGCCACTCACAAGTTTCGCCACTGACTGAACAAAGGACTACACCAAGGAAAACAGAGGAACCAATGCAAACACAGGTATATCATGCAAACCTATACTATCATTTATACTATCTGGTATAATACTGGCCATGTTTTTGAGCTTTTGTTACTAGTGTCAGGAATATTAACGGAAATTATGTAGCGAGTGTGGTTTAGGAATATAATTAGGAATCATAAAATATTGTCAGGTAATATTGTCCGCTCTGCATAGCAGAGTACCAAAGGGAGTGATGCAACAAAGCGACAGTGTTCATATCATTGCTGTAGAGAGAATTGGAAGGTGACATAGAGCTACTAGAGTGGTAGGAACATCCCCTGTCCTTGCTCATCCTTCATCTATGCGTCATTTTACCCCTCATAAAGAAATATTCAGCTTTTCCCTGGGAGCCAGTACTCAGGAAACTGTGCTGTTTAATACAGTATATTTGTAATATCCCCATTCAAAATATCAGAGTAGGGTGTTAGCCCTTATACCTCTTAGAGCATTCATTTTGCATATTTCTTGGATATATATTTAGATAGTGCCAGCTTCCTCCACAGCCCTTTTCAGTTGGGGTCAAACATAGTAATAAAAGTAGACTGAGTATCAAAGGCGAGGATATAATACAAAGGAGCAGCTGTATTAAGCCTTGATCTCAAAGCGGCATCTTATTGGCTCTCGGATGTCACATGTTTTGGATAGCCAATAAGATTTATCCAGATATATCCAAACTCACATTAATTTTGGCGCCACACATCTCTAATTATAATCCTGGTGAAATAGTTTTGTTTTTTGTTTTTTTATTAATATACGCCTAAATGCTTATCCTGTGAGCATTTTGTATGTCATGTTAATAATCTCTAAGGCTTGTTTGCACGGTACTTTCCCCATTCTTCACTTCCTAGCAATTTTTAAGCTTCCGTGAGCACTGAAATATAACTGTTTCCTAGGTAGGACCCAAGTTATTTCTATTCTACTACAACAAAAGGTTGGGTATGTGCAGGAAACAATTTGTGGTTTTGGAATAAATAATGCAGGACCTACAGATTTACATCATATCTGTCTAAACATATTGAACCTACATTTTACTGACGGGATTATTTCTTCAGAATGTGGTGAAAACTGAAACAATAGTTTAATCCTTTACATACTGCATGATGAATGGTAATTTTTTTTTCTTTACAATTAACCTAAGCATTATTTCAGCGTTAGTGATACAATAATTATAAAAATACACATAACTATAGTTTTAAAGGAAAGCTAATGCATAGAACCAGGAATATAAAATGTACTCTATTTATAAATTCAATTTATTTGAATTCAAAAAGTGGTCACAATAAATTCTAAACAGAGCTCTTTATCTGCATTAGCGGATACATCATCATGTGTGGAAGATTCCAAATTTTTAGACTGGAAGTGATAAATGGATTATAAATAAACTCTAATATTCCTCTGCTATATACTGTAGTAAAGGTGATTGTTTTCTTAATATAACCATGATGTACATAAAAGTACACATATATGGATAGTTTTGTTTATCTAACACTCATTATGGTAATTTTCATTTATGAAATCATGCCTCATGAATGAGATTGATGGGAGTACCGCAGAGAGTAAGTGGGGGTACCTCAGAGAGAAGTGGAAGATTATAAAGTGACCCTATCCAATACAGGGATGGCTGACTGAAGACAGTGTCGGGAGTTTTAAGGGGGTACACATGGAGAGATGTGTGCTGAGCGATCTATCACAGATAAATCTGTCTAGTCAGATTGCTTATAAATTAAGCATACATCTCTCCATGTGTACCCCTCTTAAGGCCCATATTCATGGGCAGATCTGGGGAGAGAAGTGTGCTGAGCGTGCGGGGGTCGGGGGATTGGGGGGGGGCGCTTGTTTCATCCAGCTGGTGAAATGAGCGACCTGCTAGATTGAGCCTGCATGCAGGCCAACCTAGCACCAGCGATAGCAATGCATGGGGCTGCGCATGACTATCGCTGTGGGGGGTACATACGGAGCGATCATGCTTAAAATCTAAGCAATCTGACTAGATTGCTCCGTGAGTATCCCCCTTTAACACTCTAGTAGGTGCAGACAGAGATGAATGTACAGATTCTCCAGTTCATGACGCCTAACAACCTACCCTGAGATCCTGCTAATCAGGGGTTAAAGGGAGCCGGAACGGGACGCAACTGCGTTCCGTCAGTTCCACTTGGAGACGGAACGCAGTTCCGCCTCCCCTGTCTCACCTAACCTGATGTCCCAGGCAGCGCTGCAGGGAGATGCCGGGCACCCGCTGAGATTGCATTACCAGCAGGCGCCCGTCTCCCTGCACAGCGGCAGCCGGAGGCAGGAGCCTCTCTCCCCCCTCCCCTCTCTCACTCCGTGTATTAGTAGCGGTGCTGTTACTGGGGGGCTTTCCTATGGGGGGGCAAACTACAGAGGGGCAAACTACTGGGGGGCTTTACTACTGGGGACAAACTACTTTGGGGCTTTAGTACTGGGGGCAAACTAGAAAGGGGCAAACTACTGGGGGGCTTTACTGCTGGGGGCAAACTACTGGGGCCATTACTACAAGGGTTCAATCTACAGTGGGGCTAAACTACTGGCAGCATTACTATTGGGGGCTAAGGTACAAGGGGGCATAACTACAGGAGCTAAACTACTGGGGGTATAACTACAAGGGGGCATTTCTACAAGGGGGCAAACTACTGGGGGCTTTACTAACGGGGGCAAACTACATGGGGCTAAACTACAGGGGCTAAACAACTGGGGGCACAACTGCAGGGGGCATTACCACTGGGGGCTAAACTACATGGGGAAAACTACATGAGGGCAAAACTACTGGGGGCATTACCACTGGGAGGCTAAACTAAAGGGGGGGGGGGGGTAAATTACTGGCTGCATAACTGCAGGAGCATTACCAGTGGGGGCATGACTACTGGGGCTAAACTACAGGGAGCTAAATGACTGGGGGCATTACTACAGGCAACATTACTACTGGGGGCAATACTACACAGGGGCATTACCATTAAGGGCATTACTGATTGGGTGCACTGCTAATGAGGGCATTGTAAAGGGGGCACTTCATAAGGGACATCACTCCTGGGGACATAAAGGGCACTACTATTGCGGGTATTGCATAAGGGGCACTGCTACTGTGGGCATTGTATAAGGGGTGCTACTGTTGTGGGCATTACTGTATGGGCCGACAAAGAAGCTGAGCTCCTGGTCCGCTCTCCGTCGCTCCGCCCCTACCATCGCCGCCGCGCTGGAAGCCCTGGTTCCAGACTCCCAGCTGCAGCGGATCTGGGACCAGGCCGGCTTTATTATCCCTGCCACCGCATCGAGCTCCAGTGACCGCGGCGCTAGCAGTTCAAATCTGTCGCTGATTGGCTGCCGGTCCACAGCAGTTTTGAAATATTAGCGCTGTGGTCACAGGAGCTCGATGCGGCGGCAGGGATAATAAAGCCAGCCTGGTTCCAGATCCACTGCAGCCGCCTGCCTCCTCTGCCACCCCGCCCTCGGACCTCTCCATGCCCACAGCCTCCTCCTCCACACTATCTCCGAGGTCCACAGCCTCCTCCACTCCATGCCTACCACAGCCTACTCACCCACCACACCGCAGACCACCGCTGCTGCTAAACAGGTAATCTTACCCGGCTGCCTTTCTCTTTCCTTAGTCCCTACTTTATGCCCTTGCTGTCACTTTTCATGTCCCTGCTGTCACTCTCAATGTGCCTGCTTTCACTTTCCATGCCCCTGCTGTCATTTTCCATGTCCCTGCTGTCACTCTCTCTGTCACTCTATAATGTGAATTTCGGCTCATACCATGTGCAATAATGTGAATTTCGGCTCATTCTGTGTGCTATAATGTGAATTTCGGCTCATTCTGTGTGCTATAATGTGAATTTCGACTCATTTTGTGTGATATAATGTGAATTTCGGCTCATACCACGTGCTATAATGTACATTTCGGCTCATTCTGTGTGGTATAATGTGAATTTCGGCTCATTCTATGTGCTATAATGTGAATTTCGGCTCACACCATGTGCTACAATGTGAATTTCGGCTCATTCTGTGTGCTATAATGTAAATTTCGGCTCATACTGTGTGCTATAATGTGAATTTCGGCTCACACTATGTGCTATAATGTGAATTTCGGCTCATACTGTGTGGTGTAATGTGAATTTTGCTCATACTGTGTGGTGTAATGTGAAATTGGCTCATACTGTTTAGTGTAATGTGAATTTGGCTCATACTGTGTGGTATAATGTGAATTTCGGCTCATACTGTGTAGTATAATGTGAAAGGGGTTCCACTATTGTGGTGCATAATGTGTATAAGGGGTATATGGTGTGGTAAACTACACTGAAGGCCACGCCCCCCTTTTTGTGGTCACGCCCCTTTCCAGGAGCGCGCGGCTTTGGCACGCACATAATTACAACCTTCACTTTTCCATACTCCCACTTCAAAATTTCCACTTGGGTGCTACTACTGTGGGCATTATTACTATTGTGTGACCACGCCCCTTTATTTTTGAGACAACACACCCTTTTTGCCACGCGCACCTACGGCGCATGCAATACCTTTATTACATGGGCACCATGGGGAGGGGGGTGAGTTCCACCACCTCTCTAGGACCACTTTAAGCACTGCTGCTAGTCATACAAGCATGTATTGGATAAAAGTCAGGTCCAAGTTCAAGTCTTGACCATTTCTGCTAGTCAATTGTAGGTATATCGAGCTGAGAATTGATGGCAGACATATAGTATAGAAAGAGCTACATTTGATAGATAAGCAAAACATAATAACAGTATACTGGGAAACTAGTAAAAGCCATCTGACATTGCAGAAAAACAGGGTCTGTTTCAGATGCATGGATTTGCAACATACAGTAACATGTGTTGATACCACTATTTCACCACCCTTTCATACACCTGCTGTATGGTGCACACCAGCTATCCACCGTATACACTATTAAAATCTTCTTATTCTTGACTCCCCAACTTCAATATATCTTACAACTGTGCAGTATTTATGGCTTTATTTATGGGTGTGGGATGATAGGTAGACAGTGTCTAGTTAGACAGTCAATAGATAGGAACCACATGTTAGACAGACATTAGGTTGACAGGGTCAAAAGGTCGACAGGGTCAAAAGGTCGACATGAATAAGGTAGTCCGTACAAAATGTCGACAGGGTCAAAATGTCGACAGGGTCAAAAAGGTCGACATGAAAATGGTTGACACAAAAAGGTAGACACAATTTTTTGCACTTTTGTGGTTTGTGTGGAAAGTTTTTTCATCTGGGACCCCCAATTGTAGAAAAGCATCCCCTCATGGGGCTCGCTTCGCTCATCATGCTTCAGGCTCGGTGGCTCGTTGCGCTCGCCACAAGGTTATAACCAACGCTATGCCGACATGGATAGAGAAGGTATGAAACAGTCCAAAAACATGTAATTTTTTTTTTAAACTGTCTACCTTTTTTATGTCGAACATTTGCATGTTGATTTTTTGACCCTGTTGACCTTTTGTACTGTCTACCTTTTTCATGTTGACCTTTTGACCCTGTCAACCTACTGTAATGCCTGTCTAACATGTGGTGTCTATCTATTGACTGTCTAACTAGACACTATCATCCGGATACCTTATTTATACAACACACTGGTTTTGGACAGTATATAACAACAATTAGGTTACCGTAACCGGGGACGGACTGGCCATCTGGCACTTCTGTCAAATACCAAAAGGGTCAATGGCAGCACCCGGAGAGACAGGGGCTGACCAAGCTGCTCTGCTTCCCGGTGCTCTGCTCGGCCACCCTGCATAGAGAGAGATGGGGGCGTGCCAGTGTGTGCTGCTGCAGCATTTGGAGGTCGCGCTGTGTATGCGCGCTGCGCGGCGCCGGTATCTAACGTCAGACGCCGGCGCCGCGCATAGCCCGCCTGCACAAGTGGCCGCCCGCCCGCCCGCCAGCCCGGACCCAGGCTCAGGCTCAGGCTCACTCGCCCGGCCTCCCGCCCGCCCGCCCGCCCGCCAGCGCTCCCACACAGGCGGACAGCAGTACTCCTCCCCAGCGCCGCAGGTATTTTTTTTTGGGGGGAGGGGGGGGAGAACCGCACTGTGGGGGCATTTCTGGCACACAGGGGGCATTTTTGGTTATGTGGGGGCATTTCTGGCACTGTGGGGGCATTTCTGGCTCTGTGGGGGGCATTTCTGGCACTGTGGGGGCATTTCTGGCACTGTGGGGGCATTGCATATCTGGCTCTGTGGGGGCATATTTGGCACTGTGGGGGCATATCAGGCACTGTGGGGACATATCTGGCCCTGTGGGGGCATATCAGGCACTGTGGGGGCATATCTGGCACTGTGGGGGCATATCTGGCACTGTGGGGACATATCTGGCACTGTGGGGGCATTTCTGGCACTGTGGGGGCATTTATCTGGCTCTGTGGGGGCATTTATCTGGCACTGTGGGGGCATTTATCTGGCACTGTGGGGGCATTTCTGGCACTGTGGGGGCATATCAGGCACTGTGGGGACATATCTGGCACTGTGGGGGCATATCTGGCACTGTGGGGGCATATCTGGCACTGTGGGGACATATCTGGCACTGTGGGGGCATTTCTGGCACTGTGGGGGCATTTATCTGGCTCTGTGGGGGCATTTCTGGCACTGTGGGGGCATTTCTGGCACTGTGGGGACATATCTGGCACTGTGGGGGCATATCTGGCACTGTGGGGACATATCTGGCACTGTGGGGACATATCTGGCACTGTGGGGGCATTTCTGGCACTGTGGGGGCATTTCTGGCACTGTGGGGGCATTTATCTGGCACTGTGGGGGCATTTCTGGCACTGTGGGGGCATATCAGGCACTGTGGGGACATATCAGGCACTGTGGGGACATATCAGGCACTGTGGGGACATATCAGGCACTGTGGGGGCATATCTGGCACTGTGGGGACATATCTGGCACTGTGGGGACATATCTGGCACTGTGGGGGCATTTATCTGGCTCTGTGGGGGCATTTATCTGGCACTGTGGGGGCATTTATGTATCAGGCACCGTGGGGGCATTTATGTATCAGGCACCGTGGGGGCATTTATGTATCAGGCACCGTGGGGGCATTTATGTATCAGGCACCGTGGGGGCATTTATGTATCTGGCACCGTGGGGGCATTTATGTATCCTGCACCGTGGGGGCATTTATGTATCATGCACCGTGGGGGCATTTATGTATCAGGCACCGTGGGGACATTTATGTATCTGGCACCGTGGGGGCATTTATGTATCTGGCACCGTGGGGGCATTTATGTATCTGGCACCGTGGGGGCATTTATGTATCTGGCACCGTGGGGGCATTTCTTGCACTGTGGGGAAATTTCTTGCACTGTGGGGGCATATCTTGCACTGTGAGGGCATTAATGTATGTGGCACTGTGGGGGCATATCTGCGCTGTGGGGGCATTTATCCATCTGGAACTGTGTGGCCATTTATGTAGCTGGCACTGCTGGGGGGCATGTCACGTGTAGCTGGCACTGCTGGGGGGCATGTCATGTGTAGCTGGCACTGCTGGGGGGCATATCATGTAGTGTTCCCGCTAGGCGTCTGTGGCTGGGCAGTGTGTCTCAGTGCTCTACCTGGCGCAATGTGTCTAACGTGCTCTTATAGGAGGTTCTACCTGGTGCAATGTGTATTAGCTGCACTACTGTGTGGTGTAATGTGAATTGCCACTATAATGTGGCTACGCACCTTCCCCACGAAGTAACTCCCCTAAATTTTTGCTGCGCGCCTTCGGCGCGCACTGTCCATGCTTTGGCGTGTGGAAATGGGAACAACAAGCATTACAGTATGTACATCATTTTGCCCACCTAACTTAAAAATGTGCCCTCCCTGTGATCAGCAACCTGCCCTAAAAAGTGAACACTAGCACGTGTAGCTGGCACTGCTGGAGGGCATGTCATGTGTAGCTGGCACTGCTGGGGGACGAGACCACGCCCACTTTTTCAGGAGGCCACGCCCACTTTTCCAAGAGCGCGCGCGCCTTCGGCGCGCGCATGGGGGGGGGGGCACTTTTACATTTTCTCGCTCAGGGTGCTAGTAGGCCTGGAGCCGGCCCTGCCCCCATGCCCTCCTTCTGCATCCCCTGGTGTCATTCCTGCCCATTGTATAAAACTGGTGTTAGCTGGCAAGTCAGCAGGGATCCTTTAGAGACTAGGCAGATGTGGGTCTGTGGTTGCAGCGGTTGTGATACAGAAGGTAGACATTAAAAAGATAGTCATTAGATCGACAGTAAAAGGTCGACAAGGTTAAAAAGGTAGAAAGTCAAAAGGTCAACATGGACAAAAGGTTGACAGGGTCAAAAAGTCGACACACAAAAATGTGGTTGTTTGTGGTGTTTTTAAAAAATTTTTACCCCAATTTGTTGAAATGCGTCCCCTTGCAGGCTCACTTCGCTTGCCACATTTCTGGCATCTCCACTCGCCACAAGGTTAATAATGGTGATAGTTTGTGACATGGATAGTCAATTTAATCAAATGCCTTCACTTGCCACAAGGTTACTAAAGGTTATAGTTGATGACATTATTTATTTATTATTAGTTATTACCAGATATTTATGCAACGCACACATATTCCGCAGCGCTTTTACAGAGAGTATTTGGCCATTCACATCAGTCCCTGCCACAGTGGAGCTTGCAATCTATATTCCCTACCACATGTACACACACACACATTCACGCTAAGGTCAATTTGTAGGGAACCAGTTAACCTACCAGTATATTTTTGGATTGTGGTAGGAAACCAGAGTACCCGGAGGAAACCCATGCAAGCACAGGGAGAATATACAAACTCCACACAGTTAGAGCCATGGTGGGAATCAAGCCTATGACCTCAGTGCTGTGAGGCAGTAATGCTAACCATTACACCATCTGTGCTGCCCCATGGATACATGGACAGTAAATGCTGCAAAAGTTGCAAAAAAAAAAAAAAAAAACTTTAAAAAAGGTGTCGACTATTTGACCCTGTCAACCTTTTGACTGTTGACCTTTTGACCCTGTCGACCTTTTGACTGTAGACCTTTTTTACAGTCGACCTTTTGACCCTGTCAATCTTTTGACCCTGCCGTCAACTTTTTGACCCTGCCGACCTTTTGACACAGTCAACCTAATGCATGTCGACCATTAGTGATCGATCTATTTACTGTAGACCTTTATGGTGTTGATCTATAGACCGGATACCGGTTGCAGTTGCTGGTGATGTTCCTGGATGTGCCTGTCAGTGGCAGAGTGGCTGCCGGCAGTGAGCCAATATGGAACAGCTCTGTGGGTTCCAGTGATAGTAGGGCGGCTGCGGCTAGCACTCCGTGCTGGCTGATTGTCCATGGATAAATAGCAGAACTTTAGCCTTAACTGCCAGATATTAACATTGCTATTGTCTCTTGGTGAGACATGAAGCCATGCTCCCTTTTGCCGAGGTCACGCCCCCTAGGAGTCCAGAGTTGATGATCCTGAATGTTGAGAGGTATGCTATCAGGCACATTGTTTACGATCGCTTGTGCAGCCCTGGTATGCTAAAAAAGTTTCCTGCAAAACAAGACCAGGGTCAAACTTACTTACCCTGTGCGATGGATCCAGCGACGAAAGTCCCAGGATTTACGTCAGACATCCGCCCTCCAAACGCCTGGACACGCCTGCGTTCCGCTCTCCACACCCGGAAAACAGTCGCCCCGGAACGCCTCCCCGCTGTCAATTTTCTTGCGATCACGCTAGCGATCACTTTCTTCTCTCTTCTGGTCATTGCCCGGCGACGGCTGTCGCTGGGCAACGGCGCGCGTGCGCATTGTGGGTGCCGCACATGCGCAGTTCCGACCGCAGCGAGAAACCACTGTGTGCGAATGGGTCGGAATGACCCCCAATATTGGGACAATTTATTGAGGGTACCCTACTTAACCAACTAGAATCTCACATTATGTGGGCAACTTATTGACAAATTCCCTAATTAAAGACATCTTTTGCAGTCACTTTCCCCAATATGTGACTTTACCGGAATATTGTTTTTGGGCCAATTAGAGCCCATTGTTAGCAAATAAAAAATCACCTGTTTTCGGGTGAAAACACATGGGCTGGGATGTAATGGTAGCTGATTTTGTCAGCCGGGAAAAAGCGGACCACCTCGGACATTATAATGTCCGACTTTTTCCCAACACTTGGCCAATATAATGGCATGCGTGTTTTGAGCTCACAATACAAATTGGATCTGACTTGTTGTGGTATTTAGACCAGGAAACGTCCATATTTTTTGGACCAACCAAAGTGCGTCTTTAACTATATGAATGCAGTAACCCATTGGCACCCAAAAGTCCCACACCCTAAATACACCCCAGTCCTCCAGGACACACAAGCAGCTTATATTCATTTAAATAATATGCAGCATGCCTATATTCTGTGTGTATTTGCAACTGTATCTGCATACCAAATTATGTTACAATGTTTAGTTAGAAAACACTCTAGCATAACATTTTGGATGCAGATACAGTTGCTATTACACACAGAATATAGGCATGCCACATATAATTTTAAACAGCAGGAGCTGTTTGTGCATCCTATTAGCATTGTTTTGCTTCTAAATTGAAACAATGCTAATAGGATGCACAATGTAATACTGTAGCTATTTTTATGGTAATTATTTTGAGCAATAGAGCAGGCCCTGCAGAAAAGTTGAGTCCTTTGCTGGGGCTGCAGGCTGAAATGCATTGATCAATACATGAACTAAAACTCCACTATTTATTATTTAACATAACGAGTGCAGAGCCTCTGTGATATATATATATATATATATATATATACACACATACATACATACAAACATACATACATACATACACACACACACACACACATATATATATATATATATTTATTTTGTAACACTGTAAGGGTACAAGGTGCCGTTTCCTGGGGTAACTGGCAGCACGCAGCAGCTGAGGAACCACACAAGTCCAGTTTCTGGTACAACTGGCCCCAGCCAGTTTTATTATACAGAAAATAAAACAAACACCAAAAGAAAATACCTTGCCTGTCCGGCACTAACTAAGCACAAGATGTTCCTAACTATCACTAAACAAAAAACACAGAGTTCTCCAGTAAACACTGTATAGCTCACTTGTATCAGGACGCGTGTTTCTCTCACAGAGATCCTGCAGTCTTCCCAGGCAGTCTGCACACCTTAATCAAGCTAGAAGCCCTATAAGGCTCTTGCACAGCTGAAAGCCCTGATTAGCCCTCTGTGAGGCCAAAGATCCAAACTGGGCCCAATGTCTGGAACTCGCCTTATCTCTCTCTCAGGGCCCTTATCCAGCTTTTCCAGCAAACTGAAAAGGTTCTAACAAAACAAAAGCATTTTCCTAGAAGTTTTCATTTTCTAAAACATGTAAGACAAGAACCTGGGACAAACATACCTGCCCTTCAAACACTATCCCAGTGTTCTTGTCACATATCCCCCTCCCCTGTTTTGACCTAGTGGCCGGAACACTTGTAGCCCCCAAACAGAAGATGCGGGACAATGCATCTGCGTAGGCCAATTGTGTACCCGGTCTATGTCCGACAGTAAACTTAAAATCCTGCAACGCTAGAAACCATCTAGTTACACGAGCATTCTTGCCTCTATTTACATACATCCATTTTAAAGGGGCATGATCTTTCACTAGTCTGAATTGTCTACCCAAGAGGTAATATCTCAAGGTATCTAGTGCCCACTTAATGGCCAAAGCCTCCTTTTCCACAATGGCATACCTTTTTTCATGCTCATTGAGTTTCCTACTCAAATAAATGATAGGATGTTCGTCCCCATCTCTGGTTTGGGACAGCACAGTGCCTATTCCTACCTCTGAGGAATCTGTCTGTACCACAAATTCTTTTGAAAAATCTGGTGTTATCAATACCGGTTGTGAACACAAAGCCACTTTTAACACTTGGAACGCTTTTTCTGCATCAGGGTTCCATTTCACCATATTTGACTGCTTCCCTTTGGTAAGGTCTGACAACGGCACCGCTGTGGTCGCAAAATTGGGAATAAACCGTTTATAGTACCCAGTTATTCCCAAAAAGCCCTTACCTGTTTTTTATTCACTGGACGAGGCCAGTTTTGAATATCATCAATTTTATTCAAATGGGGCCTAATTAGACCTCTGCCTATGGTGAAGCCCAAGTATTTGACCTCCTCAATTGCGAGGCATCACTTCTTTGGGTTAGCAGTTAACCCTGCCTCTCTGATTGAGTCCAGTACTGCTTGTACTTTAACCAAATGGGACCCCCAGTCTGAACTGTGAATTACCACATCATCAAAATAGGCAGCTGCATATTTTCTATGGGGCCTCAAAATTTTATCCATCACCCGTTGAAAGGTTGCTGGAGCTCCATGCAACCCAAAGGGTAACATCTTATACTGGTACTGCCCCTCCGGAACCGAAAAGACTGTTTTTTCTTTTGCGCTATCAGATAAAGGTATTTGCCAGTAACCTTTGGTCAGGTCCAACGTGGTGAGAAACCTGGCTGTTCCCAGCCTTTCTATAAGCTCATCCACACGAGGCATGGGGTACGCGTCAAACTTGGACACCTCATTTAACTTACGAAAGTCATTACAGAAGCGTATGCTACCGTCAGGCTTCGGGATGAGAACTATGGGACTGGACCACTCACTGTTAGATTCCTCTATGACTCCAAGTTCTAACATGGTTTTAACTTCTTTAGAAACAGCTTCTCGCTGAGCTTCAGGAATCCTATATGGCTTTAAATGAACCCTGACCCCTGGTTCTGTGACAATGTCATGTTTTATTATGGTCGTTCGGCCAGGCAGCACTGAAAATATCTCCCTATTTTGGATGAGAAATTCTTTAACCTGATTGTTCTGATCAGCTGATAATGTCTCTGACACCTTTACTGCGGGAAGCAACCGAGGTGAAGACACCGAAGGGCAAGGCTCCGCTGACAGAGCTAACCTATTTTCCAGGGTTTGATTAAGTTAACATGGTAGATTTGTTTGGGTTTTCTCTTTCCCGGCTGGTATACTTTGTAATTAACCTCATTCACTTTTTCCCTAATCTCAAATGGACCCTGCCATTTAGCTAGGAATTTGCTTTCCACAGTGGGTACCAAAACAAGAACTCTATCTCCAGGAGCAGATTCCCGTATCTTGGCACTCCGGTTATATACCCTCTGTTGAGCACTTTGGGCCTGTTCCATGTTCTTTCTGACAATAGGTACCACGGCTGCAATCCTATCCTGCATTTGTGTTACATGTTCAATAACGCTTCTATAAGGAGTGGGCTGTCCTTCCCACGTCTCTTTGGCAATGTCCAACAGCCCTCTGGGGTGTCTACCATACAACAAATCAAATGGAGAAAACCCCGTAGAGGACTGAGGAACTTCTCTGATGGCCATTAACAAGTAGGGCAACAAACAATCCCAGTTTTTCCCATCTCTCTCAACAACCTTTTTTAACATACTTTTTAATGTTTTATTAAACCTTTCCACCAACCCGTCAGTTTGGGGATGGTAGATGGACGTCCTGAGGTGAGTGACCTTAAATAATTTGCACAATTCCTTCATGATCCTTGACATAAATGGAGTACCTTGGTCAGTCAAAATTTCTTTTGGTATTCCCACTCTACTAAAAACCTGCACCAGCTCCCTAGCTATCGCCTTGGTTGTGATAGTGCGTAAACGGAAAGCCTCAGGATATCGAGTGGCATAGTCCATAATTACCAGGATATACTGATGGCCCCGAGCAGACTTTAACAAGGGCCCCACGAGATCCATGGCTATTCTGTCAAACGGGACCTCTATAATAGGCATGGGAACTAGTGGGCTCCTGAAATGGGGTCTAGGGGCATGATACTGGCATTCAGGACAGGAAGAACAATATTCAGACACTTCTTTATAAACCCCTGGACAAAAGAACCTTTGTAAAACTCTTTCAGTGGTTTTTTCTGCCCCTAAATGTCCTGCGGTAACGTGACTATGAGCTAAATCTAGTACCGTTCTCCGATAAGGCTGGGGAACTACCAGCTGTTCCACCACATCCTCACCCCTTTTGACAATGTGGTACAAGAGCTCATTACAGATGGCCATGTGGGGATACGTAACCCTGTCACCTGGTACCACAGGTTCCCCATTAACAACCTTAACATTCTCCCTAGCCTTTATTAAGGTAGGATCCTTTAACTGTTCAGAAGCAAACAGATCCTTCTTTACCTCCAGGTCAGGCACGCTTTCAGTTCTAACTACTATGTCTCTGTTCCCAGCAAGAGGGTCCTCACTGGACTCCCCATCTGTCACTTCCCCAGCCAAACTAGCAAAAGGCAAAGGGTCATAAAGTTCCGAAGACACACGTACATCCATAAAATCACCGGTATTATCAACTGGCTCTTTACTTCTCACATCTGTTGATAACCGTGATTCCCGCAGTTTCCAAAAATGAGGAAAATCCCTCCTTATTATGGCCTCATGCACCAAGGTGGGGACCAGTCCTACTTTAACAATTGCTGACCCACAACAAGTTTCTATATTCACTTCAGCAGTGACATAATATTGGGTATCCCCATGTATGCAAGTTTCCCCAATAGGTATTTGCTGGACCTTTAAGGGGTTCACTAACCCAGCTTTCACGAGGGTAACTAAACTTCCTGAATCTAGCAAGGCCTCTACCCGGTTACCCTCTAAGAACACATCACACATTTGTTTTTCCAGCTCAGGTGAAGGTACCACAGTACAGGCTAACCTAGCAAAGAAAGACATTCTGCGACATTCAAAGGCAGCATCACATTGCATGGGTTTTTGCGTGACTGGGCAATTAGCAATAACATGACCTGGCATACCACACCTAAAACATTTAACCACCCGATTATCAACCCATTTGGGCAGCATAGACCGTTCTAGCCCCATTGGCCTGTCTCCAGGGCCAGTGTTTACAGTCTCTCCAGCCTCGCGTTCTCTTAACCGCCCAGCAACGTTTTCCCACGGAACAGTCTTACCAGTCTTTACTGAAGGGCGCTGTCGAGGATCTATGGGTTGCTGGGTGGTCATCAGTAGTTCCTCTGCTGCCAAATACCTCTCTACCATGTCCACTAATTGGTCAGCAGTACCCGGGTTTCCATGGCTCACCCACTTGCGCAGGACCATGGGCAAAGATCTCAAGTAGCGGTCCATGACGACTCTTTTAACCATCTGGGGACCAGTTAATGTCTCTGGCTGTAACCATTTTTTTATTAGCTGAATAAGGTCGTGCATCTGGGAGCGAGGAGGCTTCTCCATGGTGTACACCCAACGGTGCACCCGTTGTGCTCATACTGACAGCGTGACTCCCAGGCGGGTCAGGATCTCAGTCTTTAGTTTATCATAGTCCCGAGCCTCAGCAGGGCTTAAATCAAAGTACGCTTTTTGGGGCTCACCTGACAGAAAAGGTGCCAGCAGACTGGCCCACTGTGCTTTCGGCCAGTTCTCACGCTCGGCAGTCCTTTCAAACGTGGTCAGGTAGGCCTCCACATCATCAGCCTCTGTCATTTTCTGCAGGAATTGACTGGCCCATATAGAACTAGAGCTGGTCGGAGCACTGACGGCCATATCTCCAATCTGGGCTGCAAGGCTCTGCACCACTGCAAGGCTTTGAGCAGTTCCTCCATGTCGACAGACTTTTCAGGCGGCTTTGTAGCTGCTTTCACCCAGGACATATATCAAATCCTCAGGGCGAGTCTCAGTAACTTCACACTGGGCTGTATCTGCATAAACCACCGTTTTCTGAAGGCCTCACAAAGCTGCTGCTTTCACTTATGCGCAGAACGGCATGCTCGCATTCTCCACCAAGTTGTAACACTGTAAGGGTACAAGGTGCCGTTTCCTGGGGTAACTGGCAGCACGCAGCAGCTGAGGAACCACACAAGTCCAGTTTCTGGTACAACTGGCCCCAGCCAGTTTTTAATTATACAGAAAATAAAACAAACACCAAAAGAAAATACCTTGCCTGTCCGGCACTAACTAAACACAAGATGTTCCTAACTATCACTAAACAAAAAACACAGAGTTCTCCAGTAAACACTGCATAGCTCACTTGTATCAGGAAGCGTGTTTCTCTCACAGAGATCCAGCAGTCTTCCCAGGCAGTCTGCACTAGTGATGAGCACCGGAAATTTTTCGGGTTTTGTGTTTTGGTTTTGGGTTCGGTTCCGCGGCCGTGTTTTGGGTTCGAACGCGTTTTGGCAAAACCTCACCGAATTTTTTTTGTCGGATTCGGGTGTGTTTTGGATTCGGGTGTTTTTTTCAAAAAACCCTAAAAAACAGCTTAAATCATAGAATTTGGGGGTCATTTTGATCCCAAAGTATTATTAACCTCAATAACCATAATTTCCACTCATTTTCAGTCTATTCTGAACACCTCACACCTCACAATATTATTTTTAGTCCTACAATTTGCACCGAGGTCGCTGGATGACTAAGCTCAGCGACCCAAGTGGCCGACACAAACACCTGGCCCATCTAGGAGTGGCACTGCAGTGTCACGCAGGATGGCCCTTCCAAAAAACACCCCCCAAACAGCACATGACGCAAAGAAGAAAAAAAAAAGAGGCGCAATGAGGTAGCTGTGTGAGTAAGCTAAGCGACCCTTGTGGCCGACACAAACACCTGGCCCATCTAGGAGTGGCACTGCAGTGTCACGCAGGATGGCCCTTCCAAAAAACACCCCCCAAACAGCACATGACGCAAAGAAAAAAAGAGGCGCAATGAGGTAGCTGTGTGACTAAGATAAGCGACCCAAGTGGCCGACACAAACACCTGGCCCATCTAGGAGTGGCACTGCAGTGTCACGCAGGATGGCCCTTCCAAAAACTACTCCCCAAACAGCACATGACGCAAAGAAAAATGAAAAAAAAAGAGGTGCAAGATGGAATTGTCCTTGGGCCCTCCCACCCACCCTTATGTTGTATAAACAGGACATGCACACTTTAACCAACCCATCATTTCAGTGACAGGGTCTGCCACACGACTGTGACTGAAATGACGGGTTGGTTTGGACCCCCACCAAAAAAGAAGCAATTAATCTCTCCATGCACAAACTGGCTCTACAGAGGCAAGATGTCCACCTCATCATCATCCTCCGATATATCATCGTGTACATCCCCCTCCTCACAGATTATCAATTCGTCCCCACTGGAATCCACCATCTCAGCTCCCTGTGTACTTTGTGGAGGCAATTGCTGCTGGTGAATGTCTCCACGGAGGAATTGATTATAATTAATTTTAATGAACATCATCTTCTCCACATTTTCTGGATGTAACCTCGTACGCCGATTGCTGACAAGGTGAGCGGCGGCACTAAACACTCTTTCGGAGTACACACTTGTGGGAGGGCAACTTAGGTAGAATAAAGCCAGTTTGTGCAAGGGCTTTCAAATTGCCTCTTTTTCCTGCCAGTATAAGTACGGACTGTCTGACGTGCCTACTTGGATGCGGTCACTCATATAATCCTCCACCATTCTTTCAATGGGGAGAGAATCATATGCAGTGACAGTAGACGACATGTCCGTAATCGTTGTCAGGTCCTTCAGTCCGGACCAGATGTCAGCATCAGCAGTCGCTCCAGACTGCCCTGCATCACCGCCAGCGGGTGGGCTCGGAATTCTGAGCCTTTTCCTCGCACCCCCAGTTGCGGGAGAATGTGAAGGAGGAGATGTTGACAGGTCGCGTTCCGCTTGACTTGACAATTTTCTCACCAGCAGTTCTTTGAACCCCTGCAGACTTGTGTCTGCCGGAAAGAGAGATCCAAGGTAGGTTTTAAATCTAGGATCGAGCACGGTGGCCAAAATGTAGTGCTCTGATTTCAACAGATTGACCACCCGTGAATCCTTGTTAAGCGAATTAAGGGCTCCATCCACAAGTCCCACATGCCTAGCGGAATCGCTCTGTGTTAGCTCCTCCTTCAATGTCTCCAGCTTCTTCTGCAAAAGCCTGATGAGGGGAATGACCTGACTCAGGCTGGCAGTGTCTGAACTGACTTCACGTGTGGCAAGTTCAAAAGGTTGCAGAACCTTGCACAACGTTGAAATCATTCTCCACTGCGCTTGAGACAGGTGCATTCCGCCTCCTATATCGTGCTCAGTTGTATAGGCTTGAATGGCCTTTTGCTGCTCCTCCAACCTCTGAAGCATATAGAGGGTTGAATTCCACCTCGTTACCACTTCTTGCTTCAGATGATGGCAGGGCAGGTTCAGGCGTTTTTGGTGGTGCTCCAGTCTTCTGTACGTGGTGCCTGTACGCCGAAAGTGTGCCGCAATTCTTCTGGCCACCGACAGCATCTCTTGCACGCCCCTCTCGTTTTTTAAATAATTCTGCACCACCAAATTCAAGGTATGTGCAAAACATGGGACGTGCTGGAATTTGCCCAGATTTAATGCACACACAATATTGCTGGCGTTGTCCGATGCCACAAATGCACAGGAGAGTCCAATTGGGGTAAGCCATTCTGCGATGATCTTCCTCAGTTGCCGTAAGAGGTTTTCAGCTGTGTGCGTATTCTGGAAAGCGGTGATACAAAGCGTAGCCTGCCTAGGAAAGAGTTGGCGTTTGCGAGATGCTGCTACTGGTGCCGCCGCTGCTGTTCTTGCGGCGGGAGTCAATACATCTACCCAGTGGGCTGTCACAGTCATATAGTCCTGAGTCTGCCCTGCTCCACTTGTCCACATGTCCGTGGTTAAGTGGACATTGGGTACAACTGCATTTTTTAGGACACTGGTGAGTCTTTTTCTGAGGTCTGTGTACATTTTCGGTATCGCTTGCCTAGAGAAATGGAACCTAGATAGTATTTGGTACCGGGGACACAGTACCTCAAACAAGTCTATAGTTGGCTCTGCAGTAATGATGGATACCGGAACCACGGTTCTCACCGCCCAGGATGCCAAGGCCTCAGTTATCCGCTTTGCAGCAGGATGACTGCTGTGATATTTCATCTTCCTCGCAAAGGACTGTTGGACAGTCAATTGCTTGGTGGAAGTAGTAAAAGTGTTCTTACGACTTCCCCTCTGGGATGACCATCGACTCCCAGCAGCAACAACAGCAGCGCCAGCAGCAGTAGGCGTTACACGCAAGGATGCATCGGAGGAATCCCAGGCAGGAGAGGACTTGTCAGAATTGCCAGTGACATGGCCTGCAGGACTATTGGCATTCCTGGGGAAGGAGGAAATTTACACTGAGGGAGTTGGTGGGGTGGTTTGCGTGAGCTTGGTTACAAGAGGAAGGGATTTACTGGTCAGTGGACTGCTTCCTTTGTCGCCCAAAGTTTTTGAACTTGTCACTGACTTATTATGAATGCGCTGCAGGTGACGTATAAGGGAGGATGTTCCGAGGTGGTTAACGTCCTTACCCCTACTTATTACAGCTTGACAAAGGGAACACACAGCTTGACAAATGTTGTCCGCATTTCTGTTGAAATACTTCCACACCGAAGAGGTGATTTTTTTTGGTATTTTCACCAGGCATGTCAATGGCCATATTCCTCCCACGGACAACAGGTGTCTCCCCGGGTGCCTGACTTAAACAAACCACCTCACCATCAGAATCCTCCTGGTCAATTTCCTCCCCAGCGCCAGCAACACCCATATCCTCCTCATCCTGGTGTACTTCAACACTGACATCTTCAATCTGACTATCAGGAACTGGACTGCGGGTGCTCCTTCCAGCACTTGCAGGGGGTGTGCAAATGGTGGAAGGCGCATGCTCTTCACGTCCAGTGTTGGGAAGGTCAGGCATCGCAACCGACACAATTGGACTCTCCTTGTGGATTTGTGATTTCGAAGAACGCACAGTTCTTTGCTGTGCTTTTGCCCGCTTGAGTCTTTTCATTTTTCTAGCGAGAGGCTGAGTGCTTCCATCCTCATGTGAAGCTGTACCACTAGCCATGAACATAGGCCAGGGCCTCAGCCGTTCCTTGCCACTCCGTGTGGTAAATGGCATATTGGCAAGTTTACGCTTCTCCTCCGACGATTTTATTTTAGATTTTTGAGTCCTTTTTTTACTGATATTTGGTGTTTTGGATTTTACATGCTCTGTACTATGACATTGGGCATCGGCCTTGGCAGACGACGTTGATGGCATTTCATCGTCTCGGCCATGACTAGTGGCAGCAGCTTCAGCACGAGGTGGAAGTGGATCTTGATTTTTCCCTATTTTTGGAACCTCAACATTTTTGTTCTCCATATTTTAATAGGCACAACTAAAAGGCACCTCAGGTAAACAATGGAGATGGATGGATACTAGTATACTTATGGATGACGAGCGACTGCCGACACAGAGGTAGCTACAGCCGTGGACTACCGTACTGCGTCTGCTAGTATAGACTGGATGATAATGATATAAAAAATATATATATATCACTACTGCAGGACAGGTATATATTGTATAATGACGGACCTGCTGGAAACTGTCAGCACTGCAGACTCCTAAACTACTAGTATGAAGAAGATAGAAAAAAAAACCCACCACAGGTAGGTATACAATTATGGACGAGCGACTGCCAGTGCCGACACAGAGGTAGCTACAGCCGTGGACTACCGTACTGCGTCTGCTAGTATAGACTGGATGATAATGATATAAAAAATATATATATATCACTACTGCAGGACAGGTATATATTGTATAATGACGGACCTGCTGGACACTGTCAGCACTGCAGACTCCTAAACTACTAGTTTGAAGAAGATAGAAAAAAAAAAACCACCACAGGTAGGTATACAATTATGGACGAGCGACTGCCGACACAGAGGTAGCTACAGCCGTGGACTACCGTACTGTGTCTGCTAGTATAGACTGGATGATAATGATATAAAAAATATATATATATCACTACTGCAGGACAGGTATATATTGTATAATGACGGACCTGCTGGACACTGTCAGCACTGCAGACTCCTAAACTACTAGTATGAAGAAGATAGAAAAAAAAAACCCCACCACAGGTAGGTATACAATTATGGACGAGCGACTGCCGACACAGAGGTAGCTACAGCCGTGGACTACCGTACTGCGTCTGCTAGTATAGACTGGATGATAATGATATAAAAAATATATATATATCACTACTGCAGGACAGGTATATATTGTATAATGACAGACCTGCTGGACACTGTCAGCACTGCAGACTCCTAAACTACTAGTATGAAGAAGATAGAAAAAAAAACCCACCACAGGTAGGTATACAATTATGGACGAGCGACTGCCAGTGCCGACACAGAGGTAGCTACAGCCGTGGACTACCGTACTGCGTCTGCTAGTATAGACTGGATGATAATGATATAAAAAATATATATATATATCACTACTGCAGGACAGGTATATATTATATAATGACGGACCTGCTGGACACTGTCAGCACTGCAGACTCCTAAACTACTAGTATGAAGAAGATAGAAAAAAAAAACACCACAGGTAGGTATACAATTATGGACGAGCGACTGCCGACACAGAGGTAGCTACAGCCGTGGACTACCGTACTGCGTCTGCTAGTATAGACTGGATGATAATGATATAAAAAATATATATATATCACTACTGCAGGACAGGTATATATTATATAATGACGGACCTGCTGGACACTGTCAGCACTGCAGACTCCTAAACTACTAGTATGAAGAAGATAGAAATATAATGAATGACGGACCTGCTGGACACTGTCAGCAGAATGCGTTTATAGAATAAAAAAAAAAACACCACACGAGTGTTTAACTTTTTCAGGCAGACAATATACTGGTGGTCACTGCTGGTCAGTCACACTGGCACTCTGGCAGCAAAAGTGTGCACTGTTAAATATGTACTCCTGCTATAACTGCTCCCCAGTCTACCCCACAATTAAGCTGTGTGAGCAGTGAGCACTACTCAGCACAGTCAGATATACATAGATGATATTATCATGCAGCACACTGAGGCTGAGCACAGATATGGTATGTGACTGTGTATCGTTTTTTTTCAGGCAGAGAACGGATTATATTAAATAATAAATAAAACTGGTGGTCACTAGTATAACTATCAGCAAAACTCTGCACTCTCTGAGTACTCCTAATGCTCCAGTAAATCAAGTGTCTCACTCTCTATCTAAACAGAGAGGACGCCAGCCACGTCCTCTCCCTATCAATCTCAATGCACGTGTGAAAATGGCGGCGACGCGCGGCTCCTTATATAGAATCCGAGTCTCGCGATAGAATACGAGCCTCGCGAGAATCCGACAGCGGGATGATGACGTTCGGGCGCGCTCGGGTTAGCCGAGCAAGGCGGGAAGATCCGAGTCTGCCTCGGACCCGTGTAAAAAGGCTGAAGTTCGGGGGGGTTCGGTTTCCGAGAAACCGAACCCGCTCATCACTAGTCTGCACACCTTAATCAAGCTAGAAGCCCTATAAGGCTCTTGCACAGCTGAAAGCCCTGATTAGCCCTCTGTGAGGCCAAAGATCCAAACAATGTCTGGAACTCACCTTATCTCTCTCTCAGGGCCCTTTTCCAGCTTTTCCAGCAAACTGAAAAGGTTCTAACAAAACAAAAGCATTTTCCTAGAAGTTTTAATTTTCTAAAACATGTAAGACAAGAACCTGGGACAAACATACCTGCCCTCAAACACTATCCCAGTGTTCTTGTCACAATATACACACACATATATATTTACACACACATACACACACACACACACACACACACACACACACACACACACACACAGACAGACACACACACACACACACACACACACACATATATATATATATGCAACGATCAGCAGGCACTCTCCTTCCCCATCCACCTTGCCACGGTGCTCATTACAAACAGCCAATATACATTCCAGGTATGGCACTCAGCAGGCTAGTAAAGTATTCAAACAGCCAGCTTACATAGCAACGGTTTGGGTGTTATTCAAGCAGCACATGTGTACATATATAGTATACTGTATATACTGTATATATACATACACATATATATATTGAAAGAGAGAGATTTTATGTGGCAACTGCTTCAGGGCACCTTTACCGTTGGATGTAAATCAATTTTTTTGTGGCACACCTCTCAGACAGAACAGTACGCGTCCTCTTCTGCACTGCGCACTTACTGTAGGTGTTGCTTTCACAATCTCCACTTCCTTAGAAGTAGGAAAGTATGGTACAAATACTATGTTTGTCCCAATCCATTGCTAGTTTTCTGGGCAGCGCTTGAATGTGAAATGACGCTTGCAGTCCGTGTTAGTCATAAGATGAAAACACGCAAAGCTGGGAAGAGTAAACAAATGACAAATACAAAGTATTTGATTTCTGAGGGATTAAACTGCTGTGTAGTTACTCCCTGCCCTCTGTTTGAGCTGTAGTGTTAACTCTTCAGCTGGAAGCCAAGAAAGTAGCTGGGAGATTCCCACACTGCACAATCACAGTGGATAGCAATTCAGGCCTTCATATTCTGAGTTACAGATATACTGTATTTACTACATGAAGCTTCATTCATACAAATATGCAGTTTAGCACAAACATTCAAGAAGGGCCAGCCTGCTAAACTCTCATCACATTATCCATTTCTGTAGTAGTTTTACTTATAATAGAGCAAGATAATATATTTTTAGACAACAACTCTGTTAAGGTTAAAGCATAAATGGTCCCCAAATGCTATTAGCTCAAATTGTTATGGTTAAAGGAACGATAGCAGTATGTTATAATTTACAGTATCTTTTGTCTAAATTATTATTTGTCTAATTAGTCGAATACAAAAATTAAGATATACATGAATACTAATTAGTAATTAGAGATGAGCAAATAGATGTGCGTGGTTTATAATCTCAACTGAATTTCAAAGATTCAACGTTAGAAAATGAATTCACAAATAATTTCTGATTTGCCCAAATTTCCTCCAATAAATAACTTTCTATGGAGAATCGGGCCAATCACGGTGCACAGAAAGCAAAGAAGCCAATAAAAAAGCATCAACAAAAGTCACATGTCTGTAGCTTATAAAAGGTGCTTGTAAATTCTCTGACATTCGTTTCTCAACTGCACTAGAGAAAAAGCTGTGTGATTATTAGAAGCCCAGATTGCATGCTGCATTTGATACACACATGAACAGTACTGCAGAGTGGTCTGATTTATTGGTTGTATTAGTAATTGGTAACACCATCTCCATTGGGGATATTTTACGTTTCCTGGACATTATGGGGCTGATTCAGAGTTAGGAGCATAGTAAAAAGCAGGTGGGGAAGATTTACATTTTCAAAGATTTAAATTGCAGTGTAAACATGAAGCTGTCCAGTATTTGTGGGCTACATGCAAGGCCAGTAGACGTAATTGCAGGCAAAGCTGAGTTAAGTTTTTGCTGAGATCTATATGATCTAGCATGGATCTCCAGCCCCAGGCATAGTACAAATGTGCACCAATACTCAGAGGCGTCACCGAGTATAGTGACACCCGGTGTGCACCCTTGATATGCCAGGGCGCCGGAGGCGCGCTCGCGGCAAAAAGGGGGCGTAGCCACAAAGAAAGGGGGCATGGCCTCACGGGTCGTCACTCCGGGGACGTGCCCAGCATCTCCGGAGATGCAGGGCTTTATTGGGCTGCCCCCAGAGACTGTCTGCAGCGCTGTCGGCTCCTCTTCTATGACAGGAACCGGGTGCTGTAGCAGAATTTCACACTGCAGCACCTGGCTCCTGTCACTGCGGAGGAGCCCACAGATTGGTGTCACCCCTTCTAGGCATCATACCTGGGTGCAGGCCACCCCCCCCCACACCCAGCTTGTGGCGCCACTGCCAATAGTAATGATGGCTACCTTCGCATGAGGGTAGATTGGGGCAGTGTAGCCGCATAGATGTGTGTAATATGCATACGTGTGAATACCTGCATAATTTGCATGCATTGTGGATGCCATTGTGTTTGTGCGCGTGACTCAAAATCAGCCCCTATCTCTACTACACACACATGGATCCTGATTTAGATTTGGTCTTAAGTCAATTTGTGCCATGTAAGATGATAACTTGCATAAAACATGCTGCTCTGTAGTTTTCTGAGTGACTATCACTTATTTACATGGATTTTAAAGTTGCATATATCATATTAATATATTGCGTATATTAATATACAAGCTGGGGGAGAAGTGTCGGGGACAGATCAAGTATGCACAGGGGAAGGCACAGCCTCTGGGTTCTGACAGGAGGGAACAGTCTGTCCCTCTCTTTTCTCTCTCCGACATTCTTGCCCTAAGGGGTCTATTTACTAAGCCTTGGATGGAGACAAATTGGACAGAGAAAAAGTACTACCAACTAATCAGCTCCTAACTGTCATTTTTCCAACTTAGCCTGTGACATGGTAGTTAGGAGCTGATTGGCTGGTACTTTATCTTCATCCACTTTATCTCCATGCAAGGCTTAATAAATAGACCTAAGTCTCTCTATCTACAATCTCTGTCCCTGTCCTGTCTCTCTCATTTCTGTCCCTACTCTGAACCCCAGAGATGCTCAGGGGGGAATGTGGAATGCTGGTGGGGTTAGCTGCAAGTAGGGGAGCCCAGTCAGTGGGCTGTGAAGGGGGGGAAGCTGTGGATGTGGGTAGGCATGCTTGGAAGGGGGCACTGGCTACAGGCACTGACTTAAATCCATATAGCACCAGCACAGTGAAGAAGAGAGGCTATTTATCAGTGCAATAGGCAGTCAGTGAAAGCTGTGAAGTGATGGGTACCAGGATCTCCCTTCAGCTCTTACAGTGCTTATGTTAGAGTGACACAATACAGCAGCAGATTATATAATAGATTTAATATACGGAACTATTTTTGACCAGAAAAAAAAGTGCTCTTTATGCAGATAGTGCCATAGGTTAACCCAAAAAGTTAAGCTATGGGATACCTGCATACCTTAGAAATGAATCTTTTGCATTACTGTTTACCTGTTGGATAAAAATTATTTATTAATTGCGCTTATCATTTTCCTATATTTGAGCAGTGTGTCACTATGGGGTGTATTCAATAACTGTCGGAAGCTGCCGTCTTGTTGGAAAGACGGCAGCTTCCGACAGAAATAGGTCGGAAGGGGTTCCGACCTATTCAATAGGAGCTGATTTTTTCCGACAAGTCGGGAATTCCACGTGCTTCAGTCGGAAATGGGGCCAAATCCGACAGGTTTTGGCCCCCTTTCCGACAAACTCAATTCGACTTGAAAATTAGTCTGTTTGAGGTGAGGAGCGGTGCTGCGGGCGGCTGGGGGAGCTGAGATCGATGGCCAGCGGGGGGAGCTTGCTGAGGGGGGACATGTCTGTGGTGGCGGGGGGGGGGGGGGGTGCTGCAGGGAGAGTGGTGCCTGGCCGGGGAATACAAGTGTTGTTTTTGATGTATTAGAGACTTTATTGTAGTTTAATTGATGTTTAATAGCGCATGCCTTTGTTGTACATAAAATAGTTTGAAATGGTTTGAAACATGCACATTGCAATGCACCGGCTGCAGCCCATAGATGCTGGATTGGGCTATACGAAAGGCAGGGAGTGGCTTCCCACAGTAAGCCAGCTCTATGCTTATCGAAGTCCAGGCTGGCAGTCCCAGTGGGAAGAAATGCCTCCCAATGGGACTGCCTTGTGTGTCTGTGACTGGCAGGTACAGTAGGTCTTCCAATAGGAAAACACTGCCAGTCACAGTGAAGCCAGTACAGTCACGGACTGCATCTGGGTCACTGACACTGAGTGGGGTAGTAGATTTTACTGGGGGGCTGCAGTCTTGCAGCCCATAGGTAAAATACGCCACTGGACTTATAATTCCCTTCTTATAAAAGCAACTTGCACACTTAGCTTACACAGCTGGTGGGACATCATTGGCTAATTTTAGGTCTTTTGACAAGTTCCTGATCTCTTTCAAAACAGACTCTGCTTAGGGCTAGAAGAGAATATGGGAGAAATTCAAGAGGAGACAGACAAAATAACCTGCAAATAACAAGCTGAACAGTCTCCTGCAAATTACAATTCCAATTACTTTTGTATGTTAAGAACATAAATTTATCGTTTTTCATTAAACTGTGGCTTCACAAACTGCAGAAAAATCCATCAAAACTCCACCAAATAGTGCGGTAGCGCCAGCAGACGAGATTGCTCATATCCCACATCATTGGCCTATTAGGATTTAGGATAGTACCTACCTCTTTGCACATGTGGGTGTGGCTATACTGCAAATTTGTGCAACCATCTGGAATGACATATTATTGAAGTTTTGGTCTGGAAATTGGAGAAGAGGGTCAGAACAGAGAAAGAGACAGCACCAGAACTGGGGTCTGTGGAGGGCTCACAATGTGCCTGTGAGAATATAGATGCCACAAACACCCTATTGATACATATAGTATTTCATATATACTATAAGAGATTGTGCAAACTCAGATCCACTATGCTCATGTTGTTTTATACCTTTGTAGTAAATATGTAACAATGTTTGATTTCTATACTTAGTGTATTTTTCCTAATGTAGACAATAAGTCATGTGTCCTACACCTGCGACACACACTTAACCATATTTGTAGCGTACTAGTGTACATTGACAGCTCTACTGAGCCATTGTAAACCCAACCTTATAGCAGGGAATGCTGATGCTGTTTATTGTTATAGAACTTTTTAAAACCATGTTATGTAGGGATGTAGTTATGTGAACGGTGGTCCCATAGTAGACACCAAGCAACAAGATTATACACATGGGTTAATTAAGAAAGCAGGGGTGTATCTTCCTATTGGCTAGGATGGCACTTGCCAGGGGCGTCGGCCAAGAGGGGGCGCCACCCGGCAGTGCCACACGCGCCAGGGAGTAGAATGACATAGTAGTTCTCACTGAGTACATCCCTTAGCAGTGCTCATCCACTGCTGGACTCTCAAAAGCGTATTGCACTCTGACACTCTCTGTGACTACAGTCACAATGATAGTGAATATAGCCGGGGAGCGGGGCACTTCCAGGTATGGTGAGGGGTGTGGCACCTCCTCTTCCTCATCCGCTCCCCTTCTCATTGGTCCCATGTGGTCTGTCACCAAACAGCAGCCACTACAATCAGCACCAGTCAGCAGTGCAACATGAGCATACCTGTACATTTTCTGCGGTACCGTAGCTGCACTGCATGGTCTATCCTGGCAGTCTGGATCACAGGTTACAAAGAGCTCTGTATTGAGAGGTATCTAGACCAGTGACTGCCTGTCCAGCTGGGGTGTGGTTCATCAAATCGACAGTGTCTAGGTCGACAATGTTTAGGTCGACCACTATAGGTCGACATGGATGGAAGGTCGACAGGGTTTCTAGGTTGACATGTGCTAGGTCGACAGGTCTAAAGGTCGACATGAGGATTTATTTATTTATTTTTGTGTCGTTTTCTTCGTAGAGTGACCGGGATCCCAATTTAGTGCACCGCGTCCCCTCGCATGGCTCGCTTCGCTCGCCATGCTTCGGGCATGGTGCCTTCGCTCCGCTACCGCTTCGCTCGGCACACTTTACCGTTCCAATCGTAGTCCACGTGGATCGTTAAGTATGAAAAAATTAAAAAAAAGAAAAAAAATGTGAAAAACTCATGTCGACCTTTAGACCTGTCGACCTAGCACATGTCGACCTAGAAACCCTGTCGACCTTCCATCCATGTCGACCTAGTGACTGTCGACCTATAGTGGTCGACCTAAACATTGTCGACCTAGACACTGTCGATCTTCAGATCGGATCCCGTCCAGCTGTGTTGAGACTACAAGTCCCAGCACACCTTGTCAACTGGATTTGCTGGGACATGTAGTGCCACCACACCTAGAGAGTTTTTAACTGTATGTATGTGTGCATATATACCCTCGGTGTCCCTGTCCGCACCCTCCTTGTAATTCCCCCTCAGTGTCCCTGCCCGCACCATCCCTGTAACTGCCGCCTCAGTGACCCTGCCCATACACGCCTGTAATTCCCTCTCAGTGTCCCTGCCCACACCGTTCCCATAATTCCCCCTCAGTGTCCCTGCCCGCACCCTCCCCGTAATTCCCTCTCAGTGTCCCTATTTGCACCCTAACCGTAATTCCCTCTCAGTATCCCTACCTGTACCCTCCCTGTAATTCCCTCTCAGTGTCCCTACCCGCACCCTAACAGTAATTCCCTCTCAGTGTCCCTACCCGCACCCTCCCCGTAATTCACTCTCAGTGTCCCTACCTGTACCCTCCCTGTAATTCCCTCTCAGTGTCCCTACCCGCACCCTAACCATAATTCCCTCTCAGTGTCCCTACCCACACCCTAACCGTAATTCCCTCTCAGTGTCCCTGCCTGCACACTCCTCGTAATTCCCCCTCAGTCTCCCTGCCTGCACCCTCCCCATAGTTCCATCTCAGTGTCCCTGCCCGCAGCCTCCTCGTAATTCCTCCTCAGTGTCCCTGCCTGCACCCTCTCTGTAATTCCCTCTTAGTGTCCCTGACCTCATCCTCCTTGTGACTCCCCCCCCTCAGTGTCCCTGCCCACGCCCTCCTGTAATTCAACCTCCGTGCCCCTGCCCACACACTCCTGTAATTCCCCCTCAGTGTCCCTGCCCACACCCTCCCTGTAATTGCCCCTCAGTGTCCCTGCCCACACCCTCCCTGTATTTGACCCTCAGTGTCCCTGACCTCAGCCTCCCTGTAAGCCCTCCTCCTCATTGTCGCTACCACATAGGCAAACGCAGGGGGGGTTCCGGTTGCCTGGAAAACCCCCTCTTGGCAAGTGGCTCAAATTATGAAAACAATAGCAATGGTATATAACACGATAACTAGAGCTACCACCACATAATGCGGTGTAAGGGACAGAGCAGAGCTGCTGCACATGCCCAGTGGTAGCATCTTCTTCTACCAAGTTTGCTGTGTGAATCCTCTATAAGTACACTGGACAAGAGAGTAGCTACCAGGAAGAAAATACAGGAGCCTTACCATGAGGTGGGAGAATGTGTGCTTAAAAAGTGCAGGACTGGTTCTATTATGTTTGTAATATTTATTTATTATGGTATGTTTAATCTTTTTCCTGACCACTTATTTACATTATTTAAATGTGTGATACAGCCTATACTATAGACCATCTATAGTGTTATATATTAATACTGTATTCCATACAGTATACATTAATGTCCAGTGTCTTCACTAGGTTCTTCTACCGCTCCCCTAGACTCCCACAATTGCTCCTACGATCCGCAGAGTGAGAGATTGTGTACTGCATTTGGAAACCCCCCTCTAGAAATCCTGTGTTTGACACTGTACCCACACCCTCCCTGTAATTCTCCCTCAGTGTCCCTGACCTCAGCCCATCTGTAACTCCCCCCTCTGTGTCTCTGGGTGGGGGAGGTGGGGGGCGCCAGTTCCTTACTTTGCCAGGGGTGCTCAGACCCCTAGATACACCCCTGTAAGAAAGATAAACATTACTGTATGTTTGCAAAATAACATTAAACATTTGAATAGAGTACCAATTATTTTTAAATTGTTGTCAGTGTTGTGGTAACAATGGTTATGATTTTTTCTGCAATGTACTTTTTTGCAGCTCTCTCTCCAATTGAACCCCTAGTGATTACTCTTCTGAGACCAAAACCCTGTTCCCTACACTACAGATACTGTAGGTGTGTTGGTGCCACAAGGTTTCTGGAGCACCATACATAGCAACATTTATAGTATACAGGGCCTAATTCAGTTCTGATCGCAGCAGCAAATTTGTTAGCTAATGGGCAAAACCATGTGTACTGCAGGTGGGGCAGATATAACATGTGCAGAGAGAGTTAGATTTGGGTGGGTTATTTTGTTTCTGTGCAGGGTAAATAGTGGCTGCCATTTAGATTTCAGTTTGAACACACCCCACCCAAATCTAGCTCTGACTGGCCATGATTTAACTGCATGTTGCCCAAATATTTTATTTCTACAGGATGTTGTACTTTCCCATTGCCAAGGTCATGTTCCTCTCCATGTTCTTCAGTCAGGTGCCAAAATGTATTTGTTAGCAATTATTTATATAGTGCACACATATTACGCAGGGCTTTACAGACTGTCCCTGCCACAGCGGAACTTCTAGAGTTAATATATTTGTTAGCTGCTGATTAACAAAGCAAATTCTAATCACATCTAATCAGTACGCCACACCTTCCACTTTCATAGCATCCTGACACACCTCCAAGGCCACATACCACTCTACCTTCTTCATTCGGGAGCCAAATCATATTCTACTTATCAAATCTACAGGTATCCTAATGCAACCAAATAATATGAACTTAATATATCAATAGTCCTTATTCCTAGATCTGACTGCTGGTGATTTAGCTGCACATCACCTACAATTTCTACAAATGTGCATACACTTTTGCTCTAATGAAACCAAATGATCCGGCTTGGTGGGCCATTGACTTTGCGACCTAGCTATGCCAGGCAACTTTTATCTTTAAATTTTACACCATTAAAGTGACATTCACTTATCACTGGAGCTTACAGTACTTGTACTTCTCTGTGCAACTAAGTAGCAAATCAGTGTAGAACAGATTCCTATACAAATAGCCGTGACTGTTAATTCAGCCAGCTTTCATTATGCTTAAAATGCGACTTGTACAAATGCTGTACTTACTCTAATTTCATTGGACAAATGTAGTAGACAAGTATATATGGTAGACTGTGAGCAGCTTAGTATGTGGCTACTAAGCGACTGATGTAGGCTACCCATGACGGAACATCAAAATCATGCCAAGCATCTCGCGCCATATGACGAAAAAGTGCTAGGACACATTTATATCTCTCCAGTATGCCCTAGTTTTTCACTGTCACACCTCGCAGGCTATGTCCCGCTCTTCCTTCTTCTTTAAGGAAAAAAAGAATAATAAATAGAACCATTTAATCACTATCTAATCAACCATCAAAATGAATTCTCAAATCAATTGTCTTTCTAAAACCATTTGATTTCTGGGCAGTCAAATCAATCAATTAGTTTGACTGGATCCTATCCAATCTGCCCTTATGCATCAAAGGTGTACAGATGGAGCCTCCATTATTCAAGCGCCTTCTGTGACTAGGCGCGCCAGCCTGGGCACACCTAGTCACTGTGAGCATCTCCGTCTGGACGGGCGCGCTCGCCCAGATGGAGACGCTCCCCATTCACTGGAATGGAGAGTGTCTCCGTCCAGGGTGGATGTGCTCCCATAAAGAGATGCTTGCAATGGGAAGCGGTTCTGTGCAATCCTGGCATTACTAGGTGGACGGATCGCCTAGTCATGGCAGGAGTTCATGCATGCGCCTCGGTTAGCTAAGATAACACTGGCTCCATATGTATGTTGTGTTAAACTGCTCTATCCTTTATTTAGTTAGATAGCTCATGTCAGACTTGAAAGATAATGGTAAATTAAATGAAAGTTGTTAGGTGGTCGTTAGAAAATTAACTGTTAAATAGCAGTGGAGACCAGTGCCGTAACTAGACTTTTTAGCACTGTGTGCAAGAAACAGCATCGATGCCACCCCCACATATACAAAAGAGGGCCAAAGCGCGCCATAGGCATGCGCAAAAATATCGGGGTGTGACTTCATGGAGAAGGGGCATGATCAGAGCTCCCTTTTACACATTATGGCAGGTAGAGCTCACTTTTACACAGTACGGCAGGTAGAGTCCCCTTTTACACATTAGGCAGGTAGAGTCCCCCTTTTACACAGTACAGCAGGTAGAGTCCCCCTGTTACACAGTATGGCAGGTAGAGTCCCATTTTACACAGTACAGCAGGTAGAGTCCCCTTTTACACAGTATGGCAGGTAGAGTCCCATTTTACACAGTACAGCAGGTAGAGTCCCCTTTTACACAGTACATCAGGTAGAGTCCCCTTTTACACAGTACATCAGGTAGAGTCCCCTTTTACACACTACGACAGGTAGAGTCCCCCTGTTACACAGTATGGCAGGTACAGTCCCATTTTACACAGTACAGCAGGTAGAGACCCCTTTTACACAGCACAGCAGGTAGAGTCCCCTTTTACACAGTACGGCAGGTAGAGTCCTCTTTTATACATTAGGCAGGTAGCAGGTAGTGTCCCCTTTTACACATTAGGCAGGTAGAGTCCCCCTATTACACATTACGGCAGGCAGAGCTCCCTTTTACACAGTACAGCAGGTAGAGTACCCTTTCACACATTAGGCATGTAGAGTCCCCCTTTTACACAGTATGGCAGGTAGAGTCCCCCTTTTACACAGTAAGGCAGGCAGAGTCTCTCTTTTTCACACATTAGGTAGGCAGTGCACCTTTTTTACACATTAGGCAGGCAGAGTCCCTCTTCTTTACACATTAGGCAGCAGTCCCCATTTTTTACATATTACAATAGAGCTCCCCTTTTTTTACACATTAGGCAAGCAGAGTCATAGAGAGAGAGCTAGGTGTGTGGGTGTGTGTGTGTGTGTGTGTGTGTGTGTGTGTGTGTGTGTTTGTAATATTCAACTCTGGGTGCGATCCGGCATCCAGGGCTTCCAGGCACTGACACTCCTATACAGGAGCTGCAAGCTGCAATAGCTCTCCCTCTCAATTACAGAGTCAGCGGTGGGACTCACAGACAGGTACCGGTAGCAGGCGCAACTATACTAATGCCTCACTGGGTAGAATGGCTGCTGTCTCCTCCATAATCTTCTTACCCCTTTCTCTAATGCGGGCCATTCAGAGATGTTCAAGGGAGAGAGGGGCCCCTCTCCATGTGTTACCAGGACCCTCACTGGAAGAGAGCATTTATGTTAAGGAAGTGACCAGAAATATACCGGGTCACTTCATGCTACTGCCTACTCACTGCAGCCATGGCCGCTGTGTGGGGGTAATTATGAATTGGTCGCAATAGCAAATTTGTTAGCAGTTGGCTAAAACCATGGCCCTCATTCCGAGTCGTTCGCTCGTTCTTTTTTTTCGCATCGCAGTGAAAATCAGCTTAGAGCGCATGCGCAATGTTCGCACTGCGACTGCGCTAAGTAATTCTGCTATGAAGAAAGGATTTTTACTCACGGCTTTTTATTCGCACCGGCGAACGTAGTGTGATTGACAGGAAATGGGTGTTACTGGGCGGAAACACGGCGTTTTATGGGCGTGTGGCTGAAAACGCTACCGTTTCCGGAAAAAACGCAGGAGTGGCCGGAGAAACGGGGGAGTGTCTGGGCGAACGCTGGGAGTGTTTGTGACGTCAAACCAGGAACGACAAGCACTGAACTGATCGCACAGGCAGAGTAAGTCTGGAGCTACTCTAAAACTGCTAAGTTTTTTTTGTTCGCAATATTGCGTAAACTTCGTTCGCACTTTAAAGATGCTAAGATACACTCCCAGTAGGCGTAGACTAAGCGTGTGTAACTCTGCTAAATTCGCCTTGCGACCGATCAACTCGGAATGAGGGCCCATGTGCACTGCAGGTGTGGCAGATATAACATTTGCAGAGAGAGTTAGATTTGGGTGGGTTATTTTGTTTCTGTGCAGGGTAAATACTGGCTGCTTTATTTTTACCCTGCAATTTAGATTTCAGTTTGAACACACCCCACCCAAATCTAACTCTCTCTGCACATGTTATATCTGCCCCCCTGCAGTGCACATGGTTTTGCCCAACTGCTAACAAATTTGCTTCTGCGGTCAACTCTGAATTACCTCGTGTCCAGCCCCTCCACCGCTGATGCTTTGTCTCCAGTGTCTCACAGCTGTGCCCGCAGCCGCTCTGCGTCCACCTCCCTTGCTGCTACTGCACTGTCCCCCGTGCCTCGCTGCTCTGTCGTTGTCCCCACTGTGCTGCGGCATTGACGTTGCCGCGCCACAGTCTCACCTGCACGTACCTCATTGTTGGCAGGTATGGTTTGACCATTTTTTTAAATATCCATATGCAAAACCAAAACACTGTCTGATGGTTTTAAAATTGAAACCAAAATCAAAACCAAAATACAGGGGTCATTGCACATTTTCCTACTATACGTCTTTGCCTGTCTGTAATTACCTTCTTGTGTTGTATCAGTGTTGTTTCCAATTGTAATGCGCAATGTAATATGCTGTGCTATATAAGAACTGGTTAATAAATAAACAGTAAATAATCTTCAACATTTCTACATTTCAACGTCAACTACTATGGGACTGATTCAGAGGTGGGAGGCAAAGCAAAAAAAAAAAAAAACCCTAACCCTAGGGGGCCCACACACAGTGCTATTATCGCATGCTATTTGAACTTTTTAGTTCAAATAGCATCGCATCTAGTTCAAATCGCACCATGGGGGTAATGTCAAGTTGATCGCAGCATGAATTTTGTTAGCAGTTGAGCAAAACCATGTGCACTGCAGGGGAGGCAGATATAACATGTGCAGAAAGAGTTAGATTTGGGTGGGTTATTCTGTTTCTGTGCAGGGTAAATACTGGCTGCTTTATTTTTACACTGCAAATTAGATTGCAGATTGAACACACCACACCCAAATCTAACTCTCTCTGCACATGTTAAATCTGCCTCCCCTGCAGTGCATATGTTTTTACCCAACTGCTAACAAAATTCCTGCTGCGATCAACTTGGAATTACCCCCTATGTGTGGTGTCACTTGCGATGCGATGCGCGCTCCCATATAGTCCAAATCTCAAGGCAAAATAGTATGTGCAGGCATGTATTTTTGTACTACAGCACATATAGGGGGTAATTCTGAGTTGATCGCAGCAGGATTTTTGTTAGCAGTTGGGTAAAACCATGTGCACTGCAGGGAAGGCATATATAACATGTGCAGAGAAACTGAAATCTAAATTGCAGTGTAAAAATAAAGCAGCCAGTATTTACCCTGCACAGAAACAAAATAACCCACCCAAATCTAACTCTCTCTGCAAATGTTATATCTGTCACACCTGCAGTGCACATGGTTTTGCCCAATTGCTAAAAAACGTGCTGCTGCGATCAACTCAGAATTACCCCCATAGTACATACATTGTAGTGTATTCAAAATCGGATGTAGGGGGTCATTCCGAGTTGTTCGCTCGCAAGCTGCTTTTAGCAGCTTTGCACACGCTAAGCCGCCGCCTACTGGGAGTCAATCTTAGCTTATCAAAATTGCGAACGAAAGATTAGCAGAATTGCGAATAGACACTTCTTAGCAGTTTCTGAGTAGCTCCAAACATACTCGGCATCTGCGATCAGTTCAGTGCTTGTCGTTCCTGGTTTGACGTCACAAACACACCCAGCGTTCGCCCAGACACTCCTCCGTTTCTCCAGCCACTGCCGCGTTTTTCCCAGAAACGGTAGCATTTTTTCACACACTCCCATAAAACGGCCAGTTTCCGCCCAGAAACACCCACTTCCTGTCAATCACATTACGATCACCAGAACGAAGAAAAACCTCGTAATGCCGTGAGTAAAATTCCTAACTGCATAGCAAATTTACTTGGCGCAGTCGCACTGCGGACATTGCGCATGCGCATTAGCGACTATTTGCTCCGTTGCGAGAAAAAAAATAACGAGCGAACAACTCGGAATGACCCCCGTAGTTCAAATAGCATGTAGTTCAAATAGCATACCCCACTTAGGCCCTCATTCTGAGTTGTTCGCTCATTAGCTGCTTTTAGCAGCATTGCACATGCTAGGCCGCCGCCCTCTGGGAGTGTATCTTAGCATAGCAGAATTGCGAACGAAAGATTAGCAGAATTGCGAATAAATAATTCTTAGCAGTTTCTGAGTAGCTCGAGACTTACTCCTACACTGCGATCAGCTCAGCCCATTTCGTTCCTGGTTTGATGTCACAAACACTCGGAATTCACAAGCATTCGGCCAGCCACTCCCCCGTTCCTCCAGACATTCCTACGTTTTATCCTGGCACGCATGCGTTTTTCCGCACACTCCCAGAAAACGGTCAGTTTCCGCCCAGAAACACCCACTTCCTGTCAATCACACTCCGATCACTTCAACGATGAAAATTCTTCGTTCGGATGTGAGTAAATCTACTAAGTTTTGTGCTAAAATACTTAGCGCATGCGCACTGCGTACCATGCGCAAGCGCATTTTTTCCTTAATCGCTCTGTTGCGAAAATCGGCAACGAGCGAACAACTCGGAATGACCCCCGTAGACCAGATCGCATAGCACACAAGTATAGCTCAAATCTTCACCTAGGACAAATAGCACTGTGTATGGGCCCCTAACTCTGCATATGGACAAGCCAGCCTACACTGTAATTGCTGCAAAAATATATTTATTGTTTTTGCATGTGGTGTAAATACTGTAGTTTCTGTTTTTGCTTGTCGTTTGAAAATGCTGGACAGCTTTAGTTTTAAGGCCCATACACACTAGATGAGAAAGAAAAAGATGTTGATCTTAAGGGCCAATCTAAGCGAGATCTTTTACAATCTCGTCCAGTGTGTACACTCAATGGGGTATATTTACTAAGATTCGTAATTGTCGGGATTTGGAGGGAAATTAAATACGAATGACATAGAATGTGTGAATGTGCAACTTTTTGAATTTTTTACGCCTCATTTACTGTGCTGTCGTATTCTGCATTTTCGTGTTTTCCGATGTCGATGTCATTCGTAATTTCGGGCAGTGTTTTACGGGAGTGATTAGTAAAACACTGCCGAACTTAACACAATGAATCCCGCCCGGATCTGTGATATCTGTGCAGGGCTTCATTGTGTACCTTAAAAGAAGTGTATAAAGTGTTAAAAATCCTGAAAAATTTGTGTGGGGTCCCCCCTCCTAAGCATAACCAGCCTCGGGCTCTTTGAGCCGGTCCTGGTTGTAAATATATGGGGGAAAAATTGTCAGGGGTTCCCCACTATTTTAACATCCAGCACCGGGATCTGTGCCTGGTCCTGGTGCCAAAAATACAGGGAACAAAAGACGTAGGCGTCCCCTGTATTTTTAACACCAGCACTGGGCTCCACTAGTCAGAGAGATAATGCCACAGCTGGGGGACACTTTTATATTGGTCCCTGCGGCCCTGGCATTAAATCACCAACTAGACACCCCTGGCCGGGGTACCCTGGAGGAGTGGGGACCCCTTAAATCAAGGGGTCCCCCCTCCAGCCACTCAAGGACCAGGGGTGAAGCCCGAGGCTGTCCCCCCCCATCCAAGGGCGATGGATGGGAGGCTGATAGCCTTTTGTGCAAAAATAAAAAAAGAACATTGATTTTTGTAGCAGAACTACAAGTCCCAGCAAGCCTCCCCTGCAAGCTGGTACTTGGAGAACCACAAGTACCAGCATGCGGGGGGGAAACGGACCCACTGGTACCTGTAGTTCTACTACAAAAAAAATACACAAATAAAAACAAAACACACACACCGTGAAAGCAAAATTTTATTAAACATACATGCACACTTACATACATACTGTCAGAAACCGTTTGGAATTCCCTCTGTAGGAACATAATCACAGGGACTGATGTTCTCGGTACAATAGCAGGTTGAAAGACAAGTTGGGAGTCTTAAGCAAAAATGATAATGACATAGCGGACACACTAAATGAGTTTTTTTCAACAGTATTCACTAGAGAGGGCCCAATTCAGGGACTGACACACAATCTCAATAATGACAATATCACACTGATAGGTACTTATTTAAGCGAGGAAGTAGTCTGTGACCGATTAAAACATTTAAAGATTAATAAATCACCAGGGCCCGATGGTATTCATCCAACGGTTCTAATGGAGCTTCACTCTGAACTGGCAAAACCGCTATCTTTGATCTTTGAGGATTCAGTTATATCAGGTATGGTTCCCAAAGACTGGCGTATAGCGGAAGTAGTGCCTATATTCAAAAAGGGAAGTAAAGCTGAACCAGGTAATTATAGACCAGTTAGTCTTACATCTATAGTGGAGAAAGTATTGGAAGGTATTCTAAGAGATAGTATTCAGAAGTTCCTTGAAACCAATAAGGTCATTAAAAGGAATCAACATGGGTTTATGAAGGACAGATCCTGTCAAACCAACTTACTTGGCTTTTATGAAACAGTAAGCGCAAACCTAGATCAGGGTAAAGACGTGGATGTAATCTTTTTAGACTTTGCCAAAGCGTTTGATACTGTACCACACATGAGACTTATATACAAGCTACAAGAATCAGGGCTAGGAAGCACAATATGCACTTGGGTCAAAAACTGGTTAGATAATAGGAAGCAGCGCGTTGTGGTTAATGGATCTTTTTCAACTTGGACTGAAGTGCTAAGTGGTGTGCCGCAAGGCTCAGTATTAGGACCGCTATTGTTCAATATTTTCATTAACGACCTAACAGAAGGTCTAGAGAGCATGGTGTCAATTTTTGCAGATGATACCAAATTGTGTAAGGCTATAAATACAGAGCAGGATGCCGAGTCTCTTCAGAACGACTTAGTTAAATTAGAAGCATGGGCAGCCAAATGGAGAATGCGCTTCAACACAGACAAATGTAAGGTAATGCACTGTGGTAACAAGAACAAAAATTACACCTACCTACTAAATGGGGTAAAATTAGGGGATTCTGTACTGGAAAAGGACTTAGGTGTCCTCATAGATAGCAAGCTAAGCAGTAGTACCCAAAGTAGGACTGCAGCAAAGAAGGCTAATAAGATATTAGCATGCATAAAACGGGGTATTGATGCTAGGGACGAGAGTATTATACTCCCGTTATATAAATCACTAGTGAGGCCACACCTTGAATACTGTGTACAGTTCTGGGCACCGTACTACAAAAAGGATATCCTGGAGCTTGAAAAGGTACAGAGGAGGGCGACCAAACTAATTAAGGGCATGGAGACGATGGAATACAAGGAACGGCTTGAAAGACTAGGCATGTTTACATTGGAAAAGCGGAGACTAAGAGGGGATATGATCAACATCTACAAATATATAAGGGGACAATACACAGAGCTTGCACGGGACCTGTTTTTGGTTAGATCAACACAGAGGACTCGTGGACACTCGCTCAGGTTAGAGGAAAGGAGATTCCGCACAATACGGCGTAAAGGCTTTTTCACGGTAAGGACAATACGTGTTTGGAATTCCCTGCCCGAGGGAGTTGTAATGGCGGAATCTGTCAACACCTTTAAGAATGGGTTAGATAAATTCCTATTGGATAAGGATATCCAGGGGTATGGTGCATAGTCATGCATTATAGTTACTATAAATAGGGATAAAATACAATGGCTGACAGCAGCATCAGTCAGAAATTTTAGTCAAATCATCATGCATAGGACACCACAAATAGGTTGAACTCGATGGACAATTGTCTTTTTTCAACCTCAGATACTATGTATGTATGTATTTATACAGGGTAAAGCAGTGTACAACTGTTAGCAATAAGTAATAACCAGGAATGATTGGAGAACACAAAAGGAAAGGGAGAACTGGAATTGCACTTGCAATGCTGGGAGTCTGGGACGTACTTGGCAGTACTGGATACTTGGGAACACACTTGTGATACTGGAAAAAACACACAAAGATACCAAGTATCACCTGGCGCCAATTGATTGCTCAGTCTTTAAACTGTCTGCTGCCGTTCTATATCGAAGGGGCTACTCCCCCCTTCAAAAAACAAAACAACTCCAAAAAGATTCAGAAACCGCTGACAGAATTATTTTAAAATATATTTTTTATTTTTATTTAACTATTTTTACTTACTATAGTAAAATATATACTCATAAAATAGCTCACTGTGGACCAATTACACTGACAATTTATCAATAAAAAAAGAAAACAATAAAAAACAATAATAAAGAGTATGCAATTATTCACTGAATCAGTGCATCCTTCACCTTCACAAATCACAAAAACACTGTTGTTCATATAAAACCAGCATGCTGTTAGTACACTTTTAATAAAGCACAATATCTCCTAACCACGCTGATTGCGGCATGAATGTTTCCAGCCTAATTATAACCAGTCCCTCAATATAGATAGTCCGTGCTTGGAAGGTCTTTTAATAAAGATCCTTTCCTACCAAGTTAGTACTTAGTCTGTTGGTTTATTTTGTAGTTTGCCAAGCAAAAAGAGGGTTAATGGTTAATTTGCCAAGCATAGAGGGTTTAATATGCAGATTATCTTAAATCAGTTCCTGTGTTGGCTTCTATGATAAGCGGATATTATTTATGCATGCAGGTGAAGATAGTTTTACGCAAAATTTAAAATATGCAATTGTAGTTAAGCATGGCCATGCTAATTTAAAACAGATGATTTACCACATCCTCACTGTGGGTGGTGGATTTCCATTCTCTCCCGGCTCTAGTGCAGTAAACCTATAATGTGAGCCTTGTCCGGAGGTATGTCCAATCCCAATCGTGTGAGGTTGTGCGGCAGATCTTATCAGTGTGGTCCCACTGAGCGGTCAGATTGAGACGCGTTTCCCCGCCTTACAGTAGCTCCGTAATTCAGCGGCTTCTTCAGTCAATGGGATTGGAAACTCACTTGTGATACTGGGGACTGAGGAAACACAGAGACACTGTGGACTGAGAAGGCACTTGTAACACTGTAGACTGTATAGACACTGTAATAGGATTGTTCTGTAGTAGAATTAGCACCATAGCAGGATGCACTTGAGCAGAGAATACAGGGTTGCAGGATTGCACTGTAGAAGGTTAGCACCGTAGCTGGATGCACTTGAGCAGGGAATGCAGGATTGCACTGTAGAAGGTTAGCACCGTAGCAGGATGCACTTTAGCAGAGATGCAGCATTGCAGGATAGCACTGTAGAAGGTTCACCGAATAGCACTGTAGAAACATAGAAACATAGAATTTGTCGGCAGATAAGAACCACTTGGCCCATCTAGTCTGCCCCTTTTTTTTATATATTATTTTTATCTCTAACCTTATTTGATCCTTATTTCTTTGTAAGGATATACTTATGTCTATCCCATGCATGTTTAAATTGCTCTACTGTCTTAGCCTCTACCACCTCTGATGGGAGGCTATTCCACTTGTCCACTACCCTTTCTGTGAAATAATTTTTCCGCAAATTTCCCCTGAACCTCCCCCCCTCCAGTCTCAGTGCATGTCCTCGTGTCCTATTGCTTCTCTTCATTTGGAGAATGTTTCCCTCCTGGACTTTGTTAAAACCCTTGATATATTTGAAAGTTTCTATCATGTCCCCCCTTTCCCTTCTCTGCTCCAAACTATACATATTGAGATTTCTTAGTCTTTCTGGGTATGTTTTGTGATGTAGGCCATGCACCATTTTAGTTGCCCTCCTTTGTACAGTTTCTGATGTATTAATATCCTTTTGAAGATATGGCCTCCAGAACTGAATACAGTATTCTAGATGAGGCCGTACCAATGACCTATACAGTGGCATTATTACTTCTTTCTTTCTGCTGCTGATTCCTCTCCCAATGCAGCCAAGCATCTGACTAGCCTTCCTCATTGCCTTGTTACATTGCTTACCTGCCTTTAAGTCATCTGAAATAGTGACTCCTAGATCCCTTTCCTCCTCAGTAGTTTCCAGTATAGTGCCATTAATACTGTATTTAGCTTTAGGATTTTTGAGACCCAAGTGCATGATTTTGCGTTTTTTGGCATTAAACTGTAATTGCCAGACTCTTGACCATTCCTCTAGTCTACCTAGATCCTCAATCATTTGTTTTACCCCACCTGGTGTGTCTACCCTGTTGCATACCTTTGTGTCATCTGCAAAAAGGCATACTTTCCCTTTAATGCCATTTGCAATGTCACCAATAAAGATATTAAAAAGCACTGGTCCAAGTACAGATCCCTGGGGTACTCCACTGGTAACATTTCCCTCCAGTGAATGCACTCCATTTACCACAACTCTCTGTTTTCTATCCTTCAACCAAGATCTTATCCATTCAATAATCCTAATATCCAATCCCAAACTTTCAAGTTTATTTAGCAGTCTGCGATGTGGAACTGTGTCAAAAGCCTTACTAAAGTCTAGATAAGCTATATCCATGGCTCCACCTTTATCCATCACTTTAGTCACACAATCAAAAAAGTCAATAAGATTTGTTTGACATGATTTCCCCCCAGTGAATCCATGCTGTTTGGGATCCAGTAAATTGCCGGATTTGAGATAATCTACAACTCTTTCTTTTAAGAGTGTTTCCATCAATTTCCCTACTACTGATGTAAGACTCACTGGTCTGTAGTTGTTTGCCTCTTCCTTGCTTCCACTTTTGTGCAGTGGGACTACGTTTGCTCTTTTCCAGTCCCCTGGAATTCCTCCTGTAGCATAGTAGAGTATGCAACGTAGCAGGATAACAGGATTGCACTGTAGCAGGATCACAGAATAGCACTGGAGTAGAGTATGCAACATAGCAGGATAACAGGATTGCACTTAAGCAGGATCACAGGATAGTACTGTGGTAGAGTATGTAACATAGCAGGATAACAGTATTGCACTGTAGCAGGATCACAGGATAGCACTGGAGTAGAGTATGCAACATAGCAGAATAACAAGATTGCACTGTAGCAGGATCACAGGATAGCACTGTGGTAGAGTATGCAATGTACCAGGATCACAGGATAGCACTGTAACAGGATCACAGGATAGCACTGTGGTAGAGTATGCAACATACCAGGATAACAGGATTGCACTGTAGCAGGATCACAGGATAGCACTGTACTATGCAATGTAGCAGGATAATGGGATTGCACTGTAGTAGAGTAGCTACACAGGATAGCTGTTGGAGCCTGGCAGTACTCTGGATAATTTTAGAAGTAGAGACCAGCATAACCAGGAACAGGAACTGAGACAACCTTGACACGATGAACTGGCAACTGGGATCCTGTGTGGCTGGCCTATATAGTGAGTTCAGGTGCTGCTCACAGCTGTGGTAACAGTTAATTACCAAGCTGCAGATACAGAGGAGAGTGCTGAGCACCAGAGCAGAGAGTGCCACCACAGGCATGGAGGAGAAACTGCATGGACCGTGACACATACATACTTACCTATGTTGAAATGAAGCAGTCGGTCCCCTTGTCCAGTAGAATCCCGGGCTACCTGTAAATTAAATTATACTTACAAAGAATCCGGGGTAGATCAGTCCTCTTCTTATACGTTATAATCCAGGGACTTGGTAAAATAAAAATACAGAATACCCGATCCACGCACTGAAAGGGGATCCATGTTTACACATGGATCCCCTTTCCCCGACTGGTGGGACCCCCCATGACTGCCGTCATAGAGGGTCCCTTCAGCCAATCAGGGAGCGCCACGTCATGACACTCTCCTGATTGGCTGTGCGCTCCTGAACTGTCAGGCTCACACTGTAGATACAATGTAGCGCAGAGGCGCTCCATTGTATCCAATGGTGGCAACTTTGCGGTCTGCGGTAGACCGCGAGGTTAGGTGGGGTCACTCTTGTGGTTGGCCCCACTTAACCTCGCGGTCTACCGCAGACCGCAAAGTTCCTACCATTGGATTCAATGGTATGCCTCTGCGCTACATTGTATCTACAGTGCGCAGCCTGACTGACAGTTCAGGAGCGCACAGCCAATCAGGAGAGTGCCATGACATGGCACTCCCTGATTGGCTGAAGGGACCCTTTTTGACAGCATTCACGGGGGGTCCCACCAGTCGGGAAAAGGGGATCCATGTGTACACATGGCTCCCCTTTCAGTGCGTGGATCGGGTATTCCGTTTTTTTTATTTTACCAAGTCCCTGGATTATAACGTATAAGAAGAGGACCGATCTACCCCGGATTCTTTGTAAGTATAGTTTTATTTACAGGTACCCCTGGGATTCTACTGGACAAGGGAACCGACTGCTTCGTGTCAACATAGGTAAGTATGTATGTATGTAAGTGTGCATGTATGTGTAATAAAATTTTACTTTCACAGTGCGTGTGTTTTGTTTTTATTTGGGTATTTTTTTGTAGTAGAAATACAGGTACCAGTGGGCCCGTTTTTTCCCTGCATGCTGGTACTTGTGGTTCTCAAAGTACCAGCTTGCGGGGGAGGCTTGATGGGACTTGTAGTTCTGCTACAAAAAACAATATTCTTTTTTTTTACACAAAAGGCTATCAGCCTCCCATCCACCCCCCTTGGATGGGGGGGACAGCCTCGGGCTTCACTCCTGGTCCATGGGTGGCTGGAGGGGGTAAACCCCGTGATTTAAGGGGTCCCCACTCCTCCAGGGTACCCCGGCCAGGGGTAACTAGTTGGTGATTTAATGCCAGGGCCACAGGGGCCAAAATAAAAGTGTCCCCCAGCTGTGGCATTAACTCTCTGACTAGTGGAGCCTGGTGCTGGTGTTAAAAATACGGGGGACCCCTATGTCTTTTGTTCCCCGTATTTTTGGCACCAGGACCAGGCACAGAGCCCGGTGCTGGTTGATAAAATATGGGGAAACCCCTGACAATTTCCCCCCCCCGTATTTTTACAACCAGGAGCAGCTCAAAGAGCCCGAGGTTGGTTGTGCTTAGGACCCCACGCAAGTTTTTTTCCTGATTTTTAACTCTTTAACACCTCTACCCACCCACTAATAAACATGCACGGATCTCACGGGTCCGTGCATGCCTATCAGAACACGGTAAAAAAAAGCAGGTCTATTTGAAAACTGCTTTTTTTTTACGATTTGTGTTTTTTCACGGCAGTGTTTGGCTATTGCTGGCAGTGATTGTGAATTCAAATTTTTAGTAAATTACCGAGTTGTATAAAATAACAGGCGTGTTTGATCGATGGTGTATTCATTCGTATTTTTTTCTTTGCCTTCAAAAAAATACAAATGCCCTCATCACTGCCGAGATTTGAGTTTAGTAAACTCCCGAGATGATACTTTGATGAAAAAACACCAACTCGGTCAAAATCGGGAGCTTAGTAAATATACCCCAATGTCGTTAACGATGTGTGCTCCCACGCATTGTTTACTCCCCACTCCCTCATCTGAACCTGTACAGATGAGGGAGGTCCTCGTTAATGACAGCCATGCTGCAGATGCAGCATGGGTGTCGTTAACCCCGCCACCCCCCGCCATCGCTCCCTTCCCTGCCAGCATCAGGAAGTGTGTATGCTCTTGCCGATGCTGGCACCCCGCCGGGTCCCCGCCACCGCCAATATCGGCGTCAGCAGGGACTCATTACGTTTGTATGGGACTTTACACTGCACTATAGAGCTGAGTTAGGACACACCCCACCCTAATATAAATCTCTCTGTACATTTTAAATTTGACAAACTTGCAGTGCAACATGGTTTTGGGTAAAGTTATGCTGGGTGGCTATGGCTAGGTACACATTATCAGCTTGAGTGTCCCAATGGGCTCTGGGGGTTAGGAAAGAAAGATATAGTGTGTGCAGCACATGCTATATCATTCTTCCAATCTGAAAGTTACAGGTGCGTTTAAAGCTCCTGCTACAGTACAAATGCTCTAATGCTCCTGCATACACACTATCCAATGACCATAATATACAGTGTATCGAGCTTTATTAAAAAAAACTTTCCGCTATGTTCCTAATCAGCCCTTATATGTCTTATCTATAGTGACTAATGAAATATAATACATATCCTCAGGATACTTGTAGCAAGTGCATCAAAGGTGGCCTAATCAGTTCACATATCACCGCATAACCTAGAACTGCTGCCACTGCAGGTCTAGTGGTATCTCATGCACTTCCAAAACTGTCAGTTTATGCTGAAAATTATGTTTATTAAACAGGTTAGTGATATCTATTCAATTAGTGGTTAAAGTTGGGATGACGGTAATAGTGGGTACACACTAGGCGAGTTTGTAAACAATATCGTTCATTTTTACCCTCCTTAGCAATATTGTTTACAATATCGTCCAGTGTGCATGCTGCCAGAGATTGCCGATGCGCGCTCAATCTGACTACATCGTCAGATGCTGCATGTTCAGGACAGCCACGGCATGACGTCACTGTGCAATATCGCTTGTGATATTGTGGTATGCTATGTTGGCGGTCCGGCCTAGGGTGGAAATACTGTGTGAAATCGCTCATATAACGTATTGCATACTGTGCACCCACCATAACTTAGACAGAATTTATGGCTTCCAGTTGAGCTACAATCAGGACCAGTTTAACAATGGGGCGGATGGAGCTACAGCTCTTGACCTCCACAAAAAATAGGCCCGCCATCATGACAGTATGATGATAACAAGCCATCTAGTTGGCCACACGCTCAGCCATAAATCATAAGTCTTAAAATTGTATTTCTAGTTTTTGCACAAAATTCAGCAATTTTCCTATTTTTATGTATTTTGTAAGACAGTGGGTCTGATAGTGTAGGGGGTGTGCACACTCACATGTCACTGACCACACCCACACAGCACTGATCACAGCACCTCCCATTCTCAGTAAAACATTTTCAGCCCCAGGCCCATGTGGCCCTTCTTCTGGCCCTGGCTACAATACAGAGCACACTTTTCCTTTAGAGCACATTTTACACTGACCGTCATGTTATCTAAGGGGGTCAATCCGAGTTGATCGCTCGCTAGCAACTTTCTGCAGCGCTGTGAGCAGATAGTCACCACCTATGGGGGAGTGTATTTTAGCTTTGCTAGTGTGAGAACACTTTTGCAGCCGACGGCTCAAACAAAGTTTTTTGCAGTTTCTTAGTAGCTCTGGACTTACTCAGCCGCTGCGATCACTTCAGTCTATTTGGACCCGGAATTGACGTCAGACACCCGCCCTGCAAACGCTTGGACATGCCTGCGTTTTTTCGAACACTCCCAGAAAATGTTCAGTTGACACAAACTCCCTCTTTCTGTCAATCACTTTGCGATTGGCTGTGCAAATGGATTCTTCGTTAAATCCATCGCCCAGCACCGATACTCTTTGTACCCGTACGACACGCCTGCACATTTCGGTGCATACGCATGCACAGTTTTGCCGAGATTTAACCTGATTGCAGAGCTTCAAAAAGTTGCTAGCGAGCAATCAACTTGGAATGACCCCCTAAAACCAAAAACCACAAGCAAAAGGTATTGTTGAGAAATAAAAATAAAATAAAATACAGGAAACATAAAAAAGTGTATGTGGAACTTGTACAGACAGCAGTACATACATTTTTATTTTATCAGGTTCCGCTAGCAGTACCAAAAAGGAATACCAAGAAATGGATGATCGTGTGCTGTTAGGTGCTGTGGCTCTAATGCTGCTGCTAAACCATTTGGGGTAGTCACACCCAAAATACAAATAACAGAAAAAAACAACAATAGCAGCGCTAACGTGGTAATGAACTAATGGAATGAGAAGGATTGAGTGATAAAATTTACTTCACATTTAATAGGGCATAAAGTTAAACCACATTAAAAACATATGCAAAATTCATAAAAATCAAAATAGCAATAAAAAATAAGGGACGTAATTACAGCTGCCGCTATCAGTATGATCCGTTCCTATTTAAAATGAAACTGGATTGCAGATGGGTGGAACAAGTGGAGATAGACTGACGGCGCAGTCTCACCAATAAACTTTACCAGAGCCGCTAGAGGTGTAGTCCCTTGAGAGTGTCTTTTATGTTGTCTCAAAAAGCCAATTTTGGGGTCCTCATTATGACGCGGTATCCTCCTTATATGTAGAGAATGGGTGATGCTCCAGGTCTAATAGGTCACCTCAATTTTTCTGCTGATAGCAAAGTCCAGTTTTGGTCCGGATATACGCAGGCAGTGATGAATTGGTAAGTGTCGACCCAAATGGCCTCCTGACACGTTTCGCTGCAGACACTGCAGCTTTATCAAAGGATTTAACCTGAATGCAGCGCTGCAAAAAGTTGCTAGCGAGCGATCAACTTGGAATGACCCCCTAAAACCACAAACCACAAGCAAAAGGTATTGTTGAAAAATAAAAAAACAAAAATACAGGAAACATAAAAAAGTGTATGTGGAACTTATATAGACAGCAGTACATACATTTTTATTTTATCAGGTTCTGCTAGCAGTACACACAATATTTAGAAATAAAAGCCTTGGCAACAAATAATATTTTAGAAAAGGCAGGTATATTTTTCTATGAGTGGCCTTTGGCATGACTCATGTGTTAGATGGCTACAGTGAGATGGGTGTCATATCTTCTATTTCAAAATTGTGACCTTTCTTTGTTGGTATTGGCTTGCCCAGCAGCAGCATTTCCACTGCCTATACCCAGCATAAGAATAAGGGGTTTTACTAGGGTAGGGGGTTTCACTGATTGTTTAGCTGGGCAGACGCGACCCGCTAGATTGGCCTGCATGCAGGCCAATCTAGCAGCAGCGATAGCGATGTGCGGGGCCGCGCATCGCTATCGCTGAGGGGGCTACACACGGAGCGATGTTGCTGAAAATCTAAGCAATCTAGTCAGATTGCTTAGATTATCGCTCCATGTGTACCCCCCTTAAGGAAACAAGGCAACACTTAGCCATTATTGTATTTATACAATACAATGTACATGATTGCTGCTATACTGTACTTTCATATGGATACTTGCCTGTTAGTGGCAATGGAAAGCTGTGAGTGGTTATTTTGTCTTAGGGGGAGATGTACTAAGTAGTGATAAAAGTGGAGAAGTGAGCCAGTGTATACTTTTATAGTATGCAAATTATAAATGTTATGTCAGTGCTACTTTGGCTCACTTCTACACTTTTATCACTGATTAGTACATCTCCCCCTTAGTGTTGTACAGTTGCTGGGGTCCATAGATGAAGTATGAGGTCAGGGTCGGACTGGCCCATAGGATTACAGGGGTAAACACTCGGTGGGCCCTTCTGCCTGTGGGCTCACCTCCAACTCTAGGGATCAGGTTCCAGACTGTGCACTTGAATTATACATATGCTGTATTACATTATACTGCACAGGACTATGGTTTATTCTTTACAGTACATTCCTGTTATTAATATGGTACATTAATTTAATATTAGTGACACAGTATGGAAGAATGGTATGTATATCAGGGATGGTAAAATTGTAAAATAGTAGAGAGATGATGGATATTATTATAGGTGGAAAGAAGAAAAATCTGAAAACTAGATTATTATTATTATTATTATTATTATTAATAATAATAATCATCATTTTGTTTTTTTTATAGAGCATCACAAGTGGTCCTCAGCACCGTTCAGAGGGCAAAACCATTAGACAGTGCAGGGTAAAACAGTACAGTACGGAGAACAGTACAATACAGTGGACAAGTAACAAATAGCACTACAACACACAATACAACCAATGATGCAAAGGGTGCAATAGAAATACTCAGTATAATCTGAAACCTGTACCTACAGTATTAGTGTGGACACAGATAACTGGTCTAGGTCATTTGAAGAAACCACAAAAAATGTGGAATCCAAGATAAGAGCGTATAAGGAGAAGGTGTAACGTGTAGCTGGTATGTAAGAGAAATAGTTAATGAGAACAGGATGAAGGAGGGCCCTGCTCATGTAGTTTATAGTCTAAATGGAAGGTGTAAAATTAATGCAAGACATAAAGGAGTGAACCAGTGTATAGTACGTGGGAACTAAGAGTAGGAAGCCGGATTAGGAGGATTAGTGCAAGATATTGAATAAGGAGAGGGAAGATTCAAGAATGACTCCCAGACAGCGGAGTTGGGGAACAGAGGAGATAGTGGTGTTGTTTACAATGATAGAGAGGTCAGATGGGGAGGAGAAAACAGACAGAGGGAAGAAAATAAGTTTAGTTTTTGGTCATGTAGAGTTTGAGAAAATATCCAGATATCTAGGTGGAGATGGTGAGAAAGGAGGAAAGGGGAGAGATCAGGGGAAGAAATGTAGCATTGAGTGTCATCATCATAATGTAATACTGGAGTCCTATGGAACTGATAAATTTACCCAGGGTGGAGATGTACAGAGGAAAAAGTAAAGGCACAAGGACAGAACCCTGGGGGACACTCATAGGAAGGATGGATGTGGGGGAGGTGGAACCAGTAGTAGAGACACAGAAGGAGTGTTTGGCAAGGTAGGAGGTGAACCATGAAAGCACTGCGTTAGAGAATACCATTGTCTGAAGGGTGCACAGTAAGAGAGGATGATCCACAGTATCAAAGGCCGCAGAGAGGTTCAGGAGAATGAAGAGAGAGAGAAGTGGCCCAGGATTTGGCTGAGTAAAGATCCTTGGTGAAACGTAACTGAACATAAATGATAAGAGAATACAAAAAGAAAAATTTTAAGCAGACTTTAAAAATAGTTCTAAATATAATTGTAAATAATGCATAACTGTATATGTCATGAGTGATGGTAACTACAGTATGTAAAATATCTTGTTTGTCTTTTCCAGCAACCCCTATATTAAACACCAATATGAGGAGTTTACAGTTTACACAGGGCGGCAGTTAAGAAACAGAATCAAACCAAAACTACCCCAAACATAAACACAATGTTTCTGAAATATCTTTAAAATATAAAGCTTCCATCGGAATGTAACTTCATACAGTAACTGTTGTTTTGCTGCGTATTCATGTGGTGAAAAATATTATGGATCAGTAAGATAAAGCTAACAAGATAAGGCACATAGTTACTCTTTTTACTTTTTAATAATATTTTCTTTTGCAATTCTTTTAGCACTGTCTGCATGTTACAAATACAATACATCTGCTGACATAGGGTGAGTCACTTTATTAATGATATGGACATAAAATAAAGATTGCTGCCTTTTTCATACAGTTTTTACAAGGGGATAACAAATGTAAGCTTAATTATTGAGTCGCCCTGCATTCCTATTGCACAATCACTTAGATGTTTTGATACTTTGGGATATATTTTCTAAAGTGCATATTTACAGAAGTGAAGATGTTGCCCATAGCAACTGATCAGATTATTTTAATCATTTATTGAGCACCTCCTAGGAGATATTAGCTAGAATCTGATTGGTTGCAATGTCTCCATTTCTGTATACCCGCACTTTAGTAAATGTATCCCCTATAGTTAGACTACAGTACAAAGAGAGGAACGTTTTGTATTGGAAGCTTTTTCATACAGTCTTATGACTATACAGGGCATTTGCTGACCATAAGAACCACTGAGCAATTCACTTTACACAATACATGTGGTTTAGCCACTCAGCACATGTTTTTACAACATTTGTTGATTTTCAGAATTTGTTGGGTTGTGACAATAACAGTTGTTGAAAGTTCACATATTATGTAGTATGTGCAATATTACTGTATAATATGTTGTTTGTCAAACAACAAATACTACAATAATATAAAACTATAAAACCGAATACAAATAGAAAAAATGGTGCAATATCTCCAATAGATAAACAAAACAAATTGTCTCTACAGTATATCTCCATGTTCAATGTAATACACAGGGCCGGCTCCAGGCCTACTAGCACCCTGAGCGAAAACATGTAAAAGCGCCCCCCCCCCCCATCCCCCTATGCGCGCGACAAAGGTGCGCGCTCGAGGGAAAGTGGGCGTGGCCTCTTGGAAAGTGGGTGTGGCCTCATAACTTCATATTATTAGACTATAAATAAATATGTTTTCACACCCCCTCTACGCACACAATTAGCAGCCTTACACATAACAGCCACAGTAGTGTTCCTTACACACAATGTCTCCAGTATAGTGTCAGATACACATAATGTCTCCAGTATAGTGCCAGATACACAATGTGCAGTGCCAGATAGACATGATATGCCCCCCAGCAGTGCCAGCTACACACAATATGTCCCCCAGCAGTGCCAGCTACACGATAGTGTTCACTTTTTAGGGCAGGGAGAGCACATTTTTAAGTTAGGAGGGCAACATTATGTACATACTGTAATGTTTGGTGCTCATTTACCTACATGGTAAAGCATGGACAGTGCGCGCCGAAGGCGCACAGCAAAAATTTAGGGGCGTTGCTTTGTGGGGAAGGTGCGTGGCCACATAATAGTGGCAATTCGCATTACACCACACAGTAGTGCAGTTAATACACACTGCACCAGGTAGAACTTCCTAGACACTTTGCGCCAGGCAGAGCACGTTAGACACTTTGCGCCAGGCAGAGCACGTTAGACACTTTGCGCCAGGCAGAGCACGTTAGACACTTTGCGCCAGGCAGAGCACCTTAGACACTTTGCGCCAGGCAGAGCACGTTAGACACTTTGCGCCAGGCAGAGCACGTTAGACACTTTGCGCCAGGCAGAGCACGTTAGACACTTTGCGCCAGGCAGAGCACGTTAGACACGTTGCCTAGCCACAGACGCCTAGCGGGAACACTACATGATATGCTCCCCAACCGTGCCAGCTACACATGACATGCCCCCCAGCAGTGCCAGCAACACATGACATGCCCCCCAGCAATGCCAGATACATAAATGGCCACACAGTGCCAGAAGTGTCCCTATATAAATGCCCCTACAGTGCCAGATACAGAAATGCCCCCACAGTGCCAGATACAGAAAAGCCCCCACAGTGCTAGATAAATGCCCCCACAGTGCCAGATATGACCCCACAGTGCCAGATAAATGCCCCCAGTGCCAGATAAATGTCCCCACAGTGCCAGATATGACCCCACAGTGCTACATAAATGCCCCCACAGTGACAGATATGACCCCACAGTGCCAGATAAATGCCCCCACAGTGCCAGATATGCCCCCAGCAGTGCCAGCAACACATGACATGCCCCCCAGCAATGCCAGATACATAAATGGACACACAGTGCCAGATATGTCCCTACATAAATGCCCCTACAGTGCTAGATACAGAAATGCCCCCACAGTGCCAGATAAATGCCCCCACAGTGCCAGATAAATGACCCCACAGTGCCAGATAAATGACCCCACAGTACCAGATATGACCCCACAGTGCTACATAAATGCCCCCACAGTGCCAGATATGACCCCACAGTGCCAGATAAATGCCCCCAGTGCCAGATAAATGTCCCCACAGTGCCAGATAAATGCCCCCACAGTGCCAGATAAATGCCCCCACAGTGCCAGATAAATGCCCCCAGTGCCAGATAAATGTCCCCACAGTGCCAGATAAATGTCCCCACAGTGCCAGATAAATGCCCCCACAGTGCCAGATAAATGCCCCCACAGTGCCAGATATGCCCCCACAGTGCCAGATATGCCCCCACAGTGCCAGATAAATGCCCACAGTGCCAGATAAATGTCCCCACAGTGCCAGATAAATGCCCCCACAGTGCCAGATAAATGCCCCCACAGTGCCAGATAAATGTCCCCACAGTGCCAGATAAATGTCCCCACAGTGCCAGATAAATTCCCCACAGTGCCAGATAAATGTCCCCACAGTGCCAGATAAAAGCCCCCACAGTGCCAGACAAATGCCCCCACAGTGCCATCCATAAATGATTCACCCCCCCCCCCCAATACCTGTCAGACGCCAGTGCCGCTGCCGCCGCAGAGCGTGCATACAGGGTCGTTTTGATTCAGTCCGCGGCCCGCCCACAGCACTTCCCCTCATGATGAGTCATTGGCACAGCCAGGGCAGCACGCTGCACACACAGTCAGCCGCCCACTGCTGTTGTTGATAGGCTACGCTACGTCGCTACACTACTAGGAGGCGGGCCGGCCCGGGAATGGATGGATCATGGACGGACGCTGATCGCTGTTTGCTGCAGGTGCTCCAGGCTCCAGCCAGGTTCCAATATGGCGGCCAGAGCTAGCGGCGCCCATAAAGTGCGGCGCCCTGTTCGGCCGCTCTATTGGAACATGCCTAGAGCCGGCCCTGGTAATACATAATCTCTATACAGTATATAATAAAACTGTTAGGGTTCTTTTTATTTAAAGAAAAATACTTCTAGGGAACATTTCTGAGCTATGGAGACGGAAACATTTCTTTCCGGAATCTTCGTTCATCACACAAATACTACTTAATGAACTTGATCGCTGGGCTGCTAAAATTGTTGTCCTGGGATCAGATAGTCGCTGCCCAAGGGCAGTGTATATTCATCGTGCAAGTGTGCGATACCATGTGTACGCTGAGCTGCTAAAAATCCCTCAGTCAGCGGAAAGCTGCAAATCCATTCGCACCTCACTCGCCATGGAATGATTTTTTCACTGTGTGCAGTATGTGCGCAGCCCAGGACTTACTCCTACTGTGCGACGAGAATGGGCTGCTCAGGGCCAGAGCTGATGTCACATACCCTCCCTGAAAACACTTGGGGACGCCTGCATTTTCCCTGACACTCCCTGAAAATGGTCAGTATAATGAATACAAAAATTAGTTGTGTATATTGATCAAAACAATACATATTTATTTACATGGTACTGTACATACCTTGCATAAAGCTGGCTGAAGCAACCTGAGGCATTCCACCCGGGTGGTTACCTTCTCCAGGTCAAACATAACTTTCAGGAACTGATCCTTCATTAAGGTTGAAAATAATCTGTACAGATGATTACAGCATCTAAAAATATATATTGTACAATATATATGTTTCATTGTTTGTACTGAGTTCAAAATTGCCTGGAAATTCATGGAAATGAATGTTGTTGGAGTTAATAATATTCTAGGAACAAATAAAGTCCAAATCATGTGATTTTAGCTGTTTTTGTAAATGAAAAAAATTAATAAACCAAAATCAGCAAAAATGGTCTGACACATACTGTATCTTTATCAATAACTAGATCAGGGGCCCAAGGGAGGTAGAGTATGTATGTAGTGGAAGGAAGGATTGATTAGTAATTTAATAAAATTTGTTCGATTTAAAAAAAATTAAATTAATCATTGTGGGCATTGGTGACAGTCTTTATTGCATAGACAACAATATTTATTGGTTATTATTGCACTAATCTGATTTTTACTAATCCAACATTTTCTTTTTCTTTGATTTTATATGCCCTGACTTAAGCCATCAATTGTTTGTCCTCCATATCTATCATCAAACACGAACCAAGTGGGGTACAGCACACACCACAATTTGTACAAAAAATGTACCACCTATTTTGTCACAATACTGTACAAGTATGAGTAAGAGATAATAATCTAACACTATGGTTTACTTTCACCTAAAGTGTCACACAATACGTGTATGAGTCATAAATAGTGATCAAACACTGTGGTTTAATTTCACCAGCAGTGTTGCACAATACGTGTATGAGTATGAAATAAAATGTATTACTGTGGTACCACCTTCACCCAGTGTCACACAATACATGTTTGAATATGAATTTTTTTTATTGGTTATTATTGCACTAATCTGACTTTTACTAATCTGACTTTTACTTTTTCTTTGATTTTACATGCCCTGACTTAAGCCGTCAATCGTTCATCCTCCATATCTATCATCAAACACGAACCAAGTGGGGTACAGCACACACCACAATTTGTACAAAAAATTTACCACCTGCAGATGGCTCAATCTTCAACTTAGTGCACTCAGCGTGGCACACTTCCAGGAATGAATGGGACGCGCATGCATCGTAGAAGTGCATGCGCCCCATTTAAAATGAATGGGAGCGTCTCTTTATGCTGGCCGGCAAGGCCAGGCATATGCACACCTAGGCTCACCGCGTGCCCCCATCTACGATGCAGCCACACTCAATGAGCATGGCTCCATCTGTATAGTGTCACAATACGTATATGAGTCAGAGATAATAATCTAACACTATGGGAGGAATTCAAATGTTTGAAAAGTCGATTGGGTGTCTGTTTTTTCCTGTTTATTAAATCGGAAAAAAACAGACACCCAACTGACTTTTCAAACAACTGAATATACCCCTATGCTTTACTTTCACCTACAGTGTCACACAATACGTGTATGAGTCAGAAATAGCAATCAAACACTGCAGTTTAATTTCACCAATAGTGTTGCACAATACATGTGTGAGTATGAAATAAAATATATATGGTACCACTTTCACCCAGTGTCACAGAATACATGTATGAGTATGAAAATATATTACTGTGGTACTACCTTCACAAACAGTGTCGCACAATATGTGCATGAGTACCGGCAGTGTCACAGTAGTTATGAAAATAAAATAAAAATTGTATCGTACACTGTGGTATAGTACAAACAAAATAAAAAAAAATATTTTTATAATTATATGTTAGGCTTTTTAGCTTTTATTATTTTCATTTTACACTTGGGCGGAGCAGCTGGATGGATGGAAAGATTACCACTAGGTGGACAGAGCACCCCATGTCAGATACACCAGATGACAGACTGAGCACCACTAGACTGATACACCAGCCATACAGCAGCCACCAGCCCCACTCCCATGCCACACAACCCAGTAATGAGAAGGACACGTCTATTCAGTGAACTCTCCACAGCCGGAATGAAAATGGCGCCGATCCCTGGGACCTTTATGGAATCCAAAACGCTGCGAAAATCTGGCATCGAGATGATGTTTTGCCTAGTTTTGGGATGAGCCTGGCGGGAAACCCTGAGCCGGACTCGGATTCCAGCTTATATCAGGAAGTTCTAGCAGGTCCGGTTCTCAGCTAAATAGTCTCGCTTATCTCTACTTTAATTAAATGGCTAAAATAACCAAATAATGGCCACCAAGGAAATAGGTAGAAACACATTAACTTCACTAGTGTATATAGTCATAGAAACAAGTGCCATTTACTGAGAATAAAAGGGTATTCACAAATGGATTAACATATTTATATATAAAAGGCCACTGACTCATCACAAAATCTCCTGAACAATAAGGACTAGGAACTTGAAATTTGGATAGTAGCTTGCTTTTGTGACGTGGGCACCCACTAAGGGGTATATGCAATTGCGGTCGAATTGCTGCGAAAGTCGAAAAACGGGGCATTTTCGATAAAAAAAAAACATGTCGAATTGGATTCGTCAATGCAATACAGTACTTTTCGACAAAAAAACGGACGTTTCAGATTCGACTTTTTGCAATTCGACATTTTTAAAATTCGACATGTCTGCAGTGGTAAAAATGCGGCTTTTCGACAAAAGTATATTCAATTGAAGAATGTCGATTCGACAACCGTGCTTTTCAACAGTAATTTCGTCAATTTCATTCCGCCTCACTTTGCTGGCGGAATCTAATAAAAAAAATTAAAAACATGTTTTTTTGTGTTTTTTTTATTGCTAATAGCATATATATTTATATTAGAAGGGATTATCTACTTGGTTTGTCTATTAGGAGACACAAGTATTATTTATATATTTTTTAAAAGATTATTTTTTTTAACTGACTAGCATGGTTTTCAGTGGAAAGGGGTGGGAATGGGTTAAAATCCTGAAAAAAAAATGCGTGGGGTCCCCCCTCCTAAGCATAACCAGCCTCGGGCTCTTTGAGCCGGTCCTGGTTGTAAAAATACGGGGGGGAAATTGACAGGGGATCCCCCGTATTTTTAGAACCAGCACCGGGCTCTGCGTCCGGTCCTGGTGCAAAAAATGCGGGGGACAAAAGACGTAGGGGTCCCCCGTATTTTTAACACCAGCACCGGGATCCACTAGCTGGAGAGATAATGCCACAGCCGGGGGACACTTTTATATCGGTCCCTGCGGCTGTGGCATTAAATCCCCAACTAGTTACCCCTGGCCGGGGTACCCTGGAGAAGTGGGGACCCCTTAAATCAAGGGGTCCCCCCCTCCAGCCACCCAAGGGCCAGGGGTGAAGCCCGAGGCTGTCCCCCCCATCCATGGGCTGCGGATGGGGGGCTGATAGCCTTGCGTCAAAGAAAAGAATATTGTTTTTTGCAGCAGAACTACAAGTCCCAGCAAGCCTCCCCCGCAAGCTGGTACTTGGAGAACCACAAGTACCAGCATGCGGGGGGAAACGGGCCCGCTGGTACCTGTAGTTATACTATATAGTAAATAAAATGTATAATTGCGCTTACACTGTACAAAGATGCAAAGGTTCTGAATGCGAAGCTTTCACATAATCAAATGCATGGAACAATGAACCAAAGGGGAATGATCCCTTGAATGGTATAGCTATAAGAGAAAATGAACAATAGTGCAAGTACGCCAATATAATAGATAATTTCCTTTAATGATCTGTATATTGAACTCACAAACGCAGGTTTTTTGAGAGCATATCACAGTAAAGGTGGTTCACGGTTAGGAACAATTGGTGAATTCCATACTTCTTTCTTATGGCAAGATTAGGAAGGCTGGAAAATAATAAAAAAGTGCAAAAGTGCAAAACCTGATGTGCTGACCCGCGGTCAGCCACTGACCGCGAGTAACCTCACCGCTGACCGCAAAGTTCCCACCATTGAAGATAATGGAGAGGCTGTGCGATGCGCTGTCTGACAGCTCAGACGCGCATAGGCAATCAGGAGAGTGCCACGACTTGGCGCTCCCTGATTGGCTGAAGGGACCCTCTGTGACAGGAGTCACGGGGGGTTTCCGCATTCGGGGAAAGGGGTCCCATGTGTAAACATGGGACCCCTTTCAGTGCGTGGATCGGGTATGCGGTTTGTTTTTTTGCCAAGTACGTGGATTACAAAAAAAGAACAGGACACACTGGATTTAGGTGAGTATAATTTTATTTTCAGGTACCCCGGATTCTACTTGGAGAAGTGGACAGAGGTCAGCGTGTGAACATAGCTAAGTATGTGTGTGTCGGCATGTATGTAATAAAGTTTTACTGTCACGGTGTGCGTGTCCTGTTTTTATTTGGGTATTTTTTTTGCAGAACTGCAGGTACCAGCGGGCCCGTTTTACCCCCGCATGCTGGTACTTGTGGTTCTCCAAGTACCAGCTTGCAGGGGAGGCTTGCTGGGACTTGTAGTTCTTCTGCAAAAAACAATATTCTTTTATTTTACACAAGGCTATCAGCCCCCCATCCGCAGCCCTTGGATGGGGGGACAGCCTCGGGCTTCACCCCTGGCCCTTGGGTAGCTGGAGGGGGGACCCCTTGATTTAAGAGGTCCCCACTCCACCAGGGTACCCCGGCCAGTGGTGACTAGTTGGGGATTTAATGCCACGGCCGCAGGGACCGGTATAAAAGTGTCCCCCGGCTGTGGCATTATCTCTCCAGCTAGTGGAGCCCGGTGCTGGTGTTAAAAATACGGGGGACCCCTATGTCTTTTGTCCCCCGTATTTTTTACACCAGGACCGGACGCAGAGCCCGGTGCTGGTTCTAAAAATATGGGGGATCCCCTGTCAATTTTTTCCCCGTATTTTTACAACCAGGACCGGCTCAAAGAGCCCGAGGCTGGTTATGCTTAGGAGGGGGGAACCCACGCAATTTTTTTTAGGGTTGTTTAACCATTTTTGTGCCGTCCGAAAAGTCGAATCCAGGACGCACTTATCCATCAATTGGTCCGTTTTTCGACAGCAGGACTGTCGATACCGTTTTTTATTGAATATGTCGAATTCGGGTCCCGGCGGGAGGGTATGTGACTGTCGAATTGTGTCGAATTTAAAAACGGTCGAATTCCAGCCGGAATTCGACCGCAATTGCATATACCCCTTAGAAGGAATTTTTCACAATTCCACCGACAAAGGAGTTAAAAGGGGTAAGATGATTATTGGGTATTCCCCCCTCATATATGAGAGATAAGACAGCCCATCCAGCTGGGGCTATAAAGAATGCATGGTGCCGGTGATACCAAGTCACTGATATCAAGCCAAGTCACGGAGGCAGGAGGACACAATGCTCTGTTCCTGGACTTCCTTTCCAGTGGCATCTGCAGAGCAGTTCATTATTCAAATAGGGGAGCCACATCAACTGCCACCACTAAACACTGTCAAACATTGCTGGGTGTGTCTCCTCTATTTGAATGAAGGACTGCTCTGCAACTGCCACTGGCAAGGAAGTCCAGCCTTATGGTTCAGGAGATTTTGTGATGCGTCAGTGGTATTTGCCTTTTATTTTGTTTTTATTTATTTATATATATATATATATATATATATATATATATTTATTTCAGATATAAGTACTTAACCAACCTATTTCCAGTCAGTAGAGGATAGTGTCTCAATTATCAGAGGTTAACCTGTGACTTGAACTAAACATTGCCGAACCTCTCAGTGAGCAACAGGAGGAAAGGAGAGAAAGATATTTTGACTGTTAAATGCTTTAAAGGAAAGCTTGATTGTCAGAAACTGCTTATAGTAACATAGTAACATTATTTCTGAGGTTGAAAAAAGACAATTGTCCATCGAGTTCAACCTGTTAGTGATCTCCTACACTGTAAAATTTTAAAACTAAATTTAAATGTGGTGAATGTTTAGCTGTTATGTCTATTCATCTCTTTTATGCATGATTTACCCACCATAACCCTGCATATCCTTATCCGTTAGGAATTTATCTAGCCCATTCTTAAAAGTAGTGATTGAGTTCACCATTACTACTCTCTCAGGCAGTGAATTCCAAATATGTATTGTCCTTACTGTGAAGAGAACCTTTCCGTCTCTGGGTGCGAAATCTCCTCTCCTATAACGTAAGTGGGTGTCCTCGTATCCTTAGTGATGATGTTACCAAAGACAAATCCACCGCTATCTCTGTGTATTGTCCCCTTATATATTTGTAAATATTAATCATGTCCCCTCTTAATCTCCTTTTTTCCAGTGTAAGCATGCCTAGCCTAGCAAGCCTTTCCTTGTATTCTAGCATCTCCAATCCCTTAAAAAAATTGGTTGCCCTTCTCTGAACCTTTATTAGTTCCAGAATATCCTTTTTATATTATGGTGCACTTAATTGTGCGCAGTATTTGAGATGTGGCCTTACTAGTGATTTACATAATGGGAGTATAACAGTCTCATCCCTTGCATCAATTCCCTGCTTTTTGCTTGCTAATACCTTGTCTGCCTTATTTGCTGCAATCCTACTTTGGACACTACTGTGAAGTTTTTTATCTATACGAATACCTAAATCCTTTTCCAATACAGAATCCCGGAAATTTTTTACCATTTAGTGTGTAGGTATATTTGTTCTTGCTACCAAAGTGCATTACCTTACATTTGTCTATATTGAACCTCATTCTCCATTTTGCTACCCATGCTTCCACTTTAAATAAGTCATTCTGAAGAGACTCAGTATCCACCTCCAAATTTATAACCTTACAGAGTTTGGTATCATCTGCAAAAATTGACACCATGCTCTCTAGACCTACCTCTAGATCATTTATGAAAATGTTGAACAGTAATGGTCCAAGTACAGACCCTTTTAGCACACCACTTAGTACTTCAGTCCATTTTGAAAAAGTTCCATTTACCACCACTCGCTACTCCCTTTTATTCAACCAATTTCTAACCCAAGTGCATATTGTGCTCCCTAGCCAAAGTTCTCTTCATTTGTAGATAAGCCTCATGTGAGGTACTGTATCGAAAGCTTTAGCAAAGTCTAAAAAGATTACATCCACCTCTTTACCCTGATGTAGGTTCACACTAACAGTTTCATAAAAGCCTATTAAGCTAGTTTGACATGATCAATCCTTCACAAATCCATGTTGGGTCCTATTAATAACCTTATTGGTTTCAAGGAACTCCTGCATTCTATCCCTTAAAATACCTTCCAGTACTTTACCCACTATAGATGTAAAACTTACTGGTCTATAATTACCCAGTTCAGATTTACTTCCCTTTTTAAATATCGGCACTACTTCCGCTATACGCCAGTCTTTGATGACCATGCCTGATGTAAGTGAATCATTGAAAATCAAATATAGAGGTCTTGCTAGTTCAGAGTGTAGCTTCTTGAGAACCCTTGGGTGAATTCCGTTGGGACCAGGTGATTTATTAATCTTAATTTTTTTAATCGGTGACAGACTACCTCCTCACTTAAATAAGCTTTTAGCAGTGCTGATATTATGCGTTAATCACGCCATCTGGTCCTCTCTTGTGAATACAGATGAGAAAAACTTTACTCTTTCCGCTATGTCATTGTCATATTTGATTATCTGCTGTGTAAAGGGTACCAACAGCTCTCCCAGTGACCTTAAGTGTTATGCAAACTTATTTACCTTTTTACCTCAAAAGAGGAGCCTTAAGGAGAGTGAGAAGCTAAGCAAAGAGACCTAGGGCTTTTGGAATAGAGTCAGCCTATCCCTGCAAAACTTACATATTTAACATACAGAGTGGGTGGAGCTTGGACTGTCGTCCCAGCATTTACGGCACTGAGCAGAGCAGCATCAGGGGTGGGATGGGGCGCCAGCCTTTTGACAGTATCAATCCGAGGAAGGCCTGCCCAGCGGTGCGGCTTGACAAAGATTGACAGCGGCGGGCAGAGCATGCCCTGTTGTAAGTCAAATTGCTGATCTTCTGTGATAAACTAACCTGCTAACTCTAGGTATATCCCATTGTCCAAAAAATAAGACACAGAGACTACTAATTAAGGGTAACAAACACATACTGTATCTGGGCTCCATATTGTCCACCAGAAATAAAGTTTTTACATAAATAAATCAATAAAGAAAAACAAACAGTCTGAAGCATAGCTGCCGGTGCTAGGCAAACAGAGGATAGCAGATTAAAATAAGAGAGAGATTTATCATATCTTGAAGAGAGATAAAATGGAGGAGCTGCTTATAGCATACCTCACAACATGACCCTCTCCAGGAGGGACAGAATGCTCTGCTTCTGGACTTTTCTCTTAATTTATGATTGCCATCACCTGTTTTGAACAAGTTAATGTATAAGAAAGTTGTTTCAGTGATGGCAATCGTAGATTAAGCGAGAAGTCCAGGAGCAGAGCATTCTGTCCCTCCTAGAGAGGGTCATATTGGGAGGTATATTATAGCAACTAATCAGCTTCCAACTGTCATGTGTCTAGTATGGCCTGTAAAATAACAGCTGATCATTAACATAAATGGTTTATGCATAAGGTGCTTTACTTATAGCCTTAATTAGGTGATTGTTCACTACTTTACCACATGTAATTTTATTAAAGACAATACACACTAAATTTTCTTTCCTCTAATTTTTTCATATGTGTAGAGGAACTTCTGTCATAGGATTTTAGGAACCTCCATCAGTTCTCTGTCTGCAAAGTTATTAAGACGCTGACACTACTGCAAGGTGGTGGATATCTACAGTATACAGGGTCAGTGTGGTTCACAGGGGGGACCCCCACTGGGCCCCACTACCTGGGGGCCCACCCCCTCCACCGGGGATCACGTTCCAGACTCTACATTGGAATTATACATTATACATAAGTTCAATTATACGTACCACACAGGACTATGGTGTATTTATTTATGTATTTATTTATTAACAGTTTCTTATATAGCGCAGCAAATTCCATTGCGCTTTACAACCAGACACAATGATAACACAAAACTGGGTAATAAACAAACAGTCAGAGGTAGAAAGGCCCTGCTCTGCTTAAAATCTATTGGGAAATAGGCATTGATACACAAGGATAGGTGATACAGTATCTATTGCATAGTTGTCCACCTGATTGCAAAGGTTCTTGGTGGTATCACAACACAGCATTGATGAACCAGGGTCAGGAGGAAGGGAAAGTGAAGAAAGAGATAATATAAGAGGATATATGTGGACTGTACAGTAGTGATATAATTGGATAAGAAAACTTATAAAGGTAATATGAGTGGTTCTGGAATTAGATAAGCTTGTCTGAATAGGTGAGTTTTCAGGGAACGCTTGAAGGTTTGGAGACTAGAGGAGAGTCTTATAGTACGTGGTAGGGCATTCCACTGAGTGGGTGCAGTCCGAAGAAAGTCCTGTAATTGTGCATGGGAACAAATAATGAGTGTGGATGAGAGATGTAGATCTTGTGAAGAGCGAAGGGGACGGGTTGGGAGATATTTTGAGATAAGAGATGATATGTATGTTGGTGTAATATGGTTAATAGCCTTGTGTGTGAGTAAAAGTATTTTATATTGAATACGGTAGAATACAGGAAACCAATGGAGGGACTGACATAGTGGGTCGGCAGACGATGAACATCTAGCAAGGAAGATTAGCCTCACAGCTGCATTCAGTATGGATTGTAATTGGTGAGAGTCTCTTCTTGGTAAGACCAGTAAGAAGACTATTGCAATAATCAATGCGGGAGATAATGAGACCATAAACTAGAGTTTTAGCAGTGTCTTGTGTAAGGTATGATCGTATTTTGGATATGTTTTTTAGACGCATGTAACATGATTTTGAGTCAGATTGAATGTGGGGAACAAAGGACAGTTCAGAGTCAAGGATGACACCTAGGCAGCGAGCTTGTGGTGTAGGGTTGATTGTCAAGTTCTCAAGAGTGATAGAAATATCAGGTTGGTAACAGCTATTGGGGGTAATTCCAAGTTGATCGCAGCAGGAATTTTGTTAGCAGTTGGGCAAAACCATGTGCACTGCAGGGGAGGCAGATTTAACATGTGCAGAGAGAGTTAGATTTGGGTGTGGTGTGTTCAATCTGCAGTCTAATTTGCAGTGTAAAAATAAAGCAGCCAGTGTTTACCCTGAACAGAAATAAAATAACCCACCCAAATCTAACTCTTTCTGCACATGTTATATCTGCCTCCCTGCAGTGCACATGGTTTTGCCCAACTGCTAACAAAAATCCTGCTGCGATCAACTTGGAATTACCCCCATTGGCCAGTGGAAATATAATTAACTCTGTTTTGGAAATATTAAGTTTGAGTTGGCGAGATGACACACAAGATGAAACAGCAGAGAGGCACTTAGTGACACGGGCCAATACAGATAGAGACAAATCAGGGGAGGATAGGTAGATTTGAGTATCATCTGCGTACAGATAATACTGAAATCCAAAAGAGCTGATTAGTGTACTAAGAGATGAGGTATAGATTGAGAAAAGCAGAGGACCTAAGACCGAGCCTTGTGGTACTCCAACTGAATGAGGTAGCGAAGAGGAGGTGAATTCAGAGAAACGGACACTGAAAGAGCGATTAGATAGGTAGGATAGGAACCAAGAGAGGGCCGTGTCCTGAAGACCTAGGGATTACAGTGTTTGTATGAGAAGAGAGTGGTCAATAGTGTCAAAGGCAGCAGAGAGATCTAGAAGAATGAGAAGTGAGTAAATGCCTTTAGACATCGCAGTGACCTGAACATTCACTACTTTAGTCAGTGCTGTCTCTGTGGAGTGTTGGGAACGAAAACTTTATTGATGTAGGTACAATAAGTTGGGAGGCAAGTGTAGGCAAGTTTCTCAAGTAGCTTGGAGAGACATGGGAGCTGAGAGATGGGACTGTAGTTTGAGAGAGAGTTAGGGTCAGAATTTTGTGTTTTCAGAATGTGAGTAACCACTGCATGCTCGAACAGTGAAAGATAGATACCAGTAGAGAGAGAAAGAGATTACAGATGTTAGTTAAGGTTGAGATGAGCACAGGAGACAGAGCTTTACTTATTTGTGAGGGTATAGCATCAAGGGTAGAGATAGTAGAGAAGCAGGATGAGAGGAGTGTTGATATTTCATCTTCATTCATGGGATCAAATGAAAGGAAAGTGCCAAAGGGATCAGGTACAGAATTGAGTAGGTCACTGGTTGAAGAAGAGCATGTAATTTCATCTTGGATCTTATCAATCTTGTCCTTGAAGTAGGAATCTAGATCTTGATCCTTGATAGTGGCTAGTGGGTTGGGTGAAGGAGGGTTGAGAAGTGATTAAAATGTATTAACAAGTCGTTTGGGGTGAGAGGCTTGAGCAGAGATGAGAGTTTGGAACTAAGTGTGTTTGGCAGCGTCCAGAGCATTATGATAAGAGTGGTAGACAGTCTTTTCTACAGTGCATCCATGTACTAGCAGTATTTACTATATATATATTTAACAAGAGGCCCTAAACTTGCACTGTCTAATTGTTAGCCAGGTTTCTGTTGTGACTGGCAACACCCCTAAGCATGGGCCCCTACCACTGCTTTCCTCCAGTGGGTCCTTCATGCCCCAGACCGACACTGGCTCTATACCAGTCTACATTACACTTACTTATAGAGTACATTAATGTAAGGAAATATTGTGCTACTGTATTATAGTATGTGGGTATGGAGGGTATGTTTTGTGTAAGAAGTGTGGATAGACTCCACCAATGGTTTATTCACATTCAATTATGTTGCTTTATAAAGTTTACCATTTTCTCTCCGAAACACCTACATCTCTACTCCTCTCCCCAAAAATACTGCATTTGTGTAATCCTATAAAAGGCCTGGTCAACCTGTGGCTCTCCATCTGTTGTGGAACTACAAGTCCCAGCATGCCCTGCCACAGTTTTAGCATTCTCTAATAACAAAACTGTGGTAGGGCATGCTGGGATTTGTAGTTTCACAACAGCTGGAAAGCCACAGGTTGGCCAGGCCTGTCCTATAACAATACAGAACATACTTGCAAGTTTCCATCTCATTGGGGTCAGATGTATTATTAAGCCTTGGAGAGTGATAAAGATGAGAGAGATAAACAACCAACCAATCAGCTCCTGTCATTTTTTCAAACACAGCCTGTAACATAAAGACAAAGAAAAAATGGATATCTTATGCGCCCAACATTTGGATAGATACAACAAATACTTTAGTGTGAGAGTGTTCTCATATGGTAAGTCCAAAAAAGTCTCCTTTGTCACTTCTTTCCGCTGGCAAACCCCAGTTATTTCCTCCAAACGAATACCGTGGGTAGCATGTGGAAAGAAAAAACACAAACAGGGAAAGTCCAATGTGTAGTATAATTTCTCACACAGTCAAAAGTATGAATCAATTCGGGGAGTACACGGTCCTCAAAAAACAAATTCCCACTCCGTGTCTGGATTATGATAGGGGACCACCCAATTCAACGTGATGGTATATCTAGAAGGATGCTCACTTTATAAGCTTACATTAAGCAAATGTTCTCATACATATAAAGGTATCTTCTGGTCAATAGAAGTTTCAGCTTACACATGTCTTACTTTGTTACAAGTAAATATCTACTTGTAACAAAGTAAGACACGTGTGAGCTGAAACTTCTATTGACCATTTAGGAGATATAGGTGCATCTGCTGTGAGAAGTAAAATTGAAAAGATACCTTTATATGTATGAGAACATTTGCTTAATGTAAGCTTATAAAGTGAGCATCCTTCTAGATATACCATCACGTTGAATTGGGTGGTCCCCAATCATAAACCAGACACGGAGTGGGAATTTGTTTTTTGAGGACCGTGTACTCCCCGAATTGATTCATACTTTTGACTGTGTGAGAAATTATACTACACATTGGACTTTCCCTGTTTGTGTTTTTTCTTTCCCCATGCTACCCACGGTATTCGTTTGGAGGAAACAACTGGGGTTTGCCAGCGGAAAGAAGTGACAAAGGAGACTTTTTTGGACTTACCATATGAGAACACTCTCACACTAAAGTATTTGTTGTATCTATCCAAATGTTGGGCGCATAAGATATCCATTTTTTCTTTGTCTTTGTGTTCCATTCCAGTTTTGATAACACTGGTGGATATCTATTTGCTGCCTACATTTTCCAGCGCAGGGGTTTACCCATTTGTTTGTTACAGCCTGTAACATGGCAGTTAGGAGCTGATTTGCTGGTACTTTATCTCTCGTCACTTTATCACTCTCCAAGGCTTAGTACATCTCCCCTACTTCTGATATAGTGAGTCCACATACAGGAACACAAAGTGCAAGTGCTAAACAGGAAGATGTGCCTGTCAGCAGGGTCATCTGTTTCGGAGGTCTGAGTTCTGATGCAAGTATTCATCAGTATTTTTAACAAAATGGTAAAATAAATAAATAATAAAAGAAAAACAGTGTTGGGTCCTCCCAAAAAAGCCACAAGCACTAAGCATACTCTGGGCTGGTGACTGATGAAAAAAACAGTACTGAGGTGTCCCTGGTGAGATTCTACATTTAAAGCACCAGTGCAGTCAAACTATTTTCATCTAAGACTGGATTTTCCATTTAAATTTCAGCAGACACTAGCACAGGCATTTCTATAATGGGTGCAGTGTGTGTGCGGTCCCGTTGCAGCGACCCTGCAGTGCGGGCACAAATCACTTGGAAAATGGCTGCTGCAGCCATTTACGAGTGATTTGCGCATGCACACTGGAGATGTCCCCGGGAACAAAGTAAGGGCGCCATGTTCCCAGAGACCTGCACATGCGCAGTAGACTCTGACATTATGCCAGAGTCTACTAGCTGCAGGAGAAGAGGGGGCCTGCAATGGAGGCTGCAACCGGGACCCCTCCTATCTTAAAACGCCCCTGCACACTAGCCTACCTGAATGTCCGTATACTAGTGCAATGGAATCATCCTATGTATTCCCTGGTTTCATCTATGGACTCATGTGGTAACTAGGGATGAGCGGGTTCGGTTCTCTGAGAACCGAATCCTACCGGACTTCACGATCTGAGCCCAGTTCCGAGTCATGCTCAGGTTTTCCCGCCTGACTCAGAAACCCGAATGAGGCCAAACGTCATCATTCCGTTGTCGGATTCTCGCAGGATTTGGATTCCATATAAGGAGCCGCGCGTCGTGGCCATTTTCACTCCAGTCTCGGAGAGTGTAGAGAGAAGACGTGTCTTTATCCTCAGTGTCTGTGTGGGGGCGGGAAAGTGGGGTGGTGAGTCCAGTGCTGTCTTGTGCTGCTCAGTCCAGTCCAGTGTAGTCAGTGTCTTATGCAGCATCAGTCCAGCCAGTCACAGTGTTGGTGTCCTCTGCTGCTATATGTCCCCAGTGCTGCTGGCTGCTGTATAAGTCCCTTACATTTTTGCTGTGTTGTCTTGCATCAGACCAGGGGTAGTGATAAAAAGTGGAAAAAGAGGGTTGGCGCTGAGGGTGAACTAAAAGATTGATACTTATCTAAATAACGGGGTGTGTTGACTTTATGGTATCTCTTCTTTCCCCTTTATGTTCTTAATAGCATTCCTCCAAAGAATTTCGGACGGTGCATGTAAAATAAGGATTGCAATGATTGTAAATTATATGTTGAACCCAATTATGGATGAATTATTCCTGTCTGGTTATTCTTATATGTAATTTATCTTAATAGATATACCTAGCTTACATAGTAAATGGTATAATGAAACCCATAGCAGTTTCTTTTCAGAAGACTTAAGAACCACACATATTTCAATAGGGTAATCTCAGGAGGTAGGCGCGTACTACACAATGAAAATTGGTAGCAGACTTATCAAGGTATCTTTAAGACAATACCACGCTCCAATGAAGTACAACAAAACAGTGCACGAAGTTGATTCCTATAGTGCGTACCTAACTTACACTAGTTAGGTGTAATATCCTCATATAAAGGCATCTTTCAAGTACAAAAGGGCGTACCAGTACTCACAGGTGTTCTTATATATTGCAGTCACATCAAGGTATCTTTGTCTTCTTTTCAAGAAGATGGAGGCTCATTTAAAAAGTATAATAAATTGTAATAAAAAATCTTATGAAAGAATTACAAAAAATATATATAAAGCATTGATTGCCAGAAAGCACCGCCCGTGTTGGGGATTGGGGGGGCCAATATTGAGTCTACAAGAACCGGCACCTATAGGCTAAATATATTAAAAACAATGGCCGTACCTTTCTCCCAAAAACGAGCGGCGTATTGTCCAGCAGGCAATGGTCCTCAGCCAACGCGTTTTGAGTTTACTAATTCTTTTCTACAATTTTGTAGACCAGGGGTAGTGTCTTGTGCAGCATCAGTCCAGTGACCAGTCACAGTGGTGGTGTTCTCTGCTGCCATATATCCATTGTTACTGACGTATAATTCCTGTGATACTGGCGTATAATTCCTGTGATATTGTCGTATAATTCCTGTGATACTGGCATATAATTCCCGAGATAAAGCCGTATAATTCCAGTGATATTGCCATATAATTCCCGTGATACTGACATATAATTCTAGCGATATTGCCGTATAATTCTCAGAATACTGGCATATAATTCCTATGATATTGCTGTATAATTCCTGTGATATTGCCGTATAATTCTCGAAATACTGGTTTATAATTCCTGTGACATTGCAGTACAATTCTCGGAATACTGGCGTATAATTTCTGTGACATTGCCGAAAAATTCTCAGAATACTGGCGTATAATTCCTGTGATACTGCCATATTATTCCCATGATACTGGCATATAATTCCTGTGACATAGCCATATAATTCTCAGAATACTGGTGTATAATTCCCGTGATACTGGCGTATAATTCCTGTGACATTGCCGTATAATTCCTGTGATATTGCCATATAATTCTCAGAATACTAGCGTATAATTCCTGTGATACTGCCATATAATTCCCGTGATACTAACGTATAATTCCTGTGACATTGCCGTATAATTCCTGTGATATTGCCATATAATTCTCGGAATACTGTCGTATAATTCCCGTGATACTGCCATATAATTCCAGTTATCCTGCCGTATAATTCCATATAAATTCATATAATTCCGTATAAATCCAGTCCAGTGGTGCTGCCATATAAGTTCAGTGGTGCTGTCCTGTGCTGTATATAATTTACTCCAAATAAAGGGGTTATTAATATTTACTCCAAATAATTTTTACAGGGTTTGCCCTGTGAGGTGTAGGGGTACGCTCTCTTGTGCCGCATATTGTGTTATATAACTCAAGAAAAATAATGGAGAACAAACATTTGGAGGATAAAATAGGGAAAGATCAAGATCCACTTCCTCCTAGTGCTGAAGCTGCTGCCACTAGCCATGACATAGAAGATGAAATGCCATCAACGTCGTCTGCCAAGGCCGATGCCCATTGTGATAGTAGAGGGCATGTAAAATCCAAAAAGCAAAAGCTCAGTAAAAAGACCCAAAAAAGAAATTTAAATGGACTGAGGAGAAACATAAACTTGCCAATATGCCATTTACGACACGGAGTGTCTAGGAATGGCTGAGGCCCTGGCCTATGTTCATGACTAGTGGTTCAGCTTCACATGATGATGAAAGCCCTCATCTTCACAGTCCAGTTCCTGATATGTCACTGTTGAAGTACACCAGGATGAGGATATGGGTGTTGCTGGCGCTAAGGAGGAAGTTGACGATGAGGATTCTGATGTGATGTTGTTTGTTTAAGTCAGGCACTGGGGGAGACACCTGTTGTCTATGGGATGAAGAAGCCCATTGTGATGCCTGGGCAAACTACCAAAAAAGCCACCTCTTCCGTGTGGAATTATTTCTTCACAAATCCGGACAACAGGTGTCAAGCCATCTGTTGCCTCTGTCAATCTGTAATAAGTAGGGGTAAGGATGTTAACCCCCTAGGAACATCCTCCCTTATACGTCACCTGCAGCGCATTCATCATAAGTCAGTGTCAAGTTGTGAAACTTTAGGTAAGAGCGTAAGCAGTCCACTGACACCTAAATCCCTTCTTCCTCCTGTACCCAAGCTCCAGCAAGCCACACCACTAACTCCCTCAACGTTAACTTCCTCCTCAGTCAGGAACGTCAGCAGTCCTGCAGGCCATGTCACTGTCAAGACTGAGGATTCCACTCCGAACCGGGATTCCTCTGGAGGATCCTTGAATGGTACGCCTGCTGTTGCTGCCGCTGCTGTCGTTGCTGCTGGGAGTCAATCGTCATCCCAGAGGGGAAGTTGGAAGACCACTTGTACTACTTCCAGTAAGCAATTGACTGTCCAACAGTCCTTTGTGAGGAAGATGAAATATGACAGCAGTCATCCTGTTGCAAAGTGGATAACTGAAGCCTTGACACTTATGTTGGTGTTAGACGTGCATCCGGTATCCGCCATTAGTGCAGTGGGATTTAGACAATTGATGGAGGAATTGTGTCCCCAGTACCAAATCCCATTTAGGTTCCACTTCACTAGGCAGGCGATACCGAGAATGTACAAAGACGTCACAAAAAGAGTCACCAGTGTCCTACAAAATGTGGTTGTATCCAGTGTCCACTTAATCATGGACATGTGGACAAGTGTAACAGGGCAGAATAAGGACTGTATGACTGTGACAGCCCACTGGGTAGATGTATGGCCTCCTGCAGCAACAACAGCAGCGGCACCAGTAGCAGCATCTCGCAAATGCCAACTCGTTCCTAGGCAGGCTACGCTATGTATCACAGCTTTCTGTAAGAGGCACACAGCTGACAACCTCTTACGGAAACTGCGGTACATAATCTCAGAATGGCTTACCCCAATTGGACTCTCCTGGGGATTTGTGATATCGAACAACGCCACCAATATTGTGCGAGCATTACATCTGGGCAAATTCCAGCACGTCACATGTTTTGCACATACAATTAATTTGGTGGTGTAGATTTTTTTTTAAAAATGACAGGGGTGTACAGGAAATGCTGTCGGTGGCCCGAAGAATTGTGGGCCACTTTCAACATTCTGCCACCACGTGCCGAAGACTGGAGCGCCAGCAAACACTCCTGAACATGCCCTGGCATCAACTAAAGCAAGAGGTGGTAACGAGGTGAAATTCAACACTCTATATGCTTCAGAGGATTGAGGAGCAGCAAAAGGCCATTAAATCCTATACATCCACCAATGATATAGGCAAAGGAGGGGGAATGCACCTGACTCAAGTGCAGTGGAGAATGATTTCTGTCTTGTGCAAGGTTCTCCAACCCTTCGAACTTGCCACATGTCAGTTCAGACATTATCAGCTTGAGTCAGGTCATTCCCCTCATCAGGCTTTTGCAGAAGCAGCTGGAGAAATTGAAGGAGGAGCTAAGACTAAGCAATTCCGCAAAGTATGTGGGACTCTGCAAAATATATGGATGGAGCCCTTCATTCGCTTTGCCAGGAATCAAGGGTGGTCAATCTTTTGAAATCAGAGCACTAAATTTTGCCCACCATGCTCGATCCTAGGTTTAAAGCCTATGTTGCATCTCTCTTTCCGGCAGATACAAGTCTGCAGAGGTGCAAAGACCTGCTGGTGAGTAAATTGTCAACTCAAGCGAAACATGACCCGTCAACAGCTCCTCCTTCAATTTCTCCCGCAACTGGGGCTGCAAGGAAAAGGATAAGATTTCCTAGTCCACCCGCTGGCAGTGATGCAGGGCAGCCAGGAGCGAGTGCTGACATCTGGTCCGGACTGAAGGACCTGCCAACGATTACTGACATGTCTACTGTCACTGCATATGATCCTGTCACCATTGAAAGAATGGTGGAGGATTATATGAGTGACAGCATCCAAGTAGGCATGTCAGACAGTCCGTATGTATACTGGCAAGAAAAAGAGGCAATGTGGATGCCCTTGCACAAACTGGATTTATTTTACCTATGTCCCCCCCCCCTCCAGTGTGTACTCTGAAAGAGTGTTTAGTGCAGCCGGTAACCTTGTCAGCGATCGGCGTAGGAGGTTACTTCCACAAAATATGAGAAGATGATGTTCTTAAAAATGAATTATAACTTTCTCCTTGAAGACCTTTACCTGCAATTGCATCCAGAAAGTACAGAGGGACCTGTGATGGTGGATTCCAGTGGGGACGAATTAACACTCTGTGAGGAGGAGGATGTACACACTGATGTATACGGCTGGATAGCCATCGGCTGAATGTGCTTCCATAGAAGTGCTGACATCAAAGTGTTATTATAAAAATAGCGTTATACCTGCGTTAAGTTATATCATCAGCTGTTGTCGATTGTGAACTTGTGAACCAACTCCTCATCACTCTTTGTGCTCAACAGGTATGATTCGTGGAACTACACATCCCAGCAAGTTGTACTGCATTTGCTGATTATGTCAAATGAATTTCATGATTGAATAGCCTAGGTATGATTCGTGGAACTACACATCCCAGCAAGTTGTACTGCATTTGCTGATTATGTCAAATGAATTTCATGATTGAATAGCCTAGGTATGATTCGTGGAACTACACATCCCAGCAAGTTGTACTGCATTTGCTGATTATGTCAAATGAATTTCATGATTGAATAGCCTAGGTATGATTCGTGGAACTACACATCCCAGCAAGTTGTACTGCATTTGCTGATTATGTCAAATGAATTTCATGATTGAATAGCCTAGGTATGATTCGTGGAACTACACATCCCAGCAAGTTGTACTGCATTTGCTGATTATGTCAAATGAATTTCATGATTGAATAGCCTAGGTATGATTCGTGGAACTACACATCCCAGCAAGTTGTACTGCATTTGCTGATTATGTCAAATGAATTTCATGATTGAAAAGCCTAGGTATGATTCGTGGAACTACACATCCCAGCAAGTTGTACTGCATTTGCTGATTATGTCAAATGAATTTCATGATTGAATAGCCTAGGTATGATTCGTGGAACTACACATCCCAGCAAGTTGTACTGCATTTGCTGATTATGTCAAATGAATTTCATGATTGAATAGCCTAGGTATGATTCGTGGAACTACACATCCCAGCAAGTTGTACTGCATTTGCTGATTATGTCAAATGAATTTCATGATTGAAAAGCCTAGGTATGATTCGTGGAACTACACATCCCAGCAAGTTGTACTGCATTTGCTGATTATGTCAAATGAATTTCATGATTGAATAGCCTAGGTATGATTCGTGGAACTACACATCCCAGCAAGTTGTACTGCATTTGCTGATTATGTCAAATGAATTTCATGATTGAATAGCCTAGGTATGATTCGTGGAACTACACATCCCAGCAAGTTGTACTGCATTTGCTGATTATGTCAAATGAATTTCATGATTGAATAGCCTAGTCTAGTATACGGCTGGATAGCCATCGGCTGAATGTGCTTCCATAGAAGTGCTGACATAAAAGTGTTATTATAAAAATAGCGTTATACCTGCGTTAAACCGAAGGAAACCAGAAGAAAAACATCAACACACCAACACTACCACAAAAGGACTGCCTTAATGCCTCAAAAGTAGGTAATTAATCTTATGCATATCATCTGTTTTTAAAAAACCTATGAAAAGGCATCCCCAATCTGCTCACTACAGTTCTCTCTTATGCAAACTTATGTATGTTTCTTTATGTAATGATTTCTTGTAAATGTCATTGCATGTGTGGGGAAGTAGCTCAGTGAAACAGTTTATTATTGCATACTGACTGGTGATTACCTCCTTTGAACATTTACCCATTGTGGTCAGGTGTACTATGTCTTTATATTTAGTAAGGTATAGTCATGGTGTAAAGGACAGAGTATGATTACTGATTAGTAAAAGAAAACAAATACTGAGCAACATCCCCAAACAGGTAATTTCAACTTTAAACTTGTCATTTATTTTGTACGCTCTGGACATGGCGACTACTAACAAATGCACAGAAAAAATTCTTAAAGCTATGTCTGCAAATGCTAGGAGCTTAGGAGACAAAATTCCAGAGCTAATTGCGATAATGACAAGGGATAACCTGGATTTTGTGGTAATTACAGAGTCTTGGTGCAATGAGAATCATGACTGGGACTTAGCTATACCAGGATACAATTTATTTAGGAAAGATAGAATAGGAAGAATAGGAGGAGGGGTAGCAATGTATGTGAAAAAAAGCATAAATGCTACTTTAATACAAAATATTGAAGCCAAAACTGAGGCCCTTTGGGTCACCATAGAAACTGGGAAGAAGGACATTATTCGCATTGGGGTGATCTATAGACCACCAGGCCAGGGGCAGGATTTGGACAGGAACCTATTGTTGGACATCTCTAAAATGGCTTTTAAGGGAGAAGTCATAATCATGGGAGACTTTAATTTACCTGATGTAAATTGGGAGGGGTCTTTTGCAAGTTCAGCTACAAGTGGCAAATTTCTACATTCCTTACAGGGAGCATCTCTCAAGCAATTGGTGAGGGAGCCCACTCGCAAAGACTCAATATTAGATCTAATTCTTACAAATGGTGATAGGATATCTGAGATATATGTGGGTGAGCACCTGGGATCCAGTGATCATCAAGCAGTATGGTTTAGTATAAAGACAGGATCCAACTCCTCTCACACAAAAACAAAGGTGTTGGATTTTAGAAATGCAGACTTTGCAAAAATGGGGAGATGTTTAAGTGATTTATTGGCAGACTGGAGGAACTTGGAAGGAGTGCAGGAGAGGTGGAAAAAAATGAAAAGTGCATTACTAAGTGCAACAGACCTTTGTATCAAAATGGTTAGGAAAAGCACCAGGAAAAGGAAGCCAGTGTGGTTCACAAAAGTAGTATCAACTAGTGTGAAAGCAAAAAAGATGGCTTTTAGGAAATACAAACAGACTCAAAATAATAACGACAAAGAGGTGTATCTGGACAGACGGAAGGATGCTAAGAAAGTGATCAGACGTGCAAAGGCAGAAGCTGAGGAGAAAATGGCCCAGTCAGTAGATAAAGGGGGCAAAACTTTTTTTAAGTATATAAGTGAAAGGAGAAAATCAAATGGAGGAATAATAAGACTTAAGACAGAGAGTGGGCATTTGGTGGAGGGAGACAAGGCAATAGCAGATCACCTAAATAATTATTTTTGCTCAGTATTTACTACAGAAGAAGGGATGGGGCCACAGTTAAATTGCAAGGACATTCATAAAAATAAGGTAGATGAAAATACATTTACAGAGGAGAAGGTCCTAACAGAACTTTCAAAACTAAAAGTGGATAAATCAATGGGACCAGATGGGATACACCCAAGGATACTCAAAGAGCTAAAAGATGTGCTGGTTACACCTTTAACAGATTTATTTAACCAGTCACTAAATACAGGTGCTATTCCAGAGGACTGGAAAAGAGCAAATGTAGTTCCACTGCACAAAAGTGGAAGCAAGGAAGAAGCAAGTAACTACAGACCAGTAAGCCTTACATCAGTAGTAGGGAAAGTAATGGAAAAACTATTAAAAGAAAGAGTAGTGGAATATCTTAAATCAAACAACTTACAGGATCCAAAACAGCATGGATTTACTGGTGGAAGATCATGCCAAACAAATCTTATTGACTTTTTTGACTCTGTGATGAAAATAATAGATCAAGGGGGAGCTGTAGATGTAGCATATCTAGACTTTAGTAAGGCATTTGACACTGTCCCACATCGCAGACTGCTAAATAAACTTGAAAGCCTGGGGGTGGATTATAAATCAGTTAAATGGATAAGAACCTGGTTGCAGGATAGGAAACAGACAGTCGTAGTTAATGGAGTGCAATCTATGGAGGGAAATGTTACCAGTGGAGTACCCCAGGGATCTGTACTTGGTCCAGTTCTCTTTAATATCTTTGTTGGTGACATTGCAGATGGTATTGAAGGGAAGATATGCCTTTTTGCAGATGATACAAAGATATGCAACAGGGTAGACACACCGGGAGGGGTCAAACAAATGATTAATGACCTAGGTAGGCTTGAGAAATGGTCAAGAACGTGGCAACTACAGTTTAATGCTAAAAAAATGCAAAATCATGCACTTGGGTCTCAAAAACCCAAAGGCTAAGTATAGTATCAAGGGTACTATAATGGAAACTACTGAGGAGGAAAGAGATTTAGGAGTCACTATTTCAAGTGACTTGAAGGCAGGAAAGCAATGCAACAAAGCAATGAGAAAGGCAAGTCAGATGCTTGGTTGCATAGGGAGAGGAATCAGTAGCAGGAAAAAAGAAGTGATAATGCCACTGTATAGGTCATTGGTACGGCCCCATCTGGAATACTGTGTCCAGTTCTGGAGACCCTATCTCCAGAAGGATATAAATACATTAGAGAGTGTACAAAGAAGGGCAACTAAAATGGTGCATGGCCTACATCACAAAACTTACCCGGAAAGGCTAAAAGATCTTAACATGTATAGTTTGGAGGAGAGAAGGGAAAGGGGAGACATGATAGAAACTTTCAAATATATAAAGGGTCTTACCAAAGTTCAGGAGGGAAACATTCTTCAAAGGAAAAGAAGTATTAGAACTCGAGGGCATACATTGAGACTGGAGGGGGGGAGGTTCAGGGGAAATTTAAGGAAAAATTACTTCACAGAAAGGGTAGTGGATAAGTGGAATAGCCTCCCATCAGAGGTGGTAGAGGCTAAGACTGTAGGGCAATTTAAACATGCTTGGGACAGGCATATGAATATCCTTACAAAGAATCAAGGTTAAAAAAGGGTTGAGATTGCCTAAAGGATAAAATAAAAAAGGGGCAGACTAGATGGGCCAAGTGGTTCTTATCTGCCGTCAAATTCTATGTTTCTATGTTTAAAGGGGTGAGGAATTGGACGATGAGGATGAGGTTGAAATCTTACCTCTGTAGAGCCAGTTTGTGCAAGGAGAGTTTGATTGCTTCTTTTTTTGGTGGGGGCCCAAAACAAACCAGTCATTTCAGCCACAGTCGTGTGGCAGACCCTGTCACTGAAATGATTGGTTTGTTAAAGTGTGCATGTCCTGTTTATACAACATAAGGGTGGGTGGGAGGGCCCAAGGACAATTCCATCTTGCACCTTTTTTTCTTCTTATCATCATGTGCTATTTGGGGACTATTTTTTTAAAGTGCCATCCTGCCTGACACTTCTGTATATGTCCAGTGGTACTGCCATTTAATTCCAGTGATTTGGACGTATAATTCAAGTGATTTTGCCATTTAATTCCAGTGATTTGGACGTATAATTCCAGTGATTTTGCCAATTAATTTCAGTAATTTAGACGTATAATTCCAGTGATTTGAACGTATAATTCCAGTGGAATTGTTTGTGTCGCTTGGCTTAGTCATACAGCTACCTCATTGCACCTCTTCGACATCTTTGCAAGAGGTGCTGTTTGAGGCCTAGTTTTTGAAAAGTGCCATCCTGTCTGACACTGCCGTATGAGTCTAGGAGTACTGCTGTGTTAGTCCTGGGGTACTGCCGTATAAGTCCACAAATTGCAGAATTTTTAAAAAATGACAGGGGCGTGCTGGAGATGCTATCAGTGGACCAAACAATTGTGGCCCACTCTCGACAGTCAGACACTGTGTGACACTACTAGATGGGCCAGGTGGTTGTGTCGCTTAGCTTAGTCATACAGCAACCTCGGTGCACCTTTTTTTCTTCTTTGCATCATGTGCTGTTTGGGGCCTTTTTTTGATATCTGTCCTCCTGTCTGCCACTGCAGTGCCACTCCTAGATGGGCCAATTGTTTGTGTTGCTTGGCTTAGTCATACAGCTACCTCATTGCACCTCTTCTACATCTTTGCATGAGGTGCTGTTTGGGGCCTAGTTTTTGAAAAGTGCCACCCTGTCTGACACTGCAGTGCCACTCCTAGTTGGGCCAGGTGTTTGTGCCGCACACTTGTGTCGCTTAGCTTGGCCATCCAACTACCTAATTGCACCTCTTTTTCTTCTTTGCATCATGTGCTGTTTGGGGATTAGTTTTTGGGTGTTTGTGCCGCACACTTATGTCGCTTAGCTTAGTCATACAGCCACCTTGGTGCAACTTTTAGGCCTAAGAACAATTTTTGTGAGATGTGAGATGTTCATAATAGACTGGACATGAGTGGAAATGAATGTTATTGAGGGTAATAATGCCGTAGTAGCAAATTTGCCCCCAAATTCTGTGATTTTAGCTGTTTTTATGTTTTTTTTTAAAAATCATCCAGATCCAAAACCAAAACACGAAAGTGGAATTAGAACCAAAACCAAAACACAAAACACGAAAAGTGCCAGCTGCACATCTCTAGTAACCTGTACTCTAAAGATAATTCTTCTAAGCCATCATTTTCTGGACTATTGCTGACACTGTTCCATTTAGAAACCAAAAATTGTCGAAGGTTGATGCTACTGTCCTATGTGTGCAATCAGTTAGCATGTTGATCTTAATTCGTATTTTTCCCCAAGTGTGTGGGCTATAAGATGGGTAAGGTGAAGTAAGACCAGATGTTGTGCGCTTATAAGATTAATGAAAAAAGGGGGTACTTTCCTCACTGCATGACAGGAGAAACTTGTGTGGCAAAGAGCTTCACCGGACGGACGGAACTGTGTGTCACTTTGGGAGATGGGTTCCGGAGCCAGCTTCCTCGTAACATCAAAGGCACATATTTCTTGAAAATCCGGTAAACCTCCAACTTTACCTTTTTATATCAGGGGATATTTGAGCTGTATTCTTTCCAGTGAGACTCATTATTCAACGCTGATTTTATTATAATTTGTGGTAATTCTCCATCTATTACCTTTTATGTATTGGCAATTTTTATTTGTATATATTAAAATTACTTTTCTCTGAACCTACTACACTATATCTGGAATTCTGTTTTCCCTATATGAATTTAGTTTCTGGGGAGCGTTTGTGGTAAAGGTTGACGACAGAGGACCTGTGAGGGGATTGACACACGATCATCCTAGCTGCGGAATACTTTTGAAAGGCATATATCGTGGCTTGTATTGCACTTAGTTCTGGTAATCCCCCATCTATTTTCATTGACATCATCCGTATATACTAATTTTTCAAATTTAGAATATACTACACTATGGCCCTCATTCCGAGTTGTTCGCTCGGTATTTTTCATCGCATCGCAATGAAAATCCGCTTAGTACGCATGCGCAATGTTCGCACTGCGACTGCGCCAAGTAACTTTGCTATGTAGAAAGTAATTTTACTCACGGCTTTTTCATCGCTCCGGCGATCGTAATGTGATTGACAGGAAATGGGTGTTACTGGGCGGAAACACGGCGTTTCAGGGGCGTGTGGCTGAAAACGCTACCGTTTCCGGAAAAAACGCAGGAGTGGCCGGAGAAACGGTGGGAGTGCCTGGGCGAACGCTGGGTGTGTTTGTGACGTCAACCAGGAACGACAAGCACTGAACTGATCGCACAGGCAGAGTAAGTCTGAAGCTACTCCAAAACTGCTACGAGGTTTGTGATCGCAATTTTGCGATTACTTCGGTCGCACTTTTAAGAAGCTAAGATACACTCCCAGTAGGCGGCGGCTTAGCGTGTGTAACTCTGCTAAATTCGCATTGCGACCGATCAACTCGGAATGAGGGCCTATATTTGGAATTCTGTTTTTTTTTCCCCCCACATATGGATCCTATTTATATGAAGTATTTAGCAGAAGATTTGTGAGGAAAGTACCCCCTTTTTTCATTAATCTTATAAGCGCATGACATCTGGTCTTACTTCACCTTACCCATTTTATCCTTGGTATTGGGGATACCTTTTAGACCAGCCTGTGTGCAGCTGATTCTTTGTTCGCGCCAAGGTACTTTTCTGTTATCCATTTTTACTGTGGGCTATAAGATGTTTATGTAATATTTTTTAAGGGCAGTGTATTTTTTAAAAATTCAATCTGTTTTTCAATGAGGAATTTCTGATTTACAACGAGGTAATGTGTTGTGTACAGTATTCCGATCTCATAAGCCAATAGATATGACTAATAAGTAGTGATGTGCACCGTAAATTTTTCGGGTTTTGTGTTTTTGGTTTTGGATTCGGTTCCGCGCCCGTGTTTTGGAATTGGACGCGTTTTGGAAAAACCTCCCTGAAAATTTTTTGTCGGATTCGGGCGTGTTTTGGTTTTGGTTTTTTTTACAAAAAACCCTCAAAAACAGCTTAAATCATAGAATTTGGGGGTCATTTTGATCCCATAGTATTATTAACCTCAATAGTTTTTAGTCCTAAAATTTGCACCGAGGTCGCTGGATGACTAAGCTAAGCGACCCAAGTGGCCGACACAAACACCTGGCCCATCTAGGAGTGGCACTGCAGTGTCAGACAGGATGGCAGATTTAAAAAATAGTCCCCAAACAGCACATGATGCAAAGAAAAAAAGAGGTGCACCAAGGTCGCAGGATGGCTAAGCTAAGCGACTCAAGTGGCCGACACAAACACCTGGCCCACCTAGGACTGGCACTGCAGTTTTCTAGCGAGAGGATGAGTGCTTCCATCCTCATGTGAATCTGAACCACTAGCCATGAACATAGGCTAGGGCCTCAGCCGTTCCTTGCCACTCCGTGTCGTAAATGGCATATTGGCAAGTTTACGCTTCTCATCAGATGCTTTTAATTTTGATTTTTGTGTCATTTTACTGAACTTTTGTAGTATACTTGATGACACAGCAATGGACTACTGTACCGTACTGCTATATATATATACTGGTGGTCAGCAAAATTCGCCACTCTATATGGAGTAGTGATGAGCGGGTTCGGTTCCTTGAAATCCGAACCCCCCCGAATGAATACGAATCTCACGAGAATCCGACAGCGGGATGATGATGTTCGGGCGCGTTTGGGTTAACTGAGCAAGGCGGGAAGATCCGAGTCTGCCTCGGACCCATGTAAAATGGGTGAAGTTAGGGGGGGTTCGGATTTCGAGGAACCGAACCCGCTCATCACTACTAATAAGCAATGAGAATATTAATGACAAAAATAAGGAAGCTCAGGGAGGTAAATAGGGGGAAGAAAGGGTAAGATAGGGTAAATAAGGGAGGGGGGGGGGTTTATGGTAAAATTAAGTGAACGTTAAGAGAGCAGAAAAAGTACCATTAGCATCAAGGATAGGTAATGAGCCTGGGAGGAAAGGAGATGATATGTCCTGAGGTGGACATGTAAAACATGTAAAGGTAGCATTGGGTTACGGTATGTATGAAGAGTTTTCAGAGAAACAGTAACATGATATTGAACAGAAGGAGAGTGGTAAGAGGATGAGAGGTAGGATTATTACTATTATCTTTTATTTATATGGCGCCACATGGGATCCGCAGCCAGTGTCGTACTGGGGCAGGAAGGGCCAACCAAGGGAAATGCAGTGATAGGGGCCCATACTTAGGGGTGTGGCCAGCCTACAAAGGGGGTGTGACCAGCCTCCACAGAGGCTTGAAATACACAATAGTTTAGTGCAGTGTAATGCAACATATCTACCATGTATAATACAAGTGCACAGTCTGGAACCTGATTCCTAGAGTAAGGAGTGGGCCCTCAGGCAGTGGGGCCTACCGGTGGTTTCCCTGGTACCCCTGTGGGCCAGTCCAACCCTGTCTGCAGCGCCCAGTTACAGAGTACATAAATAAGCAAAACAAGCAGACAGTGACTTACAACTCAATACAATATAGGACAATCACAAGGTATATAAACATAGCTGCATGAGCAGACAACACTGAAAAAATTATCAGGGTGGTAGAAAACCGAGGGATTTGGTGCCGTCAAAAATCTTGGAGGTAGGAGTGAGAGGAGGTAATCAGTAGGCAAGAGAGACGGCATGCATTAGCAGAGTGAAGAGGATGGGCGGGAGTTTAAGGTCAGAGATGGAACTGGGAGAGGAGTGGGTGAGGCCAGAGAAGGATTTACCCCAAGGCAACAAAGGCGACTGCTTAGGGCCCTGTGGGTCTCAGGGGGCCCTGTGGGTCCCACCGATAAGGCTGTTTGGAGGGCCATTTCCTATGGACTGCGACCTCTGACGAAAATATCTGAACTCTGGACTAACTGAATACTCTTTGCAGGCTGCCAGTGATGAGACAGCTGTTGAGTGCCAGATCCAGCGCAATCCTGTGTCTCCTGTCCTGCAGTATTGTGCGTTTGACACATTATGGAGCTGAGACACACTCACAGAAAAACATGCAGTCTTCCAGTGTACTTTATTACAGTATTTTTGTTAATTTTGTATAACATATACCTACTTAAAATTCCAATCGGGGGGCAAGGGGTGGGGGGTAGGTTAACAATGTTATTTTGTGTACATTGTTAATCTTGGCTGGCATGGGGGGCACTGACTGATGATACAGATGGAGCCCTCTTCATCTTTGCCTTTAATAGGATTAATTAAGCCAGGGCAGTCAGACTTAATCCCCTGTTGTAATGACTTAATCCCCTGCTGTATTGTTCTCTCTGTGTTGTATTTCAGCTGAGAACAATAGATGAAAGGCTTATGCTAATAATCCATGGTGCACCTAGGCGCAGCAGAGATGTCAAGATGAGCGTGGCTCCATCTGTATATCAATATGTTCTCATATTCTATGTTAAGTACTTCTGTGTATAGGCGTGCCTGCTACAATTAGTGGGGCACTGATATATAATCAATACAGTCACAATAACTAAAGCGGGTAATAATGGGTATCATAAAATGCTGATATAAAATGCAGACAGTGAGTGGACATGGTGCAATCAGTGAAGGGGGAAAGTGATATACAGGAGAAACAACAAATAATGTAGTAGGCATATATTAGGAATGACAATATAGTGCTATGGATTGTTTGAGGGAGGAGGGCCCCTAATCTGTATCTTGCTTAGGGCCCCATGAGGTCTAAATCCACCTCTGGGTGAGGGTTTTGTAAGTGAGTGTGAGAAGCTTGAAATATATTCTGAAGGGCAAGGGGAGCCAGTGAAGGGCTTGTAAGAGAGGGGAGGTGGCTGTAGTACGTTTAGCAAGGAAGATGAGCCAGGCAGCAGCATTGAGGATAGATTGGATTGGAGAGAGGTAATTGTCAGGGGTGCCAGATAGAAGAAGATTACAGTAGTCCAGTCTGGAGATGACCAGTGAGTGGAGAAGGGTTTTAGTGGCATCCTGGGTGAGAAAGGGTCTGATGTTGGAAATATTTGAAAATGATGAAAATGGCAAGTTTGTGAGAGGTGCTGAATGTGTGGTTTGAAAGAGAGGGAGGAGTCAAGGATTACTCCAAGACATCGCACATGGGGGCTAGAGTATATAGTAGCACCATCAATAGATAATGAAATTGTGGGCAGTGAGGTTATGCGGGAGGGAGGTAAGATGACCAGCTCAGTCTTGTTCAGACATGTTAAGTTTAAGAAAGCGCTGGGACATCCAGGAAGAGATAGCAGAGAGACAGTTGGATACACGAGTGAGGAGAGCAGGTGAGAGGTCAAGGGAAGAAAGGTAGATTTGAGTATCATCAGCATATACTGTAGATGATGTTATACTGTAAGTCAAAAGAGCTAATGAGTTCACCTTAGAATACATACTGTACAATCGAGGGCCAAGACCAGGGTCTTATGGAACCCCAACAGATAGTGGTAGTCTGGGAGAGGATATGCCAAAGTTAAATACACAAAAGGCATGATTAGATAATTTGATAGGTAGGAAGTGTACCAGGAAATAACTGATAGAGGGTCGGGTCTTGCATCTGAGCCACACTGCGCTTGTGCCATGACGGTTTTGTGATTCCTGATTCCTCGACCTGGCCATTGGGGGACCAGGACATTGCCCCAATATATCTGTAATGTGTGGGGGCCATAACTCCATATTACTGCACACAGCCATTCATATGACTCCACCTACTTATGTAAATGATGTCTACATTTCTGTGATTGCTCCAAGGCACTGCTGTTAATGATATCTATTAAATACAGGAACGCTGAATGAATGAAACAAAATTTTACCTTGGGAGCCATTTGTTTTCTATGGTCTGGAGCTTGAATATCCTGAATTTTTCTTAAAGTCATAGGCATAGTACAAGGAGAAGTGTGTGGACTGAGAGACTACTTAATGTTTGCTGATTTACATAGTGATTGGGATCAGAGCTTGTTTGCTTAATCAGGGCTGAAGCCTGTCTGCAGTCTGCTTGGAGAATTTTATACAGAATGTAATTCAACATGAACCGACACTGCGAACAATGAATGCATGAATACTAACATAGTGTTTTGTATTGTAGTTTAATCCTACTAATCTGATAACTGCCTTAACAATCCAACTTTATCTTAATATCAGTTTCTTAATTTAAGAGGGAACAAGTGTAATGCATATGAATATCCTTACAAAGAATTAAGGTTCAAAAAGGGTTGAGATACCTAAAGGATAAAAAAGGGGCAGACTAAATGGGCCAAGTGATTCTTATCTGCCGTCAAATTCTATGTTTCTATGTTTCTATGTAATTCTATGGTCAAAAATTATAATTAATAATATTATCAGTTGCTCTGGACTACTGTATATATGTATGCATCATAATACTGAAAATATCAAGAGGAATGTACATCTGTTCCCAACACTTTGCAGTTATATTCATATATTTTATTATTATTATATGCAGGCTTTTTTTTTTCCATAATCAGTGGTATACGTTACTAGGACCTGTTTTTTAGTATAATTTTTAATTCTTACAACTACTGTAGTTCCAGAAACCGGAAGAAAACAATGAAATCATTCAGATATAAATAAAATTAGTATATGTCCAACGTGTGGGGATTCGACCGGCGGATGGGATACCAGTGGTCACAATAATGACGCCATCCTCCCGATCTTTAATATCCCAAAAGGGGTGAGGTAAGTATGCTACCCCCTCTCTCTTACCCCTAACCCTCCCTTCCTACAGCCTAACCCTAACCTCCCCCTTTAATGCCTAACCAAAACCTCCCCCCGGTGGTGCTTATACCTAACCCCCCTCCCCACAGACAAACCCTAACCCTCCTTCCTTAGTGCCTACACCTAAACTGCCCCTGGTGGTGCCTAACCGTATCCCCCCTCCCCGCAGCCTAACCCTAACCTCCTCCCCATGCAGCCTAACCCTAACTCCCCCTGGGTGGTGCCTAAATCTACCTCCCCCCCCCCCCGCGCCCCTAAGCCTCCCGCTATACTTACGGTCAGTGTGCCAGCTATCACGACTACAGCATCAACGATCTAATTGGCTGTACCAAAAACCTGGGCGCTGATTTACAATGGCAGCATAAACACAATATATACAAAGTCACCACAACCTTGTAGAAACAAATGGTAAAATAATTAAAAGGTCCTTGCGCCAAACTTGTTCCAGATGTATGGTCCTTCAACCAACAGTCATTTGGATTCTACTCATTCAGTATGTCTCACAGGTGTGAGGTATGAAAAATGAAGAAAAGAGGGGTACAAAATAACAACTCTATTTTATGGGAAGGTTGGTATTATCAAACCCTTATCCTCTCCCCAAAAGAGTGGGGTGCAGAAATCCTCTACAGTATGGGGCACCACCGTGTTAATAAACAGAATACTGATCACTTTGCATATACATTGAAAGTAAGAACAAAGTGAGCACTATTCTGTTTGTTATCGCAGTGGTGTCCCATACTGTAGAGGATTTCTACACCCCACTCTTTTGGGGAAAGGATAAGGGTTTGATAATACCAACCTTCCCTGATCTTCCCATAGAATAGAGTTGTTATTTATACCCCTCTTTTCTTCAGTTTTCATACCTCCACACCTGTGAGACATACTGAACGAGGAGAATCCAAATGACTGTTGGTTGAAGGACCATACATCTGGAACAAGTTTGGCGCAAGCAGCGGCATTTCTAGAGAAGAGGGGACCAGTGTGCAGACTCTGTGTGTGGGCCCCCTCCTCTCCTGCAGCCATCATCGCTGCTGCTAGCGCTCTCAGCGCTGAGACTCTGGCACAGTGCCAGAGTCTACAGCGCATGCGCAGGACTCCGAAAAATCGCTGCCACGCCATTTTTCCAGAGTCCTGCACATGCGCTGTAGACTCTGGCACTGTTCCAGAGTCTCTAGCGCTCAGTGCGCTAGCAGCGGCGGTGACGGTTATGGGAGAGGAGGGGGCCCACACACAGTCACCAATGTAAGTATAGAAGAAATATAGAAGAAACACACTGCACCCATTATAGATACGCCAGTGGGCGCAAGTACCTTTTTATTGTTTTTCTGCTTTACCAGGACTAAAGCATCAGTTTTATTGTTTTACCAGGACTACAGCATCAGTCTCCTGACTACGTTGGGATTCCGGCATCAGCATTTTGACGAGTGTCTAGATTCCAGCGTTGGTATTCCGACTACCGTAATCCAGAAAGCTGGTATCTTAAGCACATCCCGCACTATAATACACAGAAATAACCTCCAAGCGCTAAAGTCTCAAATAATAATTGTGCACTCTTGATTTTAAATTAGAATTTTTTTATTATTTTAAAAGTTTTTATCGTATATATACAGAAATTCATTTATTATATAAAAATATGAAAATATATAGATAAAAAAACGTGAGTCCTAATACCGGTATACTACACATAAAAACAATACAACATTAAACATATAATATAGGTGATGTGCCTTGGTAAATTATTCACCTTAAAGGGCAACACCTTATTTTATACCAAATGGATATGTCCCTTATGAGGTATAGGGTATTTCCCGTTTGATCTTAAAAATCTTTATGGGAATCTGGAAAGTTCAGAAAAGAAGGTCCATAGTTCTTCCAAATCTTTTTTAGCCACAAAGTTAGAGTTTGATTTTAGCAAGTTGATTCCTCATCTCAAAATAAAACTTACTTGTAAGTCCGTTTGTGCAAGGGAGCCAGAGCAATCTGAGTCTGCCGGCAGACGTATAGAGGTGCTCTCAGATCGACTAGTTTCGCCTGACTGCGCAGGCTTCATCAGGATAACTGAATGCAACATATCCTTTTGCTTTTAAAGGCTCCCTCCGGCAATTTGTTGCCACGGAGACGGATTGATACTTCCGCCCTCCGTCTGGATCTTACTTCCGCCCTTCTCGCCGTCTATGTACTTCCGCCCTTTTCTCCTTAGTATTTCCGTCTTCGGTTCTTTACAGTCAAGGTTCTGACAAGTTTGGCGCAAGCAGCGGCATTTCTAGAGAAGAGGGGACCAGTGTGCAGACTCTGTGTGTGGGCCCCCTCCTCTCCTGCAGCCATCATCGCTGCTGCTAGCGCTCTCAGCACTGAGACTCTGGCACAGTGCCAGAGTCTACAGCGCATGCACAGGACTCCGAAAAATCGCTGCCACGCCATTTTTCCATAGTCCTGCACATGCGCTGTAGACTCTGGCACTGTTCCAGAGTCTCTAGCGCTCAGTGCGCTAGCAGCGGCGGTGACGGTTATGGGAGAGGAGGGGGCCCACACACAGTCACCAATGTAAGTATAGAAGAAATATAGAAGAAACACACTGCACCCATTATAGATACGCCAGTGGGCGCAAGTACCTTTTTATTGTTTTTTTGCTTTACCAGGACTAAAGCATCAGTTTTATTGTTTTACCAGGACTACAGCATCAGTCTCCTGACTACGTTGGGATTCCGGCATCAGCATTTTGACGAGTGTCTAGATTCCAGCGTTGGTATTCCGACTACCGTAATCCAGAAAGCTGGTATCTTAAGCACATCCCGCACTATAAATCTTATATCTGCTTGTAACGTTAGGTAAATACAAGCTCCGTTTTCTAATTTCCCACTTTTTTTTTCATAGCAAAAAAGTACTGTTAATTAGAGTTGAGCGGATTCGGTTTCTAGGAAACTGAACCCACCAAAACTTACCCATTCCAAGTGGATCCAGCCACATTCAGATGCTAAAACAAGGCAAAATGTAATCTTCCTGTCTCTGGATCTCATGTGTTTTGTATTCGATATAATATTAATAATAATAATAATAATAATAACAATAATGTTATTTATATTAGAGATGAGCGGGTTCGGTTTCTCGGAATCCGAACCCCCCCGAACTTAAGCCTTTTTACACGGGTCCGAGGCAGACTCGGATCTTCCCGCCTTGCTCGGTTAACCCGAGCGCGCCCGAACGTCATCATCCCGCTGTCGGATTCTCGCGAGGCTCGTATTCTATCGCGAGACTCGGATTCTATATAAGGAGCCGCGCGTCGCCGCCATTTTCACACGTGCATTGAGATTGATAGGGAGAGGACGTGGCTGGCGTCCTCTCCGTTAGAATAGATAGAGACACTTGAGTTGATTTACTACTAACTTAGTAATTTTGGGGAGCATTAGGAGTACTCAGAGTGCAGAGTTTTGCTGATAGTTACTAGTGACCACCACCAGTTTTATTTATTATTTAATATAATCCGTTCTCTGCCTGAAAAAAAACGATACACAGTCACATACCATATCTGTGCTCAGCCTCAGTGTGCTGCATGATAATATCATCTATGTATATCTGACTGTGCTGAGTGCTCACTGCTCACACAGCTGAATTGTGGGGGAGACTGGGGTGCAGTTATAGCAGGAGTACAGTGCACACTTTTGCTGCCAGTGTGACTGACCAGTGACCACCAGTATATTGTCTGCCTGAAAAAGTTAAACGATCCTGTGGTGTTTTTTTTTTTAATTCTATAAACGCATTCTGCTGACAGTGTCCAGCAGGTCCGTAATTCATTATATTATATAAATATTTACCTGCAGTAGTGTTATATTTTTTTTGTTCATCTCTATCATCTTTATCATCTCTATATTAGCAGACGCAGTACGGTAGTCCACGGCTGTGGCTACCTCTGTGTCGTCAGTGCTCGTCCATAATTGTATACCTACCTGTGGTGGGGTTTTTTTTTCTATCTTCTTCATACTAGTAGTTTAGGAGTTGTTAGGGTCTCCTGCCCTGTGCTGCCACGTCGTCATGGCAACCGGGAGACAAGTGCTAGTGGAGTAACCTGAGCGCAGCTGATACTCCGGTTCGGGTCTTTTGCTGTGCAGTGGTTACAGGCATGGGATCCGGTGCTGGTTTTTGTGCTCACAGTCAGTGAGGTCTGAGGGGGGCGTGGACAGCACCTGCTTTATAAGGCCTCTTCTCAGGTTAAGCAGATGCTGCTGAATCTTTGTTGGTTAGTCAGTTCCTGAAAGTTAGCCAGTACTGTGTAGCTTTGTATTTTGTTGTTGCTTACTGCAAATAGGCCTGGGCATTTGGTACTACACTCTGCCAATCCAGACCTAGCAGTAAGACTGGAGTCAGTCGTTTAGCCTGCTGAGGTTCTTTTGCTATTCTGTGAACCCAGCAGGTTTGTGGCTGTACTTTCAGACCTGCCTGCATAATCCTCTCTCACTGTGCAGGGCGTCCATGTGTCAGTTTAGTGGCAGTAAGCTGAACCTGGGCCCTGCAAGTGAGAATTAGGATTGTGGAGACTCTCCTTGTGTCTATTATTCCATCTCTGACCAAGGAGTTTACTGCCACACCCGTTGGTAACCCTTTAGGGTTTTGCTGTTGCCCTTAGCAACAGCATTTCGGGTTCTCTACGTATTAAAACACAACATCTTGCTTTTTCCATCTGAGCATTTCTAATACTAGGGAGACACCCAGTTTCTTAGCCTCTGGGCTTCTCTGTTCACTCTGTGTTGGTTTTGTTACCCTATCACCTTCTGTGTACGTTATGTCATATTTCCCAGTCTGTCTGTGAGTTCATTTGTTTTGCATCCCTCTCTGTTCAGACACCAGTACATTCCTGCAGGCACTGGTATGTATAACAGTTCAAACACCAGTACATTCCTGCAGGCACTGGTGTGCATAACATATTCAGCAGCCCAATACTCCTGTTGAAATTTTGTGGGAATATGGAGCATACCCCTCAAAATACGTTGCAACAGGTGGTCGATCAGGTGCAGGTCCTGACTCGTCAATTTAATGATTTGTCCATTAAAATGCACACCTCCCAGGCCGCTGGCGGAGCTCCTGCAGCAGCAGCACCTTCAGGGGTTAAGGAGCCGAAAGTAAATCTTCCGGATCGTTTTTCTGGAGATCGCTCGCAGTTCTTTTGTTTCAAGGAGAGCTGCAAGTTATATTTCCAGCTTAGGCCTCAGTCTTCTGGGTCAGAGATTCAGCGGGTGGGCATAGTGATTTCCTTGCTACAAGGAGACCCACAGGTCTGGGCATATGGGTTGCAGCCTGACTGTATGTCGCTTAAAAGTGTTGATGCTTTTTTTACGGCACTGGGCATGTTGTATGATGACCCTGACAAGACAGCCTCAGCCGAGGCTCAGATTTCGATCCTTAAGCAAGGGCGAAGGCCAGTTGAGGTTTACTGTACGGAGTTTCGGAGGTTGGCCCATGATACCCAGTGGAATGACCCAGCCCTGAGACACCAGTACCGAAGAGGTCTTTCTAACCAGATTAAAGACCAACTGGTACAATATTCCTTGCCTGATAGCTTGGATCAGCTCATGCAGTTATTCATCCGGGTGGATAGACGGCTGAGAGAGCGTAGGCTTGAAAGGGAGACCAAGGTTTCCTTCTTTCCCAAGGGAACCTCGGACTCTGAGGAATTTTCCGAGGAGCCTATGCAGATTGGGGCTACCCGCCTCTCCTCGCGTGAGAAGACGCGGAGGAGACAGCAGGGGTTGTGTTTGTACTGTGGGAATAAGGGTCATGCGGTAGTATCATGCCCAGAAAAGCCAGAAAACTTCAGGGCCTGAGGGTGATGGGAAATATCCTGTCAGGCCAGAAGTCAGAATTTCCCAAGAAGACTTTTATCATTCCGGTGACCTTGAAGATCCTCGGTCAAACTGTCAAGACTGAGGCCTTTGTGGACAGTGGGGCCGACGGGGTTTTTATGGACCGCCAATTCGCCCTGAAACACTCTGTTTCCTTAGTACCCTTGGCGTCGGAAATTGAGATTTGTGGGTTAAACGGGGAACCATTATCCCAGGGTAAAATTACCTCTTGCACTAGCCAGATTTCTTTGTTTATTGGAGCCACACACTCTGAAAAATTGTCCTTTTATGTGACTGTCTGTACTTTTGCCCCATTGGTGTTGGGGTTACCCTGGTTAAGGGCCCACAATCCTCAATTTGACTGGGTCTCTGGGGAGATTCTTAGTTGGGGTACTGATTGTTTCAGGAGTTGCTTGAGCCTTCCAGTCAGGCTCTCGCAGCTAAGTTTGCCAGGATTGCCAGGGTGTTATGCAGATTTTGCGGACGTGTTCTCCAAAAAAGTTGCAGAGGTACTACCTCCCCATCGCCCCTATGACTGTGCCATTGATTTGTTGCCGAATGCTAAGCTTCCCAAGAGCAGGTTGTACTCCCTGTCACGTCCTGAGACTCAGGCTATGGCAGAGTACATTAAGGAGAACTTGGCTAAAGGATTTATCAGACCTTCACAGTCTCCAGTTGGGTCGGGGTTCTTCTTCGTGGGTAAAAAGGACGGTTCATTGCGACCCTGCATCGACTTCAGGGAATTGAACCGTATCACGATTAAAAACTCATACCCACTGCCTCTCATTTCGGTCTTGTTTGACCAGCTTCGTACTGCCACCATTTTTTCTAAGATTGACCTACACGGTGCGTACAATCTAATCCGAATAAGAGAGGGGGATGAATGGAAGACTGCCTTTAATACCCACTCAGGGCATTATGAATATTTGGTGATGCCTTTTGGGCTCTGTAATGCCCCGGCAGACTTCCAGGATTTCATGAACGATGTGCTCAGGGAATATTTGGATAGATTCTTAGTTGTATACTTAGATGACATCCTAATCTTCTCCCATTCCCTGGAGGAACATCGGAAGCATGTACGCTTAGTCCTCCAGAAACTCAGAGACCACCGGCTTGGGGCGAAGCTGGAGAAGTGCGAATTTGAAGTTCAGCAAATCGCATTTCTAGGATATATTATCTCCCCAGAAGGTTTCCAAATGGAGGGTTCCAAGGTACAGGCAGTCCTGGATTGGGTGCAGCCCACTAGTTTGAAGGCGCTTCAGCGTTTCCTGGGCTTTGCAAATTTTTATAGACGATTTATCGCTGGATTTTCGTCTATAGTGGCGCCCTTGGTGGCACTCACTAAGAAAGGGGCGGATGTTGCTCACTGGTCTCGTGAGGCCAAAGCGGCTTTTGCCCGTCTCAAAAGGGCATTTGTCTCGGCCAAGGTGCTGCGACACCCAGATCCAGAGCGTCCTTTTGTGGTGGAGGTGGATGCCTCTGAGATGGGTATTGGGGCAGTGCTCTCTCAGATGGGAGTGTCTGATAATCGCCTTCATCCCTGTGCTTACTTTTCCAGTAAATTTTCGCCTGCCGAGATGAATTATGACGTGGGTAACCGGGAATTGTTGGCTATTAAGGATGCACTCGAGGAGTGGAGACACTGGCTTGAGGGGGCTAAGTTTGTGGTCTCAATTCTCACCGACCATAAGAATTTGGCATATTTAGAGTCAGCGAAGCGTCTCAATGCCAGGCAGGCACGATGGGCTTTGTTTTTTGCTCGCTTTAATTTTTTGATAACATATCGCCCTGGGTCAAAAAACATCAAGGCTGATGCGCTCTCGCAGAGTTTTGCTCCAATCCAGGAGACCACCGAGGAGCCGTTGCCCATTGTGTCCCCATCATGTATTAAAGTGGGCATTACCCAGGACCTCTTGTCATTAGTCCTTAGAGCACAGGAGCAGGCTCCTCCAGACCTTCCGGTAGGTCTTTTGTTTGTGCCTCGTAGGTTAAGACAGCGAGTGTTCCTGGAATTCCATGCCAAGAAGTCGGCAGGTCACCCGGGTATTGCCAGAACTCGGAAGTTGCTATCTAGGGCGGTGTGGTGGCCCTCGGTGGCTAAGGATGTGGATCAGTGGGTTCGGGCATGTGACATCTGTGCCCGAAATAAGACTCCTAGAGGGGTTCCTGTTGGCCCATTACATCCACTCTCTATTCCATCTAAGCCATGGACCCACATTTCAATGGATTTTGTTGTGGACTTGCCCAAATCCTCTGGGATGACAGCCATCTGGGTTGTCGTTGACAGGTTTTCGAAGATGGCGCACTTCGTTCCACTGGTTGGGCTGCCATCGGCCAGACGCCTGTCTGAATTATTTATGCTGCATGTTGTGCGCCTCCACGGGTTGCCACTTGATGTGGTCTCTGACCCCGGATCCCAGTTTGTGGCCAAATTCTGGAGGGCATTTTGTTCCGATCTCCAGATTTCTGTCAGCTTGTCGTCAGGCTACCATCCGCAGTCTAATGGGCAGACTGAAAGGGTGAACCAGACCTTGGAGCAGTTCCTCAGGTGTTATGTCTCCAAGTGTCAGACTGACTGGGTTGCTCATCTGTCAATGGCGGAGTTTGCCTATAACAACGCGGCTCACTCTGCTACAGGGATCTCTCCCTTCCTTTGTGTGTATGGGCATCATCCTAAGGCCAATTCTTTTGACCCCCTGGACTCCACGCCTGGTGGTTCCTCTGTCGTTTCGGTCCTTAGAGGTATTTGGAGGAAAGTGAAGAAAGCCCTTGTGTCTGTGTCATTAGTGACCAAAAGGGTTTTTGATAAGCGGAAAAGACCCTGCAGCTTCAAATTAGGAGACTTCGTCTGGTTGTCTACCAAGAATTTGAAGTTGAAACAGCCATCTCATAAGTTAGGCCCCCGGTTCATCGGCCCTTATAAGATCACCAGGGTTATCAATCCGGTGGAATTTCAGTTAGATCTGCCCCGTTCTTTGGGTATCAATAAAACATTTCATTGTTCCCTTTTAAAACGGGCGATTAGTAATCCTTATTCCAGAGGAAGACCTTCCCCTCTTCTGATACGTGGCCAGAGGGAGTTTGTTGTTGAAAGGATTCTTGACTCCAAGATGGTTCGGGTCGGCTGTCATTTTTGGTGCACTGGAAGGGGTATGGCCCGGAGGAGCGGTCGTGGGTGCGCAGTTGTGATCTTCATGCCCCCAGACTGATACGCTCTTTCTTCTCGCAGTTCCCCGATAAACCCGGTGGTAGGGGTTCTTTGACCCCTCGTCAGAGGGGGGGTACTGTTAGGGTCTCCTGCCCTGTGCTGCCACGTCATCATGGCAACCGGGAGACAAGTGCTAGTGGAGTAACCTGAGCGCAGCTGATACTCCGGTTCGGGTCTTTTGCTGTGCAGTGGTTACAGGCATGGGATCCGGTGCTGGTTTTTGTGCTCACAGTCTGTGAGGTCTGAGGGGGGCGTGGACAGCACCTGCTTTATAAGGCCTCTTCTCAGGTTAAGCAGATGCTGCTGAATCTTTGTTGGTTAGTCAGTTCCTGCAAGTTAGCCAGTACTGTGTAGCTTTGTATTTTGTTGTTGCTTACTGCAAATAGGCCTGGGCATTTGGTACTACACTCTGCCAATCCAGACCTAGCAGTAAGACTGGAGTCAGTCGTTTAGCCTGCTGAGGTTCTTTTGCTATTCTGTGAACCCAGCAGGTTTGTGGCTGTACTTTCAGACCTGCCTGCATAATCCTCTCTCACTGTGCAGGGCGTCCATGTGTCAGTTTAGTGGCAGTAAGCTGAACCTGGGCCCTGCAAGTGAGAATTAGGATTGTGGAGACTCTCCTTGTGTCTATTATTCCATCTCTGACCAAGGAGTTTACTGCCACACCCGTTGGTAACCCTTTAGGGTTTTGCTGTTGCCCTTAGCAACAGCATTTCGGGTTCTCTACGTATTAAAACACAACATCTTGCTTTTTCCATCTGAGCATTTCTAATACTAGGGAGACACCCAGTTTCTTAGCCTCTGGGCTTCTCTGTTCACTCTGTGTTGGTTTTGTTACCCTATCACCTTCTGTGTACGTTATGTCATATTTCCCAGTCTGTCTGTGAGTTCATTTGTTTTGCATCCCTCTCTGTTCAGACACCAGTACATTCCTGCAGGCACTGGTATGTATAACAGTTCAAACACCAGTACATTCCTGCAGGCACTGGTGTGCATAACATATTCAGCAGCCCAATACTCCTGTTGAAATTTTGTGGGAATATGGAGCATACCCCTCAAAATACGTTGCAACAGGTGGTCGATCAGGTGCAGGTCCTGACTCGTCAATTTAATGATTTGTCCATTAAAATGCACACCTCCCAGGCCGCTGGCGGAGCTCCTGCAGCAGCAGCACCTTCAGGGGTTAAGGAGCCGAAAGTAAATCTTCCGGATCGTTTTTCTGGAGATCGCTCGCAGTTCTTTTGTTTCAAGGAGAGCTGCAAGTTATATTTCCAGCTTAGGCCTCAGTCTTCTGGGTCAGAGATTCAGCGGGTGGGCATAGTGATTTCCTTGCTACAAGGAGACCCACAGGTCTGGGCATATGGGTTGCAGCCTGACTGTATGTCGCTTAAAAGTGTTGATGCTTTTTTTACGGCACTGGGCATGTTGTATGATGACCCTGACAAGACAGCCTCAGCCGAGGCTCAGATTTCGATCCTTAAGCAAGGGCGAAGGCCAGTTGAGGTTTACTGTACGGAGTTTCGGAGGTTGGCCCATGATACCCAGTGGAATGACCCAGCCCTGAGACACCAGTACCGAAGAGGTCTTTCTAACCAGATTAAAGACCAACTGGTACAATATTCCTTGCCTGATAGCTTGGATCAGCTCATGCAGTTATCCATCCGGGTGGATAGACGGCTGAGAGAGCGTAGGCTTGAAAGGGAGACCAAGGTTTCCTTCTTTCCCAAGGGAACCTCGGACTCTGAGGAATTTTCCGAGGAGCCTATGCAGATTGGGGCTACCCGCCTCTCCTCGCGTGAGAAGACGCGGAGGAGACAGCAGGGGTTGTGTTTGTACTGTGGGAATAAGGGTCATGCGGTAGTATCATGCCCAGAAAAGCCAGAAAACTTCAGGGCCTGAGGGTGATGGGAAATATCCTGTCAGGCCAGAAGTCAGAATTTCCCAAGAAGACTTTTATCATTCCGGTGACCTTGAAGATCCTCGGTCAAACTGTCAAGACTGAGGCCTTTGTGGACAGTGGGGCCGACGGGGTTTTTATGGACCGCCAATTCGCCCTGAAACACTCTGTTTCCTTAGTACCCTTGGCGTCGGAAATTGAGATTTGTGGGTTAAACGGGGAACCATTATCCCAGGGTAAAATTACCTCTTGCACTAGCCAGATTTCTTTGTTTATTGGAGCCACACACTCTGAAAAATTGTCCTTTTATGTGACTGTCTGTACTTTTGCCCCATTGGTGTTGGGGTTACCCTGGTTAAGGGCCCACAATCCTCAATTTGACTGGGTCTCTGGGGAGATTCTTAGTTGGGGTACTGATTGTTTCAGGAGTTGCTTGAGCCTTCCAGTCAGGCTCTCGCAGCTAAGTTTGCCAGGATTGCCAGGGTGTTATGCAGATTTTGCGGACGTGTTCTCCAAAAAAGTTGCAGAGGTACTACCTCCCCATCGCCCCTATGACTGTGCCATTGATTTGTTGCCGAATGCTAAGCTTCCCAAGAGCAGGTTGTACTCCCTGTCACGTCCTGAGACTCAGGCTATGGCAGAGTACATTAAGGAGAACTTGGCTAAAGGATTTATCAGACCTTCACAGTCTCCAGTTGGGTCGGGGTTCTTCTTCGTGGGTAAAAAGGACGGTTCATTGCGACCCTGCATCGACTTCAGGGAATTGAACCGTATCACGATTAAAAACTCATACCCACTGCCTCTCATTTCGGTCTTGTTTGACCAGCTTCGTACTGCCACCATTTTTTCTAAGATTGACCTACACGGTGCGTACAATCTAATCCGAATAAGAGAGGGGGATGAATGGAAGACTGCCTTTAATACCCACTCAGGGCATTATGAATATTTGGTGATGCCTTTTGGGCTCTGTAATGCCCCGGCAGACTTCCAGGATTTCATGAACGATGTGCTCAGGGAATATTTGGATAGATTCTTAGTTGTATACTTAGATGACATCCTAATCTTCTCCCATTCCCTGGAGGAACATCGGAAGCATGTACGCTTAGTCCTCCAGAAACTCAGAGACCACCGGCTTGGGGCGAAGCTGGAGAAGTGCGAATTTGAAGTTCAGCAAATCGCATTTCTAGGATATATTATCTCCCCAGAAGGTTTCCAAATGGAGGGTTCCAAGGTACAGGCAGTCCTGGATTGGGTGCAGCCCACTAGTTTGAAGGCGCTTCAGCGTTTCCTGGGCTTTGCAAATTTTTATAGACGATTTATCGCTGGATTTTCGTCTATAGTGGCGCCCTTGGTGGCACTCACTAAGAAAGGGGCGGATGTTGCTCACTGGTCTCGTGAGGCCAAAGCGGCTTTTGCCCGTCTCAAAAGGGCATTTGTCTCGGCCAAGGTGCTGCGACACCCAGATCCAGAGCGTCCTTTTGTGGTGGAGGTGGATGCCTCTGAGATGGGTATTGGGGCAGTGCTCTCTCAGATGGGAGTGTCTGATAATCGCCTTCATCCCTGTGCTTACTTTTCCAGTAAATTTTCGCCTGCCGAGATGAATTATGACGTGGGTAACCGGGAATTGTTGGCTATTAAGGATGCACTCGAGGAGTGGAGACACTGGCTTGAGGGGGCTAAGTTTGTGGTCTCAATTCTCACCGACCATAAGAATTTGGCATATTTAGAGTCAGCGAAGCGTCTCAATGCCAGGCAGGCACGATGGGCTTTGTTTTTTGCTCGCTTTAATTTTTTGATAACATATCGCCCTGGGTCAAAAAACATCAAGGCTGATGCGCTCTCGCAGAGTTTTGCTCCAATCCAGGAGACCACCGAGGAGCCGTTGCCCATTGTGTCCCCATCATGTATTAAAGTGGGCATTACCCAGGACCTCTTGTCATTAGTCCTTAGAGCACAGGAGCAGGCTCCTCCAGACCTTCCGGTAGGTCTTTTGTTTGTGCCTCGTAGGTTAAGACAGCGAGTGTTCCTGGAATTCCATGCCAAGAAGTCGGCAGGTCACCCGGGTATTGCCAGAACTCGGAAGTTGCTATCTAGGGCGGTGTGGTGGCCCTCGGTGGCTAAGGATGTGGATCAGTGGGTTCGGGCATGTGACATCTGTGCCCGAAATAAGACTCCTAGAGGGGTTCCTGTTGGCCCATTACATCCACTCTCTATTCCATCTAAGCCATGGACCCACATTTCAATGGATTTTGTTGTGGACTTGCCCAAATCCTCTGGGATGACAGCCATCTGGGTTGTCGTTGACAGGTTTTCGAAGATGGCGCACTTCGTTCCACTGGTTGGGCTGCCATCGGCCAGACGCCTGTCTGAATTATTTATGCTGCATGTTGTGCGCCTCCACGGGTTGCCACTTGATGTGGTCTCTGACCCCGGATCCCAGTTTGTGGCCAAATTCTGGAGGGCATTTTGTTCCGATCTCCAGATTTCTGTCAGCTTGTCGTCAGGCTACCATCCGCAGTCTAATGGGCAGACTGAAAGGGTGAACCAGACCTTGGAGCAGTTCCTCAGGTGTTATGTCTCCAAGTGTCAGACTGACTGGGTTGCTCATCTGTCAATGGCGGAGTTTGCCTATAACAACGCGGCTCACTCTGCTACAGGGATCTCTCCCTTCCTTTGTGTGTATGGGCATCATCCTAAGGCCAATTCTTTTGACCCCCTGGACTCCACGCCTGGTGGTTCCTCTGTCGTTTCGGTCCTTAGAGGTATTTGGAGGAAAGTGAAGAAAGCCCTTGTGTCTGTGTCATTAGTGACCAAAAGGGTTTTTGATAAGCGGAAAAGACCCTGCAGCTTCAAATTAGGAGACTTCGTCTGGTTGTCTACCAAGAATTTGAAGTTGAAACAGCCATCTCATAAGTTAGGCCCCCGGTTCATCGGCCCTTATAAGATCACCAGGGTTATCAATCCGGTGGAATTTCAGTTAGATCTGCCCCGTTCTTTGGGTATCAATAAAACATTTCATTGTTCCCTTTTAAAACGGGCGATTAGTAATCCTTATTCCAGAGGAAGACCTTCCCCTCTTCTGATACGTGGCCAGAGGGAGTTTGTTGTTGAAAGGATTCTTGACTCCAAGATGGTTCGGGTCGGCTGTCATTTTTGGTGCACTGGAAGGGGTATGGCCCGGAGGAGCGGTCGTGGGTGCGCAGTTGTGATCTTCATGCCCCCAGACTGATACGCTCTTTCTTCTCGCAGTTCCCCGATAAACCCGGTGGTAGGGGTTCTTTGACCCCTCGTCAGAGGGGGGGTACTGTTAGGGTCTCCTGCCCTGTGCTGCCACGTCATCATGGCAACCGGGAGACAAGTGCTAGTGGAGTAACCTGAGCGCAGCTGATACTCCGGTTCGGGTCTTTTGCTGTGCAGTGGTTACAGGCATGGGATCCGGTGCTGGTTTTTGTGCTCACAGTCTGTGAGGTCTGAGGGGGGCGTGGACAGCACCTGCTTTATAAGGCCTCTTCTCAGGTTAAGCAGATGCTGCTGAATCTTTGTTGGTTAGTCAGTTCCTGCAAGTTAGCCAGTACTGTGTAGCTTTGTATTTTGTTGTTGCTTACTGCAAATAGGCCTGGGCATTTGGTACTACACTCTGCCAATCCAGACCTAGCAGTAAGACTGGAGTCAGTCGTTTAGCCTGCTGAGGTTCTTTTGCTATTCTGTGAACCCAGCAGGTTTGTGGCTGTACTTTCAGACCTGCCTGCATAATCCTCTCTCACTGTGCAGGGCGTCCATGTGTCAGTTTAGTGGCAGTAAGCTGAACCTGGGCCCTGCAAGTGAGAATTAGGATTGTGGAGACTCTCCTTGTGTCTATTATTCCATCTCTGACCAAGGAGTTTACTGCCACACCCGTTGGTAACCCTTTAGGGTTTTGCTGTTGCCCTTAGCAACAGCATTTCGGGTTCTCTACGTATTAAAACACAACATCTTGCTTTTTCCATCTGAGCATTTCTAATACTAGGGAGACACCCAGTTTCTTAGCCTCTGGGCTTCTCTGTTCACTCTGTGTTGGTTTTGTTACCCTATCACCTTCTGTGTACGTTATGTCATATTTCCCAGTCTGTCTGTGAGTTCATTTGTTTTGCATCCCTCTCTGTTCAGACACCAGTACATTCCTGCAGGCACTGGTGTGTATAACAGTTCAAACACCAGTACATTCCTGCAGGCACTGGTGTGCATAACAGGAGTCTGCTGACAGTGCCCAGCAGGTCCGTCATTATATTATATATACCTGCAGTAGTGATATATATATATTTTTTATATCATTATCATCTCTATACTAGCAGACGCAGTACGGTAGTCCACGGCTGTAGCTACCTCTGTGTCGTCAGTGCTCGTCCATAATTGTATACCTACCTGTGGTGGGTTTTTTTCTTCTATCTTCTTCATACTAGTAGTTTAGGAGTCTGCTGACAGTGTCCAGCAGGTCCGTCATTATATTATATATACCTGCAGTAGTGATATATATATATTTTTGATATCATTATCATCTCTATACTAGCAGACGCAGTACGGTAGTCCACGGCTGTAGCTACATCTGTGTCGTCAGTGCTCGTCCATAATTGTATACCTACCTGTGGTGGGGTTTTTTTTTCTATCTTCTTCATACTAGTAGTTTAAGAGACTGCTGACAGTGTCCAGCAGGTCCGTCATTATATTATATATACCTGCAGTAGCGATATATATATATTTTTTATATCATTATCATCTCTATACTAGCAGACGCAGTACGGTAGTCCACGGCTGTAGCTACCTCTGTGTCGTCAGTGCTCGTCCATAATTGTATACCTACCTGTGGTGGGGTTTTTTTTTCTATCTTCTTCATACTAGTAGTTTAGGAGTCTGCTGACAGTGTCCAGCAGGTCCGTCATTATATTATATATACCTGCAGTAGTGATATATATATATTTTTTATATCATTATTATCTCTATACTAGCAGACGCAGTACGGTAGTCCACGGCTGTAGCTACCTCTGTGTCGTCAGTGCTCGTCCATAATTGTATACCTACCTGTGGTGGCGTTTTTTTTTCTATCTTCTTCATACTAGTAGTTTAGGAGTCTGCAGACAGTGTCCAGCAGGTCCGTCATTATATTATATATACCTGCAGTAGTGATATATATATATTTTTTATATCATTATCATCTCTATACTAGCAGACGCAGTACGGTAGTCCACGGCTGTAGCTACTTCTGTGTCGTCAGTGCTCGTCCATAATTGTATACCTACCTGTGGTGGGGTTTTTTTTTCTATCTTCTTCATACTAGTAGTTTAGGAGTCTGCTGACAGTGTCCAGCAGGTCCGTCATTATATTATATATACCTGCAGTAGTGATATATATATATTTTTTATATCATTATTATCTCTATACTAGCAGACGCAGTACGGTAGTCCACGGCTGTAGCTACCTCTGTGTCGTCAGTGCTCGTCCATAATTGTATACCTACCTGTGGTGTGGTTTTTTTTTCTATCTTCTTCATACTAGTAGTTTAGGAGTCTGCTGACAGTGTCCAGCAGGTCCGTCATTATATTATATATACCTGCAGTAGTGATATATATATATATTTTTTATATCATTATCATCTCTATACTAGCAGACGCAGTATGGTAGTCCACGGCTGTAGCTACCTCTGTGTCGTCAGTGCTCGTCCATAATTGTATACCTACCTGTGGTGGGGTTTTTTTTTCTATCTTCTTCATACTAGTAGTTTAAGAGACTGCTGACAGTGTCCAGCAGGTCCGTCATTATATTATATACATTATATTATATATACCTGCAGTAGTGATATAAATATATATATTTTTTATATCATTATCATCTCTATACTAGCAGACGCAGTACGGTAGTCCACGGCTGTAGCTACCTCTGTGTCGTCAGTGCTCGTCCATAATTGTATACCTACCTGTGGTGGGGTTTTTTTTTCTATCTTCTTCATACTAGTAGTTTAGGAGTCTGCTGACAGTGTCCAGCAGGTCCGTCATTATATTATATATACCTGCAGTAGATATATATATATATTTTTTATATCATTATTATCTCTATACTAGCAGACGCAGTACGGTAGTCCACGGCTGTAGCTACCTCTGTGTCGTCAGTGCTCGTCCATAATTGTATACCTACCTGTGGTGGCGTTTTTTTTTCTATCTTCTTCATACTAGTAGTTTAGGAGTCTGCAGACAGTGTCCAGCAGGTCCGTCATTATATTATATATACCTGCAGTAGTGATATATATATATTTTTTATATCATTATCATCTCTATACTAGCAGACGCAGTACGGTAGTCCACGGCTGTAGCTACCTCTGTGTCGTCAGTGCTCGTCCATAATTGTATACCTACCTGTGGTGGGGTTTTTTTTTCTATCTTCTTCATACTAGTAGTTTAGGAGTCTGCTGACAGTGTCCAGCAGGTCCGTCATTATATTATATATACCTGCAGTAGTGATATATATATATTTTTTATATCATTATTATCTCTATACTAGCAGACGCAGTACGGTAGTCCACGGCTGTAGCTACCTCTGTGTCGTCAGTGCTCGTCCATAATTGTATACCTACCTGTGGTGTGGTTTTTTTTTCTATCTTCTTCATACTAGTAGTTTAGGAGTCTGCTGACAGTGTCCAGCAGGTCCGTCATTATATTATATATACCTGCAGTAGTGATATATATATATATTTTTTATATCATTATCATCTCTATACTAGCAGACGCAGTATGGTAGTCCACGGCTGTAGCTACCTCTGTGTCGTCAGTGCTCGTCCATAATTGTATACCTACCTGTGGTGGGCTTTTTTTTCTATCTTCTTCATACTAGTAGTTTAGGAGTCTGCTGACAGTGTCCAGCAGGTCCGTCATTATATTATATATACCTGCAGTAGTGATATATATATATTTTTTATATCATTATCATCTCTATACTAGCAGACGCAGTACGGTAGTCCACGGCTGTAGCTACCTCTGTGTCGTCAGTGCTCGTCCATAATTGTATACCTACCTGTGGTGGGTTTTTTTTTTCTATCTTCTTCATACTAGTAGTTTAGGAGTCTGCTGACAGTGTCCAGCAGGTCCGTCATTATATTATATATACCTGCAGTAGTGATATATATATATTTTTTATATCATTATTATCTCTATACTAGCAGACGCAGTACGGTAGTCCACGGCTGTAGCTACCTCTGTGTCGTCAGTGCTCGTCCATAATTGTATACCTACCTGTGGTGTGGTTTTTTTTTCTATCTTCTTCATACTAGTAGTTTAGGAGTCTGCTGACAGTGTCCAGCAGGTCCGTCATTATATTATATATACCTGCAGTAGTGATATATATATATATTTTTTATATCATTATCATCTCTATACTAGCAGACGCAGTATGGTAGTCCACGGCTGTAGCTACCTCTGTGTCGTCAGTGCTCGTCCATAATTGTATACCTACCTGTGGTGGGCTTTTTTTTCTATCTTCTTCATACTAGTAGTTTAGGAGTCTGCTGACAGTGTCCAGCAGGTCCGTCATTATATTATATATACCTGCAGTAGTGATATATATTTTTTTTTATATCATTATCATCTCTATACTAGCAGACGCAGTACGGTAGTCCACGGCTGTAGCTACCTCTGTGTCGTCAGTGCTCGTCCATAATTGTATACCTACCTGTGGTGGGTTTTTTTTTTCTATCTTCTTCATACTAGTAGTTTAGGAGTCTGCTGACAGTGTCCAGCAGGTCCGTCATTATATTATATATACCTGCAGTAGTGATATATATATATTTTTTATATCATTATCATCTCTATACTAGCAGAAGCAGTACGGTAGTCCACGGCTGTAGCTACCTCTGTGTCGTCAGTGCTCGTCCATAATTGTATACCTACCTGTGGTGGGTTTTTTTTCTATCTTCTTCATACTAGTAGTTTAGGAGTCTGCTGACAGTGTCCAGCAGGTCCGTCATTATATTATATATACCTGCAGTAGTGATATATATATATTTTTAATATCATTATTATCTCTATACTAGCAGACGCAGTACGGTAGTCCATGGCTGTAGCTACCTATGTGTCGTCAGTGCTCGTCCATAATTGTATACCTACCTGTGGTGGGTTTTTTTTCTATCTTCTTCATACTAGTAGTTTAGGAGTCTGCTGACAGTGTCCAGCAGGTCCGTCATTATATTATATATACCTGCAGTAGTGATATATATATATTTTTAATATCATTATTATCTCTATACTAGCAGACGCAGTACGGTAGTCCATGGCTGTAGCTACCTATGTGTCGTCAGTGCTCGTCCATAATTGTATACCTACCTGTGGTGGGGTTTTTTTTTCTATCTTCTTCATACTAGTAGTTTAGGAGTCTGCTGACAGTGTCCAGCAGGTCCGTCATTATATTATATATACCTGCAGTAGTGATATATATATATTTTTTATATCATTATCATCTCTATACTAGCAGACGCAGTATGGTAGTCCACGGCTGTAGCTACCTCTGTGTCGTCAGTGCTCGTCCATAATTGTATACCTACCTGTGGTGGGTTTTTTTTTTCTATCTTCTTCATACTAGTAGTTTAGGAGTCTGCTGACAGTGTCCAGCAGGTCCGTCATTATATTATATATACCTGCAGTAGTGATATATATAGTTTTTTTATATCATTATCATCTCTATACTAGCAGACGCAGTACGGTAGTCCATGTCTGTAGCTACCTCTGTGTCATCAGTGCTCGTCCATAATTGTATACCTACCTGTGGTGGGGTTTTTCTTTCTATCTTCTTCATACTAGTAGTTTAGGAGTCTGCTGACAGTGTCCAGCAGGTCCGTCATTATATTATATATACCTGCAGTAGTGATATATATATTTTTTTTATATCATTATCATCTCTATACTAGCAGACGCAGTACGGTAGTCCACGGCTGTAGCTACCTCTGTGTCGTCAGTGCTCGTCCATAATTGTATACCTACCTGTGGTGGTTTTTTTTTTCTATCTTCTTCAAACTAGTAGTTTAGGAGTCTGCTGACAGTGTCCAGCAGGTCCGTCATTATATTATATATACCTGCAGTAGTGATATATATATATTTTTTATATCATTATCATCTCTATACTAGCAGACGCAGTACGGTAGTCCACGGCTGTAGCTACCTCTGTGTCGTCAGTCACTCGTCATCCATAAGTATACTAGTATCCATCCATCTCCATTGTTTACCTGAGGTGCTTTTTAGTTGTGCCTATTAAAATATGGAGAACAAAAATGTTGAGGTTCCAAAAATAGGGAAAGATCAAGATCCACTTCCACCTCGTGCTGAAGCTGCTGCCACTAGTCATGGCCGAGACGATGAAATTCCATCAACGTCGTCTGCCAAGGCCGATGCCCAATGTCATAGTACAGAGCATGTAAAATCCAAAACACAAAATATCAGTAAAAAAAGGACTCAAAAATCTAAAATAAAATCGTCGGAGGAGAAGCGTAAACTTGCCAATATGCCATTTACCACACGGAGTGGCAAGGAACGGCTGAGGCCCTGGCCTATGTTCATGGCTAGTGGTTCAGCTTCACATGAGGATGGAAGCAGTCAGCCTCTCGCTATAAAAATGAAAAGACTTAAGCTGGCAAAAGCACAGCAAAGAACTGTGCGTTCTTCGAAATCACAAATCCACAAGGAGAGTCCAATTGTGTCGGTTGCCATGCCTGACCTTCCCAACACTGGACGTGAAGAGCATGCGCCTTCCACCATTTGCACGCCCCCTGCAAGTGCTGGAAGGAGCACCCGCAGTCCAGTTCCTGATAGTCAGATTGAAGATGTCCGTGTTGAAGTACACCAGGATGAGGAGGATATGGGTGTTGCTGGCGCTGGGGAGGAAATTGACAAGGAGGATTCTGATGGTGAGGTGGTTTGTTTAAGTCAGGCACCCGGGGAGACACCTGTTGTCCGTGGGAGGAATATGGCCATTGACATGCCTGGTGAAAATACCAAAAAAATCAGCTCTTCGGTGTGGAAGTATTTCAACAGAAATGCGGACAACAGGTGTCAAGCCGTGTGTTGCCTTTGTCAAGCTGTAATAATGACATTAACCACCTCGGAACATCCTCCCTTATACGTCACCTGCAGCGCATTCATCATAAGTCAGTGACAAGTTCAAAAACTTTGGGCGACAGCGGAAGCAGTCCACTGACCAGTAAATCCCTTCCTCTTGTAACCAAGCTCACGCAAACCACCCCACCAACTCCCTCAGTGTCAATTTCCTCCTTCCCCAGGAATGCCAATAGCCCTGCAGGCCATGTCACTGGCAATTCTGACGAGTCCTCTCCTGCCTGGGATTCCTCCGATGCATCCTTGAGTGTAACGCCTACTGCTGCTGGCGCTGCTGTTGTTGCTGCTGGGAGTCGATGGTCATCCCAGAGGGGAAGTCGTAAGACCACTTTTACTACTTCCACCAAGCAATTGACTGTCCAACAGTCCTTTGCGAGGAAGATGAAATATCACAGCAGTCATCCTGCTGCAAAGCGGATAACTGAGGCCTTGGCATCCTGGGCGGTGAGAAACGTGGTTCCGGTATCCATCATTACTGCAGAGCCAACTATAGACTTGTTTGAGGTACTGTGTCCCCGGTACCAAATACCATCTAGGTTCCATTTCTCTAGACAGGCGATACCGAAAATGTACACAGACCTCAGAAAAAGACTCACCAGTGTCCTAAAAAATGCAGTTGTACCCAATGTCCACTTAACCACGGACATGTGGACAAGTGGAGCAGGGCAGACTCAGGACTATATGACTGTGACAGCCCACTGGGTAGATGTATGGACTCCCGCCGCAAGAACAGCAGCGGCGGCACCAGTAGCAGCATCTCGCAAACGCCAACTCTTTCCTAGGCAGGCTACGCTTTGTATCACCGCTTTCCAGAATACGCACACAGCTGAAAACCTCTTACGGCAACTGAGGAAGATCATCGCAGAATGGCTTACCCCAATTGGACTCTCCTGTGGATTTGTGGCATCGGACAACGCCAGCAATATTGTGTGTGCATTAAATCTGGGCAAATTCCAGCACGTCCCATGTTTTGCACATACCTTGAATTTGGTGGGGCAGAATTATTTAAAAAAACGACAGGGGCGTGCAAGAGATGCTGTCGGTGGCCAGAAGAATTGCGGGACACTTTTGGCATACAGGCACCACGTACAGAAGACTGGAGCAACACCAAAAATGCCTGAACCTGCCCTGCCATCATCTGAAGCAAGAAGTGGTAACGAGGTGGAATTCAACCCTCTATATGCTTCAGAGGTTGGAGGAGCAGCAAAAGGCCATTCAAGCCTATACAACTGACCATGATATAGGAGGTGGAATGCACCTGTCTCAAGCGCAGTGGAGAATGATTTCAACGTTGTGCAAGGTTCTGCAACCTTTTGAACTTGCCACACGTTAAGTCAGTTCAGACACTGCCAGCCTGAGTCAGGTCATTCCCCTCATCAGGCTTTTGCAGAAGAAGCTGGAGACATTGAAGGAGGAGCTAACACTGAGCGATTCCGCTAGGCATGTGGGACTTGTGGATGGAGCCCTTAATTCGCTTAACAAGGATTCACGGGTGGTCAATCTGTTGAAATCAGAGCACTACATTTTGGCCACCGTGCTCGATCCTAGATTTAAAACCTACGTTGTATCTCTCTTTCCGGCAGACACAAGTCTGCAGGGGTTCAAAGAACTGCTGGTGAGAAAATTGTCAAATCAAGCGGAACGCGACCTGTCAACATCTCCTCCTTCACATTCTCCCGCAACTGGGGGTGCGAGGAAAAGGCTCAGAATTCCGAGCCCACCCGCTGGCGGTGATGCAGGGCAGTCTGGAGCGACTGCTGATGCTGACATCTGGTCCGGACTGAAGGACCTGCCAACGATTACGGACATGTCGTCTACTGTCACTGCATATGATTCTCTCACCATTGAAAGAATGGTGGAGGATTATATGAGTGACCGCATCCAAGTAGTCACGTCAGACAGTCCGTACGTATACTGGCACGAAAAAGAGGCAATTTGGAGGCCCTTGCACAAACTGGCTTTATTCTACCTAAGTTGCCCTCCCACAAGTGTGTACTCCGAAAGAGTGTTTAGTGCCGCCGCTCACCTTGTCAGCAATCGGCGTACGAGGTTACTTCCAGAAAATGTGGAGAAGATGATGTTCATTAAAATTAATTATAATCAATTCCTCCATGGAGACATTCACCAGCAGCAATTGCCTCCACAAAGTACACAGGGAGCTGTGATGGTGGATTCCAGTGGGGACGAATTGATAATCTGTGAGGAGGGGGATGTACACGGTGATGAATCGGAGGATGATGATGAGGTGGACTTCTTGCCTCTGTAGAGCCAGTTTGTGCAAGGAGAGATTAATTGCTTCTTTTTTGGTGGGGGTCCAAACCAACCCGTCATTTCAGTCACAGTCGTGTGGCAGACCCTGTCACTGAAATGATGGGTTGGTTAAAGTGTGCATGTCCTGTTTATACAACATAAGGGTGGGTGGGAGGGCCCAAGGACAATTCCATCTTGCACCTCTTTTTTCTTTCATTTTTCTTTGCGTCATGTGCTGTTTGGGGAGTGTTTTTTGGAAGGGCCATCCTGCATGACACTGCAGTGCCACTCCTAGATGGGCCAGGTGTTTGTGTCGGCCACTAGGGTCACTTATCTTAGTCACACAGCTACCTCATTGCGCCTCTTTTTTTTCTTCATTGCGTCATGTGCTGTTTGGGGAGTATTTTTTGGAAGGGCCATCCTGCGTGACACTGCAGTGCCACTCCTAGATGGGCCAGGTGTTTGTGTCGGCCACTAGGGTCACTTATCTTAGTCACACAGCTACCTCATTGCGCCTCTTTTTTTTCTTCTTTGCGTCATGTGCTGTTTGGGGAGTATTTTTTGGAAGGGCCATCCGGCCTGACACTGCAGTGCCACTCCTAGATGGGCCAGGTGTTTGTGTCGGCCACTAGGGTCGCTTAGCTTACTCACACAGCTACCTCATTGTGCCTCTTTTTTTCTTTGCGTCATGTGCTGTTTGGGGAGTGTTTTTTGGAAGGGCCATCCTGCGTGACACTGCAGTGCCACTCCTAGATGGGCCAGGTGTTTGTGTCGGCCACTTGTGTCGCTGAGCTTAGTCACACAGCTACTTCATTGCGCCTCTTTTTTTCTTTGCGTCATGTGCTGTTTGGGGAGTGTTTTTTGGAAGGGCCATCCTGCGTGACACTGCAGTGCCACTCCTAGATGGGCCAGGTGTTTGTGTCGGCCACTTGGGTCGCTGAGCTTAGTCATCCAGCGACCTCGGTGCAAATTTTAGGACTAAAAATAATATTGTGAGGTGTGAGGTGTTCAGAATAGACTGAAAATGAGTGGAAATTATGGTTATTGAGGTTAATAATACTTTGGGATCAAAATGACCCCCAAATTCTATGATTTAAGCTGTTTTTTAGGGTTTTTAAAAAAAAAAAACACCTGAATCCAAAACACACCCGAATCCGACAAAAAAAATTCGGTGAGGTTTTGCCAAAACGCGTTCGAACCCAAAACACGGCCACGGAACCGAACCCAAAACCAAAACACAAAACCCGAAAAATTTCCGGTGCACATCTCTAATTTATATATCACTTTTCCCCTAATAGGACTCAAAGTGCTTTACATTTGCCTATTACAGCTTAAAATACAAAACAAGCTTAACAGTGGACATTAGTAAAATGCGTGAGTAAATAGGTAAGTCTTGAGTCTATTTTTGAAGGATTCTAGACTGGATGCGTCTCGAATTGTGTGGGGAAGACAGTTCCATAGTTCCCCAGATGAATTCACTGAGATTTTAGGTACTGTTAGTAGTCCTTCAGCTACAGATCATAGTAATCAAGTGGGAAAGTGAGGAATCAAAAGCTTCTTCAAGTACCTTGGGCCCTGGTCATGTAGGGCTTTGAAAGTGAGTAAGCCATGGGCTGTATAATTACATCCCATGATGATTCTGGTGCCATTTGACACTGTGCACCATCTGGAGAAGGTGTCTGGTGACTGGGCTGCTTTGTATTCTTCTTCTTCTTCTTCTTCTTCTTCATAATAATAGTAATAATAATAATAAGTTATTAGAGGCACTGTACTGTGGCACTGTCCTGTGGTCAGGCTGACTGCAGCAGGTGAGGGTGTCTAGCTACTGGGATGCTTTTTATTATTATTATTATTATTATTATTATTATTATTATTATTATTATAATACTATTAGAGGCACTGTTCTGTTTTATTGTACTGTGGGGCTGGCAGCAGCAGGAGGGGGTGTGGGGACTGGGCTGCAGCATATAGGGGCACTATACTAAAAAAAATCACTGTACTAGAGGCACTGTATTGTGGCAATGTACTTTGGGGCTGGCTGCAGCAGAAGAGGGTTTGGGAACTATTCTATTTCCATTACTTTCCTATAGGGGTACTTTGTAAAAAATAAAATAAAAAAACTTGTGTGTTCTGTTCAGGTTCAGACATTGTGTTGTAAAATAATAATGTTCATTACGTATCATTTAAAAAAAGTGTGTTGTAGCACTGTTTTAAATAACACTCTAGGTGCTGTGTCACCGGATTGATAATATAAGCACTATTAGTCACAAAATGAAGATGTTCTAATTTTTTAACAACAGAAAAAAACTTTTATTTATTTCTAAAACTTGTTTGTGTTCAGCGCCAGGCAGTGTCACTGTGTTAAACAATAATGCTTAGTCAAGGCATTAATAATAAAGTGCTATAGTCGATAGAAGAGCAGGAGCAGCAACCGAGTACTTGTGCTGTGGTTGTTGCCATTCATGATGATACTAGTACTTCAACATCTACTAAAGCCAGTGCTCAAGGGCATAGCAGGTTTAAGAAAGGGCACCTGAAATCGAAACAATATTTCACAATATTAAAGAAAAAAAGCACCTTTAATAAAGGGAAAGTTTACTGCTGAAAAACATAAAATTGCCAACATGCCATATGCCACACGCAGTAGCAAGAAATGTCTCAGGCCTTGGCCTTTATTTGCAACTGATGGTTCTAGAAATGCTGTTATTAAGGCAACTTCTACTGTAAACTCACATGATGAGGCAAAACCTTCTCACTCACAATTTAGAAAAGGTGTTAAAAGTAAAACAGGCAGATCAGTACAGAAATAAACACTAAAGATGAACAAACTGTGTTCAGAAACACTACAAATCCATGAGGAGAGTCTAAGGGTGTCCACAAATGCAATGTGTGAGTATGACATTGCTGATACTGTACTCATAGAGAAGCTTCCTGCCCCCATTTTTGCACTCTCTGCAATTTTGGAGATGAGCAGCTCAAGTAAAGATGGTGATGACATAATAGAAATTTTAATTGCTAATTGACACCAATTAGGCATGATATGGAGGAATACAGATGTGTACACATCCATCCATCCTAATATCACGCCACATAGCCATGGTGTTTGCTACTTAACCATGCCAAAGCACTAATCCTAAGTACTGATTTCACTATAAGTGAGCTAAGATGCAAAATTGTGTAAAAAGTAGCACAATGTAGGAAAAATTGCACACCACCGGAATTGCGCCATATGCTGTAAAAGGATAGTTGTATGAGGACGCATCGGTAGGTTACCACTTGAGCTGTGCATCTGGGGCAGAATGTTGTTCTTCCCTTATGCCAATTTTACAGGCTGCTGCAGTATTGGTGTGACCAATAGTGTGGATCTGACTGCCTCCTCTTTATTGCCACAATATTTTCCTTTATAGTTTAATTGTTACAGATAAATTTGATGATATACGGTATAATTTTGGGCCTGATTCAAAAATGTACATAATGCTGATATTTACAGTATCCTGTAGGCTCACAGAGGGGTAAATTTACTAAGATGGGAGTTCTATTTAAGATGGGATGTTGCCTGTAGCAACCAATCAGATTCTACTTCTCATTTATCTAGCACCTTCTAGAAGATAATACCAGGAATCTGATTGGTTGCTATGGGCAATATCCCATCTCAAATATAACTCCCATCTTGGTAAATTTACCCCATAGTGCAGGCATTCCCAACCACGGTCCTCAAGGCACACCAACAGTGCAGGTTTTAGTGATATCCAGGCTGCAGCACAGATGGTTAAATCCAAATAACTGAGCTACGAGTTATGTCACCTGTGCTAAAGCCTAGATATCACTAAAACATGCACTGTTAGTGTGCCTTGAGGATCGTGGTTGGGAATGCCTGCCATAGTGTATGTCCCAGTGTGTTTCCAATGATTCACAGACATTCTTTTGTTCTTTTTGTAAGGAGAAATGTAGCCACAACAAGCAAGTGAAAAATAAAAATGAATGAATAATGTAGAACGGTAGGCCATTTCTACAAATGGTCACACAAACACATCATTTAAGGTGAAAATCCAATTGTATTGTTTCATTTTTCTGACGACAACCCTTCATTAACGGAGATGAGTGTGCAGATTTTAAGGTATAGCTTTATTTATTTTAGAGACAATTAGCGCAATGAGTTGAGACAGGAATATAATGCATCTTGAGGTAATAATCTCTTTGGGATGTAGTCATGATCCCGGCACTCAGGGTCCCCACGGTCACTATCAATTTGAACTTTGGACTATGCTGCTACCCAACCTCTGGAATTCCGACAGCAGAATCCTGACGCTCACAATGCTGACGGAACCCGGTGGTAATTATGAGAGTTAGGAATAAGGCTAGTTTTAGGGTTAGTGTGAGGCACTAGGGAGAGGGTTAGGCTTTGGGAGGGGACACTTAAATTTAGGCTACAGGAGGGGTAGGTAAGAGCTCGGGTTAGGCTTAGAATATTTTCCAGGATCCATCTGCATTCTTACCATCGGGAATCCACTCTTTTGTGTGGTAACAGTAATTTCATGCAATGCTTCTTTTGTTTTTGTTTTTGTTTTTATTTTTAGAGGGTTACTGCTATACTATATCAGCATGTTGGTTATTCCCAAGGTGATTGCGGCCAGAGCCATGATCCACCCTATTGATACTAGGCCCTGAGTTGTCACCTGATAAGCCCATATTATAAACCACTAGCGTATGCATGTTATCTGCTAAATATAGCATAAAATATTCTATTCTGTTTATTGTGTAAGTACACAGGCGGGGAACTGATGAAAATCAGCTCTTTTCAATGCAATGGTTTTCTTACACTTCAAACACTAATATCTGTGTTTTGTCCTAGGAGTTAGTTTACATTCTTTCATTTGATCTAAACTTTACCACAGAAAATCCAAGAATTCACACTGTTGCCATGTTATGGTACATAATGCATACACATCCGTGACTCATGCAGTAACAGTACATCTATATTTAATATTGGATTGTCACTTCTGGAACTATACAGTTAACATAGTATTTCATTATGATCTTAGGGCCTGTTTTTGAGCTGGATGCAAACCCAATGTTTTTGCAGTCGAGCGATTATGGGGCCTTATTCAGGTTGCATGGACCGCAATTTCTGAGATGGGGCTGCAATGCACACGTGCAGGACCTGTCCTGGGCACACGTGTGCAGTTAATGTGGCCGGTTCGCATTAACTGCGAATGCCTTTACCTAATTGACAGGCAGAGGTGTTCGCAGGGCTGGCAGGGGGTGTTTGCGGGATGGCACGGTGAAAATGGGGGATGGATTGGGGACATTTTCTGGGCGGCTGCGTGCAGGTCCGATCAAAAAAAAGGTGGTGGGAGTCCTGCCATCGTAGCCAGGCTGTGCCGGCAGAAGGCATCCACAGTTTCTGCGACCACACTGTAATTGTGGTGCGATCGCAATTACAGCATGATCGCAGTGGGTGGGCGGAGAGAGGCTGCTGGGCGGCCTTGCCCTGCGATGGGTGGACCCCAGCATGCGATTGCAAGGATTGCAAAAGCAGAATCTGCAATCCTTACTGAATTAGGCCCATTGTCTAGACTGTGAATGTAATGTCTTGCCACAACGGTTGCAGGGAGGTTTTATTTGCAAAGTTATTGACAGTCAGAGAACATTGAGGAGGAGGGGGTGTAGTATGGAGGTAGCGACAAAAATGCAGGAGTTCCAAGACCTTTTGTCTCAACCTTTGACTGCAGTCCTGTACGCAGCAACACTGGCTCTGGCTGAATAATCATAGGTCCACTCGGAATCAACTGATCTCCTGCCAACAATGTGTCTTTGTACGGACTCACAAAGCCACTGGTGGTTGTCTTGATTCTATTCCAGATGGCTGCATTAGCATTTTTCCCCCAGCATCTAAGTACACATTCACAGCTGTGATGGTGTCAGTGTACACTTGTGGATCAGCCCTACATCGGCATCCTCTAGATAGCAGACACTAAAAAGTAAAAATAAATTAGAATTGGAAGTACTTTCTGTTATGTATCAGTTTGTATATTTCACAAAGGGACATTAATGAAGCTGCAAACATACCGTTTGGGGACAATATGCGCCTATTTCTCCCTAGATGCACCCATTTTTGTGTATCCATAAGGCTGAAAAAGGAGCTCGGGACAATCTTGTACACTGTATTCGTCAGCATGGAAACATAAGATTTTGGATTTAAGTATGTGATACTGTATTTGAATACATTTGAAGGGATGATGAGTCAGTGGGTAGATCAGAGTCCATTTCATTCTATACTATGTCTTACTTTTTATGGCGCATTTCCTAAAAATGAAATGCTATGTACAGTACATACTGTACCAATGTTTGTGGTTTCGATTACTATTTGTAGTGTTTTACAAATTGTATTGCAATATAACAAAACATAGCAACAAGAACAGTATATAGCTTAAAACCTTCCCGGGTCTCCCACACCTCCATCCCTCTCACTATCTGTTGATAACAAACTCTCTTCTGTACTATAAGTCTGACTAGAATTACAATATTTGCCTTCATATAATTTATCAGTTCCTCTCACCAGTGCCGGAGTAAACCCTGAGGTGGCCCCTAGGCAGTCGAAATCTCTGCACCCTCCTTGAAAATGCTCTCCTAATTAGAGATGTGCACCGGAAATTTTTCGGGTTTTGTGTTTTGGTTTTGGATTCGGTTCCGCGGCCGTGTTTTGGGTTCGGACGCATTTTGCTAAACCTCCCTGAAATTTTTTTGTCGGATTTGGGTGTGTTTTGGATTCGGGTGTTTATTTTCAAAAACCCCTCAAAAACAGCTTAAATCATAGAATTTGGGAGTAATTTTGATCCCATAGTATTATTAACCTCAATAGCCATAATTTCCACTCATTTCCAGTGTATTCTGAACACCTCACACCTCACAATATTATTTTTAGTCCTAAAATTTGCACCGAGGTCGCTGGATGACTAAGCTAAGCTACCCAAGTGGCCGACACAAACACCTGGCCCATCTAGGAGTGGCACTGCAGTGTCAGACAGGATGGCACTTAAAAAAATTAGCCCCAAACATCACATGATGCAGACATAAATAAAAAAAAAAGAGGTGCAGGATGGAATTGTCCTTGGGCCCTCCCACCCACCGGGCCCTCCCACCCACCCTTATGTTGTATAAACAGGACATGAACACTTTAACAAACCCATAATTTCAGCCACAGAGTCTGCCACACGACTGTGGCTGAAGTGACTGGTTGGTTTGGGCCCCCACCAAAAAAGAAGCAATCAATCTTTCCTTGCACAAACTGGCTCTACAGAGGCAAGATGTCAACCTCCTCCTCATCGTCCGATTCCTCAACCCTTTCACTGTGTACATCCTCCTCACAGAGTATTAATTCGTCCCCACTGGAATCCACCATCTTAGGTCCCTGTGTACTTTCTGGAGGCAATTGCGGGTGAATGTCTCCACGGAGGAATTGATTATAATTCATTTTGATGAACATCATCTTCTCCACATTTTCTGGAAGTAACCTCGTACGCCGATTGCTGACAAGGTGACCGGCTGCACTAAACACTCTTTCGGAGTACACACTGGAGGGGGGATAACTTAGGTAAAATAAAGCCAGTTTGTGCAAGGGCCTCCAAATTGCCTCTTTTTCCTGCCAGTATACTGATAAAGCTAAATATTTATCTTATATAATACCCTTTATGAGGTTATCTACGTATGAAGTACCGTAAGGATACGCACGTTGCGTAACAATCGCTTAGCCGTAGTCGAGACGCTCAAGCGTCACGTTCGCTCACGGCCAAGAGATCACAGGCAGGCACGCTATTGGCTGCTGACTAACTTAATGATTCGCTATAGCGTAGCAGACGCTCGGGACCACGAGGAGATCACCAGCGGCGCTGACGCTCACAATGTTAAACCTTTGTATCTAAACCATAAACAGTGTATTGTGCAGTAAAACCTTTGTGTAATGATAGAGTGTAAATGCAACACAGTATAACCTTATTACCTTTAAAGCTGTTCTAGCGTCACCGACGCTCTGAGAATACTTAACACTATAAGAAATACACAGATACCGTGCTCAGGGTCCAACGCCTAATATATATATTATGAATGATATACTTGCAAAAGAATTAATACAAATACAAATCATACACTACAATATAACATAGACTACCTAACCAGATAACTACACAGGAAATACAATACAATTTCTATTTAAGGGAAAATAAGAGAGAAAGAGGAGAAGAGAGAGAGAGAGAGAAATTGGCCCACAATAACAAGAAGATCAATATAGTTGCGGAGAAACACTTACGCACAAGGGGAAACGATCGCATGCGCCTCGATATCCAGCTCCCGATTATCAGCAATGAGAACCGTTGAAGAGAGTGAACTGGATATGGTCGGCCTGCCTATTTATGCCCCACACACAATACAATTCAATGGTCCCTACAATCTCATTGTTCATTGGACACAGGAATTCGGCTTCGCATTATAACAAAAGGTCATAGGTTGATTCATACAGGTGGGCTGTGACTGCTTCCAACTGTTCAGGTGGGTGGGATACTGGGTTTCCCGCCGCATGACTAAATAAGAACAAATAATAGTAAATGGACATAAACTTCTTATGTCCATAACTATTCGCACGAGCGATTAATCCGCTCCAAACCAACACCGGAATATTGCTATTTAAATACTCTTCCGATGGGTACCAAACACCACTGTATGACCCCTGTTAGACCCTTCGTACAATACAAAGAGGGATCTCTCTGTTCAGGAACATGCTATGTTAACTAAACTTTCAGAATCTATCAAAGGGACCATGATCTACAAAATACATTATATAGTGAAATTATGTAATGATTGAGTCGCACGCTACGATCACATAAACTCTACCGTAAATACGCATACCGTGCGCCTGCGGGTGCCCGCGACTGTGAGTATGCGCACATACGGGAGAGCGTACGCATGCGCAGCACGGACCTGTGTGAGGTGCAAATATGGTAGTGTGCAAAGAGATATTTTTCTGACTTTGACAGTCCACCCTTTGGCAGTCAACAATAACTGCCACCTTCTAAAACATTTCAAAAAAGAGAAAAATATATGTCAGGGGTTAATACATTTACATGGTTGGGTAGGGGAGGAGAGGAAAAGGTAGGAAAAGGGTATGACCTAGTGAGATAGCAGAAGCATGTGTGTATGAGTCCATGTTTGGGGGGTCATGTATCATCGTGCCGTACGTGTTTTAAATCAAGCTTCGAGGTATTGCGAAGTATACATTTGAATTCCTTCTTATCCCGTGGTACGGGTCTGTGGATGGGCTGTCAAACTTTACCGAGCTCTTTTCGGCTTTGGTTGTAACAAAATGGGGGAGCACATTTTAGTTGATGATACATGAATGGGGGAGATATGTGATTGCTGATATCTGTGCCTGTATTCCCTATCGACTATGTGTGTCATTACCTGAGGGTTGTAGAAATGAAGAAAAGACATAATTACGGTAAATGCGGTGGTATTCTATGTCAGGTAAATGTACATTCGTCGATTGAGGTCTTGTTTGGTGTCTGTTGAATGCAGTCTTCTTTGTGCTTTTGCCCATAAGGTGCGAGCAAAAGCTGTCAATGTCCATAGATTTACAAAAGTGTTGGGCTAGCGTAATTTTAAAATTTCTAGGGAAACTGGGGATCCATGGCATAGTTCATCAAAAATCTGTGTATCAGGTTGTCAAAACTTCTTCTTTAATCCCTCTGTTGTCTGTATATCGGCTCATCAAATTCCTCGTCCAAGTGGGTCTTTTTACCTTGGAGGAAACGGAAAAACAGGTGAAAGAAACGGACCGTAGAAATCGCATTTTCATCACATCATTGTTTCTACATTTGGGTCATAAATCAAATCCATTGGAATTACAGTTTCCTCACTCCTTAAACTCATTACCCTAGTACGACGATTGCACCTCATTAAAGCCTGACCGCATCTAAATATCAAACCTATCGTTATGATAACACCTAAGATACATAGGAGAAACTTCCCAACATCCATTATGACTCCTTGAGCCCAGTCTCCTAAACCAGAGAACCAATTTCGCGGGTTCAACCATGACACCCAACCAGTCAGCTCATTACCTACAGCAGCAAGAGTGAGATTGTGTCTCCTGCGAAATTCCCACTTCAGTTGGAGAATATCGTCCATCTTTTGGTCTATGACCGCGACCGGGTCCTCGGTGTTATTCGTAATATATGTGCAACATTTCACGCCGTATTGTGTTGCCAGTGTGACACAATATCCGCCTGTCACTGCTGTGAGGTAATTAAGAACCATTCTATGCTGTACCAGTTCTGTTTTATAAGCTTGAAGTTCTCTTCCAGTATACCTAAACGTGTCATCATACATTTCAGTGATATTATCTAACAAATTGGCGAGTGCAGATATGTATTTATAATTTAACACTCCTCTAGCGGTGCGAGTGATATCTAACGCGATTAGAAACTGAATCCCGGTGGATTCATGGATCATGTCAGAGGCCGGATGCTCTGTTCTTTCTATCAGGTGTCGTTTAACTACGTGCTCGTAATGGGTGTGAGTATAAGGAGTTTGGGCAACACGGTGTATGTCTTTCATTTTGTCATGTGATACAGTCATTACTTCAGGCAGTACTTTTCCAATATAACACAATCCTTCAGAGTTTGGGGCAAGCCACTTATACGCCTTTCTCCCGCATATGAAATATGCATCATCGGGGAGAACATATGGGACGGAGTAGGACATAACCATATTACACACCTTCCATGTGAAATCTCCTAACCCTAATTCTTCCATCTGCTTAGTACACGTATCAGGTTGTACGATATGTGCACAGTATCCTGGTGATACCTCTCCAACTCTCGTAATCCTATTTCCTAAGGTATACCTATACCGGAAAGATTTTCCTCTACTGGCTATGTGGCGTATAAGCTCTGTATCTGTAGGCATTCTATCTGCTCTATGTGAAAAGGTCATGGTTTGATTACTCCATGACACTTCCCAATTTCCCGGCTTTCGGGGATTGGAGATGTTAAAACATAATAGGGACCTATCCACATGGTATTGGTGGAGCTTCAAACTAGGAGGGCTGGAGATATTAAACCTCCTGTCCACCGGTCTCCCACCACTTAACTCAAGTACCTCCCCTAACGTTAAAGGAAATGGTACTAGCCCTGATTTGCTATGACCTTGAGGTACTTGAGAGCATACCCAACAATCTGTTTTATTTAACACACTACCCACTAAGGAGTGATAGTCACTCAATGGATGCCGGTCCATATGGATATTAAAACTGGATTGGCATTTCTTTATGCACCCATCCTCAATGACATTGTTACAGAGCCGACAGATACAGTTTTCTTCAGCTAACAATCCTTCACAATTCCTTCTATGGTCAATGCTATCGGATCGTTTTCTGATACTCGCCTTTACTTGTTGGTTAAGTTGTTCTTGGAAAACTACGCCTCCATCTTTATCATCAGAACCCATTCCAGAACCTCTCTCGACCTCCGTGGTACTCTCGCCGGAACAGACTGCTCTGGTCAACATCATAGTCAACAGGAAAATCCGGATCACAGTCTCTTGGGGCAAGTCCATCTTGTAGGAGGAAATGGAGAAGAATGAGAAGGGGGAAAAAATTATTTGAGGGAGAGGGGATGGGAAGTTGGTGAAAAACAATAAAAGGGAACAGGGGATCGACAACTGCTTTTGGTCTTGTGATTTTCAATGCTCAGGTGCCGCCTCAATCCTCCTGGAACAGACACTCCAGTGATACAACCTCTACCGTCTGTTCCTTATCACGGGACCTCTCTGGATCAGCAACCTTCTTACAGTGGGACGAATGAACCCAAGTCTCTCTCTCAGCAACCTTCAATGCTGTAGTGCTAGTCAATAAGACCTGGTATGGTCCTTCCCATCTGTCAATAAGGCAACCTGAGCGTAGAAAATTCTGTATCATTACATAATCCCCAGGTTCAATGTCATGACAATTACTATCTGGTAAATCAGGAATCACTAACTTCAGATTATCATTTTGATTCCTTAACTGTTTACTCATGTTAATCAAGTATTTTACAGTCACTTCATTGTTACACTTCAAATCATCCTGAGGGTTAATCATAACATGCGGTTGTCGACCAAACAAGATTTCAAAGGGAGACAGATTAAGAGGGGACCTGGGAGTGGTTCTGATGCTGTACAGTACAATGGGTAAAGCTTCTGGCCATGTCAATCCTGTCTCTGCCATCACTTTACTCAGTTTATTTTTTAATAGTGCTGTTCACTCTTTCCACTTTCGCACTCGCCTGTGGACGGTATGGAGTGTGCAGCTTGCTATCAATTCCCATCAATTTACACATTCCTTGAAAGACATCACCTGTAAAATGGGTACCCCTATCACTTTCGATAATTCTAGGGATACCATATCTACATACAAATTCCTGCACAATTTTCTTAGCAGTAAACATAGCGGTATTTGTGGCCGCCGGAAATGCTTCGACCCAATTTGAGAAAACATCTATACAAACAAGTACATATTTCAAATTTCGACAAGGGGGTAATTGAATAAAGTCAATCTGTATTACCTGGAAAGGGCCGCCGGCAGGTGGGATATGAGATGGTTCTGTAGGTATTGCCTTTCCGATGTTCTTTCTCAGACAGGTAAGGCATGACATTGCTCTTTTACTCGCATGAGATGAAAATCCTGGGGCACACCAATATGCTCTCACCAACTTGCACATCCCTTCCTTGCCCAGATGAGTCAGCCCGTGAGCTGCCTCAGCTAAACATGGAAGGTATGCTTTGGGGGCCACTGGTTTACCGTGTCCATCCGTCCAGAGTCCTGAGGACTCCTGGCCATATCCTTTTGCCTTCCAGACTGCCTTTTCCTGTGTGGAACACAAATTTTGCATCTCACACAACTTCTGTGTGTTGATGGTATTAAATACCATCAGTTGTGTGGTGTCTGTCTGTCTGGGGGTAGCAGCTGCTAATTTAGCAGCTTCGTCTGCTCGGCTGTTACCAAGTGATACTGGGTCTTGGCTATATGTGTGTGCTTTACATTTGATAACAGCCACTCTGTCGGGTTCCTGTATTGCTGTTAGAAGCCTTTTTATGTGAGCTGCATGCGCTACCGGTGTACCAGCTGCCGTCATGAAATTTCTGAGGCGCCATAGGGCTCCGAAATCATGGACTACCCCGAATGCGTATCTAGAATCGGTGTAGATATTGGCTGATTTGCCCTTAGCCAATTCACATGCTCTGGTTAGGGCGACCAGTTCAGCAACCTGGGCTGAGTGAGGTGGGCCTAGCGGTTCCGCTTCTATGGTGCCTTGGTCATCTACGGCTGCGTATCCAGTACACAAGTCTCCCGAGTCTGACTGTCTATGACAACTACCGTCCGTGTAGAACGTAAGTTCTACATCTTCCAGTGGGTTGTCACTGATGTCAGGCCTTGCGGTAAAATTTTGGGTCAAATATTCCATACAATCATGTGTGTCTTCCTTTGTATTAAATTCTCCTTCCCCACCACTCTCATCCTCCACCCTTTGTGCCTGTCCAGGCACACCTGGGAGATATGTTGCAGGATTTAATGCACTGCATCTCCTTATGGTGATGTTTACGGGGGCCATTAGTGCCAATTCCCATCTTGTAAACCGCGCTGATGAGACGTGTCTGGTTTGGGCAGAATTTAACAAGGCTGACACTGCATGTGGTGTATGAATTGTGAGGTTGTGACCTAGCACGACGTCTTCGCTTTTCGTTACTAGCAATGCTATCGCAGCAACGCTTCGCAAGCATGTGGGGAGGGATCGCGCTACCGTATCTAGCTGAGCGCTGTAATATGCTACCGGCCTGCTGGCATCACCGTGCTTTTGGGTTAGTACGCCTGCCGCTCAACCAGCACTTTCTGTTCCGTATAGTTCAAAGAGTTTCCCATAGTCTGGCATACCTAATGCTGGTGCCTGCGTTAGGCACTGTTTAAGTCTCTCAAATGCTGTCTCAGACTCGTCTGTATGCGAAATCCGATCAGGTTTGTTTGAGGAGACCATCTCCTGCAAGGGTAACGCTAGAATGGAAAACCCTGGGATCCAGTTACGGCAATACCCACACATTCCTAAAAATGTTCTGATCTGTTGCTGGGTTTGTGGCAGAGTCATGTCTCTAATGGCTTGAATTCTATCAGCGGTCAGGTGTCTCAGTCCTTGTGTTAGACAGTGTCCCAAATATTTTACCTTAGTTTGGCATAATTGCAACTTGTCTTTGGAAACCTTGTGTCCTGTGTCTGAAAGATGAAACAGGAGCTGTTTCGTATCCTTCAGGGATGCTTCCAATGAATCAGAACACAGTAGTAGATCATCCACGTACTGTATTAATACTGATCCACTCACTGGTTGGAAAGACTGTAAACAATCATGCAAAGCCTGAGAAAATATACTTGGGCTATCTATGAATCCTTGTGGTAATCGAGTCCATGTGTATTGGACTCCTCTGTATGTAAATGCAAACAAATATTGACTGTCAGGGTGCAGAGGTACCGAAAAGAAAGCGGAGCAGAGGTCAATTAAAGTGAAAAATTTCGCAGTGGGAGGGATTTGCATTAGGATGACAGCTGGATTTGGCACTACGGGGAACTGACTCTCAACTATTTTGTTAATCCCCCTTAGATCCTGCACTAGCCGGTAACCCCTCCCCCCACTCTTTTTAACAGGGAAGATGGGACTATTGGCAGTGCTGGACGTTCTTACCAGAATGCCCTGTTGTAGCAAGCGCTCTATTACGGGATACACTCCTAACTCCACCTCTGGCTTCAGAGGGTACTGTGGGATTTTTGGAGCTATCCTACCATCTTTTACTTGTACAACTACCGGAGCTACGTTTGCCATTAATCCAGTGTCCTGTCCATCTTTAGTCCAAAGTGACTCTGGTATCTGAGATGTAATTTCTTCTACTTGGGAGGGAGTCCTATTTGTCATAATGGTATGTGACATTAATTTTGACGGGGAGTCTAACATGTCTCGCACTTCCTGAGCGTGATTCTCAGGTATGTCCAAGAATACACCTTCAGGAGTACAATAAATGACGCACCCCATTTTACACAGTAAGTCTCTTCCCAGGAGATTAGTCGGTGCCGATGCAGCCAGCAAAAAGGAATGCTTGGTATGTAAAGGCCCTATTGTAATCTCGGCTGGTTTGCTAACAGGGTAGTGCTGGACTACTCCCGTTACCCCTATGGCTGGAATTGTCTTACCAGTGGTTCTCATGCCCACTGTCGAATTTATCACTGATTTGGCCGCCCCTGTGTCTACAAGAAAGTTTAATGATTTACCAGCTACATTGATTGCAATTTCTGGTTCACTTCCAAGACTTGCAATCAATTTTACTGGCTGCAGATTACAGGTATGGCCACACCCCTATTGGGTATGGTGACCTCCCTGAATCCCGCTGGCAGCAACTACTTGTGATGGAGTTAATTGGGAGCTACCAGAGGCTTGCCAGTCTCTGTTTGGGGGATATCTTTTTGTTTCCCCTGCATGTGGCTCATAACTCCGTTTCTGCGGACCCTGATCCCAATGTCGTGTGTCGTGTCGTTGTCTAGGGGGTTGGTATGAGTTTCGTGAATTCTTCACTCTACAATCTCGTGCCATGTGTCCCTGCTTATGACAAGAATAACAAGTAACCACATTTGACTTACCCACAGGGTTTGGTGATATAAACAAAGGCTGCCTTGTGGTCAGGGCCTGTATACTTACTGCCATTAACTTATCACCTTGTTGTTCCCTGTGTCTGGTGATGTTCCTATCGTGATCAATAGCAGCCTCTCTCAAAGTAGCCACAGACAGACCTCGCCAACATGGTTGTGTGGTCTGTACCCTAGTCTTTAATGATTCTTTTAAACCATCCATCAGTACCGATACTGCTACTTCTCGATGGTTTATGTTTGTTTTAATGTCCTCTATGCCTGTGTATTTTGCCATTTCTGATAATGCTCTGTGAAAATACTCTGCAGCTGTTTCTGACTCCTTCTGTTTAATGGAGAATATTTTGTTCCATTTAACTACGGCTGGGAAATACTCCTTTAACTGTAAACTTATTCTTTTTACATTGTCTTTGTTGTACACTTCTGTAAGAGGTACATCCTGATCTAATCCACAGTCAGCTAAAAATTGAGCTGCGTCGACATTGGAGGGTAAACATGCTCTCAGCAATATCTGCCAGTCTTTATTGTTGGGCTCTACAGTGTTACCTAGGTCTCTGATGTATTTTTGGCTGGCAACTAAGTCTTTTCTAGGGTCAGGGAATTCCGACACTATGGTCCTTAATTCCATTCGGGAAAATGGGCTATACATGGCAATGTTCCTAACAGGAGTGACTCCTGAAGTGTCTGTTTTCCCATTTGGAACTACTATTACCTTAACAGGGTTAACTCTAACAACCTCATTCTGTGTAGATTCTACAGGCTGTGGTGAAATAGTTTCAGCATAGTGTATGGTGCCGTACTTACCCGTTGATACGACCTCACCTATCCCTCCGCTAGGGGCCTTTGTTACTAATCTCGGGGGTGGAGCTGTGCCTACTGTGGTCTCTGCTATGGTGGCTGCTAGAGAGACCGCTGAAATTGTTGCCGATTCGTCCTCTTGATCACACTCTTGAGGAAAGTTCAAAACAGGGTACAACTTGCACGGGTTAATACTTGCATTGGTTAATTGGTTAACATTATCTTTAACATTTACACAGTTGCTAAGTGTTTGTTTGTTACACCTTAATGCGTCATTCTCCGCAACCAATTTTTCTCCCGATATATATGGTGGCGGTGGGGCCGTGGCTATCAGTTTTCTGATCGAGCCAGATCCCGCCGCCTGAGCCAATCCTCTCTGTATGTCACCCTCCTGTTGCCACAACTGTAAATAATCATAATGCTTGATTCGTCTCTTTGCTGATTTAATGAGACATATCCTTCTCCTTAAATTCGTTAACACTTCTGTGCTGAAGCTACCTACTCTTGGGAATTTCTCCCCGTCATGTACCGTCATTCTCTCCCATTCATCACATAAAGCTTCTGTGTGACTTCCGTATTTCTCACACATTACGTACCTTGCCGACCCGACTGGTCGGTTCACTGAATCAACCCGAACCGAGGTTGATCGCCCCCTACCTGAACAAGTGGCCCCCATAGTTCGAAGGTGTTGCTTTATTCAGCCAACCCTTACGCAAACCAAAATGTTCAAAATAGGCTGACGGTGGCGGTTTACAGAGTACCCCACTCACTCGCCCACGCCGGCCAATACGACCTGATCACACCGATATGGTGCTGGCGTACTCGACCCAGGGCCCCTGCGACCTGAACCTCTATTTACTGGAACCTGCGAGGGTGATCCGAAGAACACTTACTCTTTCCAGTAACTATTGGTTGTTGGATAGTTCCTGAGTGAGCAGCGAACCTCCCTTAAAATAAAAAAAATTACACAAATCACGTTAGAATGTACAAATAGCGTTTATGACCTTCGTACACAAATAGTACCGGTCAGGTTTACTAATGCACACAATTACGTGCGGTACAATCGTTCAGCACATAAGCAACTAATCTTATGTACGGAGCGACCAGTGGAATCGAAAATTACGGCTGCGAATTCCTTCAGCCAGAGCTTGTATGGCCTATATGGGTGTTGCACCAACCCTTTTAGGTGTTGTGCCTGTGGACTGTATAGCGGACTTCCTTGTCTGCTGTACCTGAACCTGCTGGTCTGCTATGACCTCCTGGTCTGTTACAGTATGACCTCCTGGTCTGCTACACTCTAATGTTCAAATTGTATGTTTTAACCAGGGATGCCTCCCTAGCCACCATGTACGTCACTTACACGCATGTACCTCACGAGAACTCGACTTTTCTTGTGGTTCAACCTCAAAAATTGTAAAAACAAACACTCACTCACCACATATACACTTTTGTTTCTATTTCTATTTCTGCGCAGAAATTTTCTTTAGACCAGATGTGTTACCAATTAGGAGAAGGATCTGTTAATTTAAATTTCGAATGTTAAAATAGATTTGCGTGATTTATCGCCTTGCGTTATTTACCGCGTTGCGCTATTTATCGCGTTGAAAAAAATGTAACACTTGTGATTTGAGTTACGTGGGCGTACCCGTACGCTCCGTTGCGTAATATACGCTGCGCGCGTCGGCCCTTGGGTTGCGTACGCAAGTCTCAGTCCTTTGTTAGAGACACGCGTACGCAAAGCAAAGATCCACCGTAACACAATTTATACGTTTATCAATGTAGATGATCCTTTATCATCTACCGCGCACCACACTGGCTTCGCCTTGTCTCTCAGGCACAGCTGTGTGTTTGTCTATACTTTAACTATATTACCTTTTGACTCTTAAACTATGAAATAGCGGCAAATCTCTCTTAGCACGTTTATCCACTATACAATGGCAAACAGGAGAGTGATATATGAAAATACACAAATGAAAAAAAAGAAATGCAGATATATATGTGTGCGTGCGTGTGTACGCAAGACAGAAAAATAAACAGTTTTAAAAGAGACTAGCGTGTTGTTCTTACCTCCGGTTCCCGGATTCCTTCAGCACCCTTTACTAAGAGAAGCAGACGCTTATCCAAACAGCACTACGAGGAATATGATCTCCCGCCCTTTGCTGCTGGATAATGTCTGCTGAAATTACCTAGTGCAGATATGTGAAGGACAGGACGAGCCCGCAATTGATAAAGCTAAATATTTATCTTATATAATACCCTTTATGAGGTCTAAGAACACTGTACGCTATCTACGTATGAAGTACCGTAAGGATACGCACGTTGCGTAACAATCGCTTAGCCGTAGTCGAGACGCTCAAGCGTCACGTTCGCTCACGGCCAAGAGATCACAGGCAGGCACGCTATTGGCTGCTGACTAACTTAATGATTCGCTATAGCGTAGCGGACGCTCGGGACCACGAGGAGATCACCAGCGGCGCTGACGCTCACAATGTTAAACCTTTGTATCTAAACCATAAACAGTGTATTGTGCAGTAAAACCTTTGTGTAATGATAGAGTGTAAATGCAACACAGTATAACCTTATTACCTTTAAAGCTGTTCTAGCGTCACCGACGCTCTGAGAATACTTAACACTATAAGAAATACACAGATACCGTGCTCAGGGTCCAACGCCTAATATATATATTATGAATGATATACTTGCAAAAGAATTAATACAAATACAAATCATACACTACAATATAACATAGACTACCTAACCAGATAACTACACAGGAAATACAATACAATTTCTATTTAAGGGAAAATAAGAGAGAAAGAGGAGAAGAGAGAGAGAGAGAAATTGGCCCACAATAACAAGAAGATCAATATAGTTGCGGAGAAACACTTACGCACAAGGGGAAACGATCGCATGCGCCTCGATATCCAGCTCCCGATTATCAGCAATGAGAACCGTTGAAGAGAGTGAACTGGATATGGTCGGCCTGCCTATTTATGCCCCACACACAATACAATTCAATGGTCCCTACAATCTCATTGTTCATTGGACACAGGAATTCGGCTTCGCATTATAACAAAAGGTCATAGGTTGATTCATACAGGTGGGCTGTGACTTCCAACTGTTCAGGTGGGTGGGATACTGGGTTTCCCGCCGCATGACTAAATAAGAACAAATAATAGTAAATGGACATAAACTTCTTATGTCCATAACTATTCGCACGAGCGATTAATCCGCTCCAAACCAACACCGGAATATTGCTATTTAAATACTCTTCCGATGGGTACTAAACACCACTGTATGACCCCTGTTAGACCCTTCGTACAATACAAAGAGGGATCTCTCTGTTCAGGAACATGCTATGTTAACTAAACTTTCAGAATCTATCAAAGGGACCATGATCTACAAAATACATTATATAGTGAAATTATGTAATGATTGAGTCGCACGCTACGATCACATAAACTCTACCGTAAATACGCATACCGTGCGCCTGCGGGTGCCCGCGACTGTGAGTATGCGCATGTACGGGAGAGCGTACGCATGCGCAGCACGGACCTGTGTGAGGTGCAAATATGGTAGTGTGCATAGAGATATTTTTCTGACTTTGACAATACGTACGGACTGTCTGACGTGTCTATTTGGATGCAGTCACTCATATAATCCTCCACCATTCTTTCAATGGTGACAGAATCATATGCAGTGACAGCAGACGACATGTCAGTAATCGTTGGCAGGTCCTTCAGTCCGAACCAGATGTCAGCAATCGCTCCAGACTGCCCTGCATCACCGCCAGCGGGTGGGCTCGGAATTCTTAGCCTTTTCCTCGCTTCCCCACTTGCGGGAGAATGTGAAGGAGGAGCTGTTGACGGGTCACGTTCCGCTTGACTTGACAAGTGTCTCACCAGCAGGTCTTTGCACCTCTGCACACTTGTGTCTGCCGGAAAGAGAGATACAACGTAGGCTTTAAACCTAGGATCGAGCACGGTGGCCAAAATGTAGTGCTCTGATTTCAACAGATTGACCACCCGTGAATTCTGGTTAAGCGAATGAAGGGCTCCATCCACAAGTCCCACATGCCTAGCGGAATCGCTCTGTTTTAGCTCCACCACCACCAAATTCAATGTATGAGCAAAACATGGGACGTGCTGGAATTTGTCCACATGTAATGCACGCACAATATTGGTGGCGTTGTCCGTTGTCACAAATCCCCAGGAGAGTCCAATTGGGGTAAGCCATTATGCGATGATGTTCCTCAGTTTCCGTAAGAGGTTGTCAGCTGTGTGCCTCTTATGGAAAGCGGTGATACAAAGCGTAGCCTACCTAGGAAAGAGTTGCCGTTTGCGAGATGCTGCTACTGGTGCCACCGCTGCTGTTATTGCTGTTGGAGGCAATACATCTACCCAGTGGGCTGTCACAGTCATATAGTCCTGAGTCTGCCCTGCTCCACTTGTCCACATGTCCGTGGTTAAGTGGACATTGGGTACAACTGCATTTCTTAGGACACTGGTGACTCTTTTTCTGACGTCTGTATACATTCTCGGTATCGCCTGCCTAGAGAAATGGAACCTAGATGGTATTTGGTACCGGGGACACACTAACTCAATAAATTGTCTAATTCCCTGTGAATTAACGGTGGAAACCGGACACACGTTTAACACCAACACAGCTGCCAAGGCCTGAGTTATCTGAGTTATTTGCGGCAGGATGACTGCTGTGATATTTCATCTTCCTCGCAAAGGACTGTTGGACAGTCAATTGCTTACTGGAAGTAGTACAAGTGGTCTTCCGACTTCCCCTCTGGGATGACAATCGACTCCCAGCAGCAACAACAGCAGTGCCAGCTGCAGTAAGCGTTACACTCAAGGATCCATCGGAGGAATCCCAGTTAGGAGAGGACTCGTCAGACTTGCCAGTGACATGGCCTGCAGGACTATTGGCGTTCCTGTCTAAGGAGGAAATTGACACTGAGGGAGTTGGTGGTGTGGTTTGCGGGAGCTTGGGTACAAGAGGAAGGCATTTAGTTGTCAGTGGACTGCTTCCGCTGCCGCCCAAAGTTTTTGAACTTGTCAATGACTTCTGATGAATGAGCCGGAACGGGGCGGAACTGCGTTCCGTCAGTTTCACTTGGAGACGGAACGCAGTTCCGCCTCCTCCGGCTCACCTAACCCAGCGATGTGTCCCCGTCACTGCAGGGAGATGACGGGCGCCCGCTGAGATTGTATTTCCAGCGGGCGCCAATCTCCCGCATTACAGCGGCAGCCTGAGGCAGGAGCTCAGTACTGAGCTCCGGCTTGGCTTCCGCCGATGTCACTGGGCGCTATGGGAGAGACGTCATGACGTCTCTCCCATAGTGCCGAGGAGCGGGCAGCCAGAGGACTGCAGCAGCCGGACATGGAGTGCTGCTTGGTAAGTATGGTCTGTGTTTTGTCTGTTTTTTTTCCTTTGCAGCTACGCATCTACTGGAGGGCATTACTACTAAGGGGCATCTACTGAGGACATTACTACTGGGGGCAAACTACTGGGGGCATTACTACTGGGGCAAACTACTGGCGGGCATTACTACTGGGGCAAACTACTGGGGGGCATTGCTACTAAGGGGCATCTACTGAGGGCATTACTACTGGGGGCAAACTACTGGGGGGCATTACTACTGGGGCAAACTACTGGCGGGCATTACTACTGGGGCAAACTACTGGGGGGCATTACTACTAAGGGGCATCTACTGAGGGCATTACTACTGGGGGCAAACTACTGTGAGGCATTACTACTGGGGCAAACTACTGGGGGACATTACTACTGGGGCAAACTACTTGGGGGCATTACTACTAAGGGGCATCACTACTGGGGGCAAACTACTGGGGGGCATTACTACTGGGGCAAACTACTGGGGGGCATTACTACTAAGGGGCATCTACTGAGGGCATTACTACTGGGGGCAAACTACTGGGGGCATTACTACTAAATGGCATCTACTGGGGGCAAACTACTGGGGTGCATTACTACTAAGGGGCATCTACTGAGGGCAAACTACTGGGGAGCATTACTACTAAGGGGCATCTACTGGGGGCAAACTACTGAGGGGCATGACTACTACGGGCATCTACTAAGGGCATTACTACTGGGGGCAAACTACTGGGGGGCATTACTACTGTGGGGCATCTACTGGGGGCAAACTACTGGGGGACATTATTACTGGGGGCCAACTACAAGGGGGCAAGCTACTGGGGGCAAGCTACAAGGGGGCAAGCTTCTGGGGGCAAACTACAGGAGGGCATTACTACTGGGGGCATAACTACATGGGCATTACTACTGGGGGTGTAACTACAGGGGCACTACTACTGGGGGCATAACTACAGGGGCTAAACTACTGGGGGCTAAACTACATGAGGACTAATCTACGGGGGCATTACCACTGGGAAGCTAAACTAAAGGAGGGGTAAACTACTGGGGTCATAACTGCAGGGGCATTACCACTGGGGGCATAACTACTAGGGCTAAACTACAGGGGGCTAAATGACTGGGGCATTACTACAGGCAACATTACTACTGGGGGCAATACTACACAGGGGCATTACCATTAAGGGCCTTACTACTGCGGGCACTACTAATGAGGGCATTGTAAAGGGGGCACTTCATAAGGGGCATCACTCCTGGGGACATAAGGGGCACTACTACTGGGGGCATTGCATAAGGGGCACCACTACTATGGGGTCTATATAAGGGGCACTACCATGTGGGCACCTCCAGTACAGTGGACATTGTATAATGAGCACTACTACTGTGGGCATTGTATAAGAAGCGCTACTGCAGTGGGCATTATGTGTATTATGGGGTGCTACCCTTGTGGGCATTATTACTATTCTGTGACCACGCCCCTTTCTTTTTGAGACCACGCCCTTTCTTTTTGCGGCGCGTGCCGCAATGCCTTTATTGCATGGGCGCTGTGGGGAGGGGGGTTGAGTTCCACCACCTCTCTAGGACCACTTTAAGCACTGTATATAAGGGAGGATGTTTCTAAGTGGTTAACGTCCTTACCCCTACTTATTACAGCTTGACAAAGGCAACACACGGCTTGACACCTGTTGTCCGCATTTCTGTTAAAATAATTCCACACCAAAGAGGTGATTTTTTTTGTAATTTGGCCAGGCATGTCAATGGCCATATTTATCCCACGGACAACAGGTGTCTCCCCGGGTGCCTGACTTAAACAAACCACCTCGCCATCAGAATCCTCCTTGTCAATTTCCTCCTCAGCGCCAGCAACACCCATATCCTCATCCTGGTGTACTTCAACAGTGACATCTTCAATTTGACTATCAGGAACTGGACTGTGGGTGCTCCTTCCAGCACTTGCAGGGGGCATGCAAATGGTGGAAGACGCCACCTCTTCCCGTCCAGTATTGGGAAGGTCAGGCATCACAACCGACACAATTGGACTCTCCTTGGGGATTTGTGATTTAGAAGAACGCACAGTTCTTTGCTGTGCTTTTACCATCTTAACTCTTTTCATTTTTCTAGCGGGAGGATGAGTGCTTCCATCCTCATGTGAAGCTGAACCACCTGCCATGAACATAGGCCAGGGCCTCAGCCGTTCCTTGCCACTCCGTGTGGTAAATGGCATATTGGCAAGTTTATGCTTCTCCTCAGATGCTTTTAATTTAGATTTTTGGGTCATTTTACTGAACTTTAGTTTTTTGGATTTTACATGCTCTCTACTATGATATTGGGCATCGGCCTTGGCAGACGACGTTGATGGCATTTCATCATCTCAGCCATTACTGGTGGCAGCAGCTTCAGCACGAGGTGGAAGTGGATCTTGATCTTTCCCTATTTTACCCTCCACATTTTTGTTCTCCATTTTTTTTTTTTGAATCAATAGTTTTTATTGAAAAGATAAACATTTTTATGGGGTACAGAACGAAGAAAAAAGGGGGGGTGATACATCAACACAGTGTAAGGGTCGGTATGGTAGGGATGTAGAAGAAAGAGGGAGGGGGGGGGGGGGAGAATAGGGGTCCAGACTAGAATTGGAGAGTGTTACATCGGAGCCTTGTATACATAATACATCAGAGAACAGAGAAGTTGGGACATATAGAAAAACTATACATTGCAGTAAGGTAGTAGTGGCCTAATCCTGTTGAGCAGAAGTTATAGGTACGCTTTAGAAGATGGTATTGGGGGGAGACCTAGTAGGGGTCGACTCTTAACAGGGAGGGGAAGGTGTAACTGCCTAGGTAATGGGGGGTGTGATGATAGGTGTTGTATTTTAGATCCCGAATGGGCTAAGTGGGGGTGAGGTGGATTTATGAAGATACTGAGACCCTTCAATCGAGGAAATAAAGGTTTGCCACGCGAGCCAGCGCGTTTTGAGGGAAGAGAAGTTGGGGGAGGAGGAAGCTGAATCTGTCTCCATATGGAAATGGTGGTTTATCTTATGTATAACTCTTAGCAGGGTAGGGGGAGTGGATTGTTTCCACATTTGGGCTAGGTTTGCTCGAGCGCCTATCAGGATGTGGCCCAGGACATATCTGGCAGGTGGCGTTATTGAAGCGGGGACGACTTGTAATAATGCTAGAGTTGGGTCTGGAGCTAGGTGGGTGGACAGAACTTTGTTTATTAGCTCAAATACATCTAACCAGTATTTAGTGATCTTTGGGCACAACCAGAATATGTGGAAGACATGTCCTACCGAGCCGCATAGTCTCCAGCATTTATTACTGTGAGAGGGCCAGAATTTATGTATTCGGTCCGGGGTTTGGTATAGTCTGTTCACTAGTTTAATATGCATTTCAGTGTGGTTTAGGCACTGGGACATGGAGTGCGAGGTTAAAAAGATTTGACGCCAGTCGTTTGGAGATAGGGTTTTTCCTAGGTCCTGTTCCCATTTCTTTTGGGCGTTTGACTTGGAAGGAGAGGTAGGGGTAATCCGAAGTTTATACCAGTATGTGATGTCGCCTTTGGAATCTGGTAAGGAGAGACGAGAAAAGAGAGTATGTGAGGATGTGTGGAGCGTTGCGTAGGTAGGAGGAATCGTCTTCCACCAGTGTGCTACTTGCACATAGTGGAAGAGTTCTGTAGCTGGAAGTGAGTATTGTGACTGGAGAGTAGAAAAAGGTTTTAGAGAAAGTCCATCGAGGAGGTCTCCTAGGGATAATACTCCTGCGCGTCTCCATTTGGATAGGTTGAGATGTGGAATCATCGATGCTAATGTGGTGATGGATATCTGGGAAATATGGGAAATGGGCGATGTTAGGGAGGTCGATAGGGAGTCCCAGGTTTGTAAAGCAGCTTGCGTGGAGGGAAGGAGGGACGGTTGCGTAGGTCGGAGCGATTTTGGGATACGGAAAAGGTCAGCTAGGGGGATTGGGTTAGATCGAATTTGCTCCAGCTCCATCCAACCACTGTGCAATTGGGTTGAGAAATAGTATTTAATGGGGGCTAGGAGGGAGGCTTCTTGGTATAGAAGAATATTAGGTATATTAAGACCCCCAAACGCTCTTGGCAAGGTCATTCTTGAAAGAGCCATTAAGGGTGGTTTTGCAGACCAGATATACTTAGTCATGATAGAGGAACAAGTTTGGATGGCTTTCTTTGGGAAGGGGTATGGTATAGTTCGGAAGAGATACATTAGTTTAGGGAGTAGGGACATTTTAAATGCCGCCATTCGTCCCAGCCAAGAGACCTCATAGGATGACCAGGCTTTCGTAAGTGCTTCTAATGACTTCATCAACGGGGTTAAGTTGGCAGAGAAGGCGTCTGTAGTGGAGATAGGGATGTTGATACCCAGGTATTTAATTGTATGAGTTCGCCAGTTATATGGAAAGGTAGTTTGGAGTGCTGGGGTGGAGTGAGATAAATTGAAGGGGAGGGCGTCCGTTTTAGTAGTGTTTAGTTTATAGTAAGAAGCGAGGCTGAAGGCTTCTAGGACAGAGTGTAAGACTGGAAGAGTTGTAGTGGGGTTGGAGATAAATAGAAGGACATCGTCTGCAAAGAGGCTCAGTTTATGGAGGGATGAACCGAACTGAATCGCCGGAATGTTGGGATTGTCTCTTATTTTAGCTGCTAGGGGTTCAATTGATAGGACGAAGATCAGGGGGGAAAGGGGACAGCCTTGCCTGGTGCCATTTGTAATAGGGAAAGGGTCGGATAGGAAGCCTCCATTGAACACCCGGGCCGTGGGGAAGCTGTATAACGCTAAAATAGAGGAAAGAATACGATCCCTAAATCCGAATCTAAGGAGGGTTTGGCGCATGTATGTCCAGTTTAATCTGTCAAAAGCCTTCTCTGCGTCTAACGAAAGCAAGAGAAGGCCCTGGTCTTCAGATAGGGAGTCTATCAGGTTGAAGACCCGACGTGTGTTGTCAGACGCTTGTCTCCCAGGGACGAAGCCAGTCTGATCCGGGTGTATCAGTGAGGGTAGGAATTTGTTAATGCGTGTTGCAATCATTTTGGCGTATAGTTTGATGTCGCAGTTTAGTAGCGCTATTGGTCGGTAGTTGTGTACGTGGGCGGGGTCTTTGCCGGGCTTAGGAATAGTAACAATACGCGCTTCTAAGAGTTCTGGGGGAAGGGAGCCTCGATCTGAGAATGTATTGTATAGCGAGGTCAGGAGGGGAGAAAGGACGTCATGGAAAGTAGTATAGAAGTCAGAGACAAAGCCGTCTGGGCCGGGGGCTTTATTCCTGGGTGTGGATCTAATAGTTGTAGAGATTTCATCCGCCGACCAAGGGGCATTCAGAGAAGAGAGCTGGTCCTGCGTAAGAGTAGGGAGGGAAAGGTCATCTAGGAAGGACGAGATAGACGGAGGGGAGGGTTGTGGGGTGGACGGGTCAGTTGCTAAGTTGTATAATTTGGCGTAATAGCTTGCAAATTGGTTCGTTATATCTTTTGGGTTCAAGATCTTTTGTTTGGTCGGAGAATAAATACATTTAATTCTATTTCTGGCTTGCTGAACGCGGAGTTTGCGCGCAAGCATTTTGCCAGTTTTATTTCCTAGCAGGTAAAACTTGTGGCGCATTCTATTCAAGGCCGCTTGGGTGCGTGCGAGGAGTAGCTTTTGTAGTTGTCCTCGGACATTAGAGATCTCAGTTTTAAGTGTTTTGGAGGGATGGGCCCTATTCTTAGTCTCAAGGTCTAACAGGTCAGCCTCCAGAGTCTTCTGCTTTTGAAGGGCTTGTTTTTTGAGAGTGGCTCCGGCCTGAATGGCGGCTCCACGGGTGACGGCTTTAAAAGCACACCAGTGATTGATAGGAGAGGTATCTTGGGGAGAATTAGTGGTTAAATAGGAGTCAATAGAGTCAGAGATTATTTTTTTAGACAAAGGGTTATTTAGTAGGTAGGGATAAAGGCGCCATTGTCGGGGAGGGTTGTAGTTGCCCTGAAGGTTCCATTTCCAGAGAACTGGGGCGTGGTCCGACCATGTGATTGGTAAGATATCTACGTTATTAGTTCTCTGGAGAGACCATTTATCACATAGAATCAGGTCTATTCTGGAGTAGGAGTTATGGACAAGGGAGTGAAATGTGTATTCTCGACCTGAGGGGAATTGTGTCCTCCAGACATCGTATAAATCGAATTCTGCAAGCAGGTTGCGGAAGGCTAGGGAGGGGCCAGAGATAGTGGTTGGAACAGGCTGGGGGAATTGGCGGGACTTGTCCAATTTAGGGTCTAGAACAAGGTTAAAGTCCCCTAAAACTACCAAAGATCCCCTTAGAGCATTCCGTATATTGAGGAATAATTTTCGCAAAAAGGGGACCTGGTTAGAGTTAGGAGCGTATAGGGATACCAGGGTAACCGGTTTGTCATTGAGGAGGCCAGTTATGATAATATATCGGCCATTTTTGTCTGAAAGTTGAGAGTGTAGGGAAAAGGAGACATTTTTGTTAAAAAGGATGGCTACTCCGTTTCTTTTGGATGGGCCATTAGCATAGTACCCCACTGGGAAATGGCTGTCTTTAAAGAGGGGGGGATTAACAGAAGAGAAGTGGGTTTCTTGTAAAGCTACGACATCAGCTTTTTGCTGGTGGAAGAAGGAGAGGGCCAGCCTACGTTTGTTGGGAGAGTTCAGTCCCTTGACATTGAGAGATATAAGGTTCAACATTGAAAGTCTATATTAGACATGAGAAAGAGGGGTCTATGGAGATCTATTGGAGCGTATCTGCTCCGAGTGCTAATAGGCACTGGTAGCCAGGGATATGATTCAAGTCTGGAGCTTGAGGAGGAGGGGAGCATGCGGGAAGTGGATGGGTCGGGTTTAAAACAGGAGAGGAAGAGGTAAACAACGAAAAGAAAAGGTCCGGTATATTGGACCTGCATGACTACTGCAGGGGAAGGGAAAAAAAATTCTGGGGAATGCAGTAGTGCAGAAAAAGGTGAAGGCGGGCTGGATTAACCTGCGCCGCCACTCCAAAACAACTTCTGAGAAAGTAACCTTAGGGCATAGGCATCTATTGAAGGCTTCTCTAATTAGGAAACATATGCACCCTAGGGCATAGGCAGGTAATTAGTATGTGTCAGTAAATAACTGGGCAAAGTGTCGCCCCTTAAGATATAACAACAGTTGAACAACATGTGAGGGAGTAACCCCGTAACTTATAGACCTGGAAAACAAACTTATAATAAGGCACAACATTGCATTTGTAGAAAAGAGCATAATGAGGATATTTTCAACTCCCCACACTAGGGGGGGAGGAGGTCTACAGCCTCCGTGACTCGGAGGTTTTGGTGCATGGATTCCGAAAAGACCCAGCTCGGCAGTCCAGTGATTCAGGTGTTCGTCCAATCATGGCTGACGTTAGCAGCACGAGACGATGAAGACGGCTTCGAGATGGAAATGTCCCAGTCCATCAATAATTTCACACCTGCATCTAGGGAGGAAATTATGTAGGTCGAGTCTTCATACGAGACTATCAGTTTAACTGGGAATCCCCAGCGGTAGTGGATGTCGTGGGATCTCAAAGCAAGGGTGATAGGGGTGAAAGCACGTCTCTTTGCTATGGTAGCGGCAGAGAAATCTTGGAACAACTGAGGTCCCCCCAGAGTGTCTGAATTTTTGGATTCTCTAGCGGCCCTCATAATGCGTTCCTTAACTGGGAAGAAATGGACTCGAAGGAGGGTGTCTTTAGGGAGGTCGGATGAGACAGTTCGGGGTCTGGGGAGGCGGTGAATGCGGTCAATCAGGAGTTCCGAAGGATCCGCCTTTGGGAGGAGTTTCTTGAATAGGACAGTGGCGTAGGCTTCCAGTTCAGAGTTGGTGACTGAGTCTGGGATGCCTCGAATTTTGATGTTGTTCCGCCTTGATCTGTCCTCCATATCTGCCAATTTAGATTTGAATTGGTCTAGATCTTGTTGTTGGCGATCGTGAGATGAGAGTAGGTCGTTGTGGGAGGTAACCAATTCCTCCATCTTGCGTTCCAAATGATCCGTCCTATCTCCCAGAGATATCAGCTCAGTTTTGACCTCACGGATGGCAGAGGTCAGATCTTTAGAGAGTTCAGACTTGAAGGCGGAAAGTATCTGGCAGAGGGATCTCACGGTTAGGGGGGCATCCGACTCGCAGTCTACTCCCGAAACTGAGAGAGCTGTGGACAGGACACTAGATCCCAAGGGGTCCAGTGTGGCGGAGGGGGAAGGAGCATTTTGTAGCGGGGAGATTTGGAGAGATTTTCGCGAGGGGTAGGCGACTTTCGGGGGAATTGTCTCCTTTTTTTTTGTAGGAGCCATTTCTCGTCAGTAGCAGCGCACTTAGAGTACTCGGAGAGACGTGCTTCAGGGGAGGGTCCAATCGGCTGGTAATAGTGAAACAGGGGTGCTCAGTCACATTGATGGATATTTCGTGTTATTTAGACAAGCATGAGTGGCGACAGACAGGTTAGAGAGCGCTCACATTGTGGAGGTCACTGAGGTCATAAAGCCGGAGGGTGTGATTGCAGGAACAGATCTGAGCTGGGCGGGATGACAATCAGGCCTGTTAATCCAGAGGGGTAAGGGATCTGGTTTTGTCCTGAGGGTGGTGCGGCAAGAGTAGTGGGAGTGCTTCTGGTCTCTGATCTCGTGGTGTTTGGGGTGGTCTGAGTGTTGGGTGCGGGGTATAATAATCGCCGCACGCAGCCGCTAGAGCTATTCCGTCTGCCTTTCTCTGGAGTAGGTGCTGGCTTCAGGAGATAAGAGAACAGGCAGGGTTATAGAGATAAAGTATAGTGGCTGAGTTGACTATACCAGTATTCGCCACAAGAGGGAGCCTTAGTTACAGCCAGCACCAGTCAGGGAGTGAGATGTGTGCTTTGCCAGTCCCAAGATGGCCGCCGCTTATCAGTGAGAGTTAGGCCCACCGGAGGACTCCCGGTCGTCGATCCCCGCCAGCGGGGGAAGAGATCTTGCTAGATCTTGCTAGCAGTGTTGTGTGAGACGGGGGAGGAAGGGCAGGCGCCTGGAGAGGTCGGGAATCGGCCAGGTAAAGTCTAGAGGCCGGGCGGCGCCAACCGCAAGATGGCCGCCGGCTGCCAGCCAGACACTTCTCGGCCCTTACCTCCAGCCGATCGCCCGGTCCCTGGTCTCCTGCGAGGATCAGCGCCCGGTGGGTGAGTCCCCCAGTGCCAGGGAGAGCCTTTCAGGTGGGTGGGAGAGTCTGCAGGGTCGCCGAACCGGGTCCCAGGAAACGCCGGCACAGCTCCAAAATCGAGGCCCCGGCTTCTGGGGCGGAGGTAGGCCGCAATCCGCAGGGGGCAACGCAGGGCCCCCCCGATTCCGCAGCTTCTTCCTCCAGGTGCTGGGTGTAGTGGTGGGGCTTAGGGGACTAGTCCCTTGTCGGTGGGCCTCCAAATCTGGTCAAAAAGTGGGTTTTAATACAGTGCCAGCCAGAGCTCAGCAGAGACCCGACCATCCTCTATGCTAGCCAGGCCACGCCCCCCGTTCTCCATTTTTTTAATGTGTGGAATTATATGCCAGTAATATATATATGTATACTATTTGTCACCAAAATGCTGCACTGTAATACTATATATACTGCTCACAATAATGCAGCACAGATATGGAATGGATACTTGCAGTGACACAGAGCTGCAAGATACAGCAATGGCCTACTGTACAACTATATACTGTTGGTCACCAAAATGCTGCACTGTAATACTATATATACTGCTCACAATAATGCAGCACAGATATGGAATGGATACTTGCAGCGACACAGAGCTGCAAGATACAGCAATGGCCTACTGTACAACTATTAACTGTTGGTCACCAAAATTCTGCACTGTAATACTATATATACTGCACACAATAATGCAGCACAGATATGGAATGGATACTTGCAGTGACACAGAGCTGCAAGATACAGCAATGGCCTACTGTACTGTACTGTACTACTATTATACCGGTGGTCCCCAGTGGTGGTATTTTAATGTAACCGCCGGTCAGCTGACCGACAGTCACATGACCTCCTCCACCAGCCCGACGGGTTACTATCCCGATGGTCGGCATGCCGACCAACAGGGACTATTTCCACTCATGGGTGTCCACGACACCCATAGAGTGGGAATAGAACCCGTTGCGACTGCAGGTCGCCAAGGAGCCCGCAGCGTGGAAAGCGCAGCGAGCCCAACAGGGACTATTTCCACTCATGGGTGTCCACGACACCCATAGAGTGGGAATAGAACCCGTGGCGACCGCAGGTCGCCACCGAGCCCGCAGCGTGGAAAGCGCAGCGAGCCCGCAAGGGGCTTGCTGCACTCGCCCCTCCCCGCCGGGTTCCAGTCGTCTGTATGCTGCCGGTCAGACATACTACACCCGGTCCCCAGTCCCCACAATAAAGCACACTGAGCACAGATATTTGCAGCACATTGAGCACAGATATGGAGTGTTTTCATGCAAAGAACGTAGATATTTTCAGCACACTGAGCACAGATATTTGCAGCACACTGAGCACAGATTACGGAGCTTTTCAGGGAGAGAACGCAGCCACGTCCTCTCCGTTCAATCTCCAATGCACGAGTGAAAATGGCGGCGACGTGCGGCTCCTTATATAGAATATGAATCTCGCGAGAATCCGACAGCGGGATGATGATGTTCGGGCGCGTTCGGGTTAACCGAGCAAGGTGGGAAGATCCGAGGCTGCCTCGGAACCGTGGAAAATAGGTGAAGTTCGGGGGGGTTCGGACCTCGAGGAACCGAACCCGCTCATCTCTACTTCTAATACGTTTTTCATTTTACCAACCAACAGTTACGATTTGGAAACTGTAATGTGAATCTCATGTCTACGGTTTATGTACTTTAAGGTGTTAATAGGCACATTACATTAATACAGTATTTTCTCTATAGGCTCTGCAGTGTAAAGTTTTAATTTCTTTAAATTGATTCATTTTTTCTATCTTTTGGAAATAATTTAAGAAAGCTTGATTATAATTTTGAGATGTTGTCGCCGAGCGCCTAAAAGGTGCAGGGTCCAAAGGCCGGTTCCTACTCTGCCTATTTGGTAATTCAGCACTGCCTCTCACTATCTCTCATGCATGTCGCATCCATTTTTGCAATATTTTCATTATTTAACTCTTTCTATCCATAGATGCATCCAAGACCCCATCCCTTCACTGATCATCTCTAGACTGGGCTACAGTAATATCTGTCTTATGCCTTTATCTACTTCACTCCTCAATGTTTGGCTCTAACAGTCCTGTGTTTGCCTCTTGTCTCTGCCAGGCCCTACAGTGGCTTCATTTCCTCTATAGAGTACATTTCAAACTTTACACACTCACTTGTTAAACCCGCATTCAATCCTGTCCTTTCTCTGTAATCTCATGCCCCTCCCCAGGCCAGGCCACACATTTTACTCTGGCAATTACCTGCTCCCACTTCCATCCAGGTCTTCTCCTGTGCTGCTTCTCTCCACTGGAACTCACTCCGTTTCCATATCAGACTCAACTTCACCTTTCAAAGCTTTAAACAGGATCTCAAAACCCATCTAATACTTTAATCCTGCTTGTTAGTTTGCACACACTGATGCACCCAACTGTGTCATCCATGTTTGACTGCCGCTCCCTTAAAATCAAAAACTCTTGCAAGCCCTCCTCACTCATGTGCTCCTCTTTTGCCTACAAATGTCATCTTCTCCTTCTCTGATTAATTACTTTATAGTGACCGTATGCATCAAAATGAAGTTTTGACAGCTACAGTATATATGTATGTATTTACTTTTGTATGCACTTTATACCGAACCTTGTGGTGCCCTATAAATAAAAGGATAATAATAGCCTAATAACTATCATTGTATTAAAACTACAGTACTCCTGCAGTTGGAAATTTAATATTATCAAATTTGATTTTCTTATGAACATATTAATCATAGTAAGCAATGTATAACTACATGCATATACATGAAACCTATTATACTATAACACAGAGCCGGACTGGCCCACAAGGGAACAGGGGAAACCACCGGTGGGCCCCACTGCTTGTGGGCCCACCCCTTCCTTAGGGATCAGGTTCCAGATTGTGCACTTGAACTATATATTATACATATGTTACATTATACTGCACAGGACTATGGTGTAATTCCTACAATGCATTGCTGTTAATCAATCTGGTACATTATCATGCATGCACTAGCAGTATTTACTATACTGTATATTATGCACTCGCCAATGGATAGCTAAGCCTCTAAACATGGGCCCTTACCACTGCATCCACCCGGTGGGCCCTTCATACCCCAGTCCGACATTGCTGTGACACAATAGAGTCCATAACAAAGAAATATTGCCAGCTTCATATGAAGTGGCTCATGCAAAGTTGAAAGTAAATTGAGCATAAAAACAAATGCACGGAAACAAAATGTATATTCCTGCCTTGTTGTTGAACAAAGAGATCTACTTAAGAATATCTGTCTTATTTATGTTCATAGACAGGCCAGAATATTAAAAAACAAACAAAAACAAATTGATATCTTAAGAGACATAACTGAGGCAGTGTGTGTATGTGGGGGGTGAGGGGGGGGGGCACGGGTACAATTGACCTGGGCCTGGGCTGCCGGAGGGGAACAGAGGGAGCCCAAGTCCGATTCACCCCTCCCCCCCAAGTACACCTGTTGCCAGCATCGCTGGCTCCATCTTCCCAGTGATCTCTTCGGGAAGATGGCACCACACATAGAAAGAAAGGGATCCGGTCTGAAGATCGACAGTGTCTAGGTCGACAATGTTTAGGTCGACCACTATAGGTCGACAGTCACTAGATCGACATGGATGGAAGGTCGACAGGGTTTCTAGGTCGACATGTGCTAGGTCGACAGGTCTAAAGGTCGACATGAGTTTTTCAATTTTTTTTTTTTTTTTCCATACTTAACGATCCACGTGGACTACGATTGGAACGGTAAAGTGTGCCGAGCGAAGCGGTAGCGGAGCGAAGGCACCATGCCCGAAGCATGGCGAGCGAAGCGAGCCATGCGAGGGGACGCGGTGCACTAATTTGGGTTCCCGGTCACTTTGCGAAGAAAACGACACACAAAAAAAATCCTCATGTCGACCTTTAGACCTGTCGACCTAGCACATGTCGACCTAGAAACCCTGTCGACCTTCCATCCATGTCGACCTAGTGACTGTCGACCTATAGTGGTCGACCTAAACATTGTCGACCTAGATACTGTCGATAAAACGAACCACACCCAGAAAGAAAAGACTCTAACACTGTGCCAGAGTCTTTGCTTTCTACTGGCCGGCGTCATCTTCCCAAATACCACTGGGAAGATGGCGCTGGAAGGGAGGGAGGGACCCGCTTTCCATTCAAGTAAGGTAGGAGCGGGGTCCATCCCAATATCATAACTTCCAAGCATGGATCATTATTCTCCAAAAACTTACCTTTGGATGGGTGAAGCTCAGTGTGTACAGTATGAGCTACCAGAGGTTAAATGGTGCAATCTGTTCTTACCCAAATAACCTTCCCAATGCTTTAATGCAATTCTTAATTGCCCATAAAAAATGTCCTGTATATAACTATCTATGTGTATGTATATTAAAATGTTTATGCACTACATGAAATTTATTTCCCACTGCTGAACTGAATGTAGTAATAGAGTATCAGGTTCAGTCTAGAGATGTGCGGCTGGCACTTTTCATGTTTTGTGTTTTGGTTTTGTTTCTAATTCCACTTTCGTGTTTTGGTTTTGGCTTGGTTCTGCCAAAACCACCCTTTCGTGTTTTGGTTTTGGTTTTGGATCTGGATGATTTTTGGGGAAAAACATAAAAACAGCGAAAATCACAGAATTTGGGGGTAATTTTGCTCCTACGGTATTATTAACCTCAATAACATTCATTTCCACTCATTTCCAATCTATTCTGAACACCTCACAATATTGTTTTTAGGCAAAATGTTGCACCGAAATTGCTGGATGACTAAGCTAAGCGACACAAGTGGACAACACAAACACCTGGCCCATCTAGGAGTGGCACTGCAGTGTCAGACAGGAGGGCAGATATAAAAAAAAGGCCCCAAACAGCACATGATGTAAAGAAGAAAAATAATTCCAGTGAGGTAGTTGTATGACTAAGCCAAGCGACACAAACAATTGGCCCATCTAGGCATAGCACTGCACTGGCACACAGGAGGGTAGATATTAAAAAAAGGCCCCAAACAGCACATCATGCAAAGAAGAAAAAGAATTGCAATGAGGTAGTTGTATGACTAAACCAAGTGACACAAACAATTGGCCCATCTAGGCGTGGCACTGAGGTAGCAGACAGGAGGGCAGATATTAAAAAAAGGCCACAAACATCACATCATGCAAAGAAGAAAAAGAATTGCAATGAGGTAGTTGTATGCTAAGCCAAGCGACACAAACAATTGGCCCATCTAAGCGTGGCACTGCAGTGGCAGACAGGAGGGCAGATATATAAAAAAAGGCCACAAACATCACATCATGCAAAGAAGAAAAAGAATTGCAATGAGGTAGTTGTATGCTAAGCCAAGCGACTCAAACAATTGGCCCATCTAGGAGTGGCACTGCAGTGGCAGACAGGAGGGCAGATATCAAAAAAGGCCCCAAACAGCACATGATGCAAAGAAGAAGAAAAGGTGCACCGAGGTTGCTGTATGACTAAGCTAAGCGACACAACCACCTGGCCCATCTAGTAGTGTCAAGCAGTGTCTGAATGTCGAGAGTGGGCTGCAATTGTTCGGTCCACTGACAGCATCTGCAGCACTCTCCAGTAACTTTTAAAAAATTCTGCAATTGGTGGACTTATATGGCAGTACCCCAGGATTAATACAGCAGTACCCCTGGACTCATACGGCAGTGTCACACAGGATGTCACTTTTCAAAAACTAGGCCCCAAACAGCACCTCATGCAAAGATGTCGAAGAGGTGCAATGAGGAAGCTGTATGACTAAGCCAAGCGACACAAACAATTCCAACTGGAATTATACGTCCAAACCACTGGAATTATACGTCCAAATCACTGGAATTAATAATTATAAATCACTGGAATTAATTGCCAAAATCACTGGAATTATACATCCAAATCAATGGAATTAATTGGCAAGATCACTGTAATTAATAATTATACATCCAAATCACTGGAATTAATTGGCAAAATCACTGTAATTATACGTCCAAATTACTGGAATTAAATGTCAAAATCTCGCTATCGCCTGCCTAGTGAAGTGGAATCTAGATGGCCCGTTCCTTGTCACTCCGTGTCGTAAATGGCATATTGGCAAGTTTACGTTTTTCCTCAGACCATTTAAATTTCTTTTTTTGGGACTTTATACTGAACTTTAGCTTTTTGGATTTGACATGCCCTCTAGTATCACATTGGGCATCGGCCTTGGCAGATGACGTTGATGGCATTTCATCATCTATGTCATGGCTAGTGGCAGCAGCTTCAGCACTAGGTGGAAGTGGTTCTTGATCTTTCCCTATTTTATCCTCCAAATTTTCTCCATTATTTTTTGGGAGTTATATAACACAATATGCGGCACAGTAATGACTGATGGCTGATGGCCAGGACACTACCACAGGTCTGATGCAGCACAACACAGCAACACTGTAAGGGACTTGTGGTTGTTGTTGTTGTTATTATTATTATTATACGGCAGCAGTGGACATATAGCAGCAGCATATACCACTGTGACTGCCTCGTCACTGGAATGACTGATGGACAGGACACTACCACTAGTCTGATGCAGCACAACACAACAACACTGAAAGGGATTTGTGGTTGTTGTTGTTATTATTATTATTATAATACTGTAGCAGTGAACATATAGCAACATCATATATCACTGTGACTGCCTCGTCACTGGAATGACTGATGGACAGGACACTACCACTAGTCTGATGCAGCACAACACAACAACACTGTAAGGGACTTGTGATTGTTGTTATAATTATTATAATACTGTAACAGTGGACATATAGCAGCAGCGTATACCACTGTGACTGCCTCGTCACTGGAATGACTGATGGACAGAACACTACCACTGGTCTGATGCAGGACAACACAGCAACACTGAATGGAACTTATACAGCTACACTGGATATATGGCAGCAGAGGACACCACCCCTGTGACTGGTCACTGGACTGATATACAAGAGACTTCCCCTGGTCTAATGCAGGACAACACAGCAAAAATGCAAGGGACTTATACAGCAGCCAGCAGCACTGGGGACATATAGCAGCAGAGGACACCAACACTGTGACTGGCTGGACTGATGCTGCACAATACACTGACTACACTGGACTGGACAGCACAACACAGCACAAGACTCGCCACCCCACTTTCCCGCCCCCACACAGACACTGAACACTGAGGACATGTCCTCTCAATACACTCTCCGAGACTGGAATGAAAATGGCCACAACGCGCGGCTCCTTATATGGAATCCAAATCCTGCGAGAATCCGACAGCGGGATGATGATGTTTTGCCTTGTTCGGGTTTCCGAGTCAGGCGGGAAAACCCGAGCCTGACTCGGATCCGGGCTCGGAAGGCAAAGTCCGGTAGGGTTCGGTTCTCAGAAAACCGAACCCGCTCATCTCTAGTTCAGTTTAATAGTAACTGAACTCTTCATATTAACTGATGTTCCAGCCATGCACATGTATAGTGTATAGAGTGATACATTATAACAGTTATACATTATAACGGTTTATAAGAAATCATTATTATTATGCATATAACTTTTATTTTGAAGGACTTCCTGGTAAACTAAGTCCACCCATCCCCCAGCAAGGCAGCAGCCAGCAGCACCCAGAGAGAGCAGCCCAGAGACAGAGGGGATGCCCGCTGCTGGGAACCTCCCTGGATCACCCCCTCCCCAAGCCGGACACAGCAGCCAGTGCCGGGTACACCAGTGTGGAGATATCTGCATTACCCAGGAGCGGTGCCACCATGCCCCCCGGTGTCAGTGGCCTGTATAGTGACAGTAGTAGTTATAGCGGCGGCGGCTGTGCCGGGGGGTGGTCATAGGGAGCTGCGACCCTGATGCGATTTATCATCGCTGCCGTTGTGTAGCCTGGGATGGAGCCACATCGCGCTGCTGCAGATCAGATAGCGGAAAGCCAACAGCGGTGCAGAGGTAGGATGTTAAACATGGAGAGTCTGGACCAGGTGGATCTGTGTGAGAGTCTGTTGATGTGGGTAAGTGTGGAAGCAGCAGCAGCAGGGCTGCCCCATCCCCCTCCACCAGGCCATGCGCACATTGCCAACTGCTGTCATTATTTCATCACCCGAGCCGGGTGCAGTCTATGCGGGAGCTGTTCCCCCAGAGGTCACTATGTAATGGGCCTCTGGGCTATGTACTTGTCAGTTTAATGCTTATAGCGCCAGCATAATTTGACACTAATGTCAGTCATTTTGGACATTTTATTTTCACCCCTTCTTACCCATCATGCTGATGGGGGCTGAACTTGGACTTAAACGGCATTGGGAGTGTCACTGTTCATCTCCGCGACCCCAAACACTATGGATTTTTACATGTCACCCCCTTCCTACCCCCACCCCTAGGGGTGCTAGAGGTAACCTACCCCCACAGTATTTTTTTTTAAAGATTGTAAGTGATATGTGTACCAAGTTTGGTGTAAATTGCTCCAGGCATTCCAGAGTTATGCTGGAACATACATACACACATATACACATACATCCATTTTTATATATATAGATTGTACTGTACCTAATCAGGATCCATTATATTATGTGGGTTATACTGTAAATGTATACACTTTCTGTAGCGGATTGTAACAATATGTGATACAGATTTTTCACATGGAACAATGTTCTCATACATATACAATTAATAATATGTTTATAAGTTTATAGAGCAGAGGTTCCCAAACGCGGTCCTCAAGGCACCCCAACAGTCCAGGGTTTAGGTATATCCATGGCTCAGCATAGATGGTTAAATCAAATTGACTTAGGTGCTAATTAAGTCACCTGTGGCCAATCATGGATACATTTAAAACCTGGACCGTTGGGGTGTCTTGAGGACCGCGCTTGGGAACCTCTGTTATAGAGTATTATTCTGGGCATTCCTTTGCAGACAACTAAAGCCCCTTCCAGTAAAAACCTTGAAAGCAGATACTAGCTGTGATACCTTACTCAACCCTCTCACAAACCTGTAACCATGTAATAAGATATACACAGCAAAATAATTTGCCATAAAAATTGTTAATCAGAATTTTCTAACAGTATAAAGAAGAAAATGGTTGCAGTATGGAGGGTGTTGGCAGATCAATATCAGACAAAACATGTGTGGTTCAGTACTACAGAAATCTGAATCCACCCGAATTTTGTGTATCTGATCTGATCTGAACTGATCTGAACTGAATGCCAGTACGGATCTTTCCCGTGATTTAGAATTTGGATTTTAAATACGAATTTCGGGTTTTAGATTGCAAAAAGTACATGATTTTAGCTGGTTTTCTCGATTTCTATTGATTTTAAATAATGATTATCAGGTTTTTTTACAGATTTTTAACCAAACAAAAAAATGAATTCAAACCAAAACACTTGAGGGTGGATTTGCCTAAACCAAAACATGATGATGAATAAGAGCCAAAACCAAAACTCAGGGTTCCGCACACATCTCTATATCAGACAGACCGTCGGCTCCTGCAATCTTGCAGACATGTAGAGGTGTCAAAAGGTGACAAATAGGGGACAGCATACAGTAGCTGAATGGCTTCCCCACTCATTCAAATCATGCCTAAAAATGAATATTTTTCCAGCAGGATGGTGCAGCTGATACTCTGGATGTGAGATATTAGCCAATCCTTTCTGAGAAGAAAGTATACTATCAACAATAACTATGCTACCTCTACTGCTGCACCACATACTAAGAACAAAACACAAAGGGGTATATTTACTAAAATTCATATTTTTCTGAATTAGGTTAAAGTTCAAACACGAATGACATCGAATGTGTGAATTTGCAATTTTTGGAATTTTGTACGCCTCATTTACAATGCTGTCGTATTCTGCATTTTCGTTTTTTCCGATGTCATTCGTATTTTTGGCCAGTGTTTTACGGGAGTGAATAGTAAAACACTGCCGAAATTAACACAATGAATCTCGGCCGGATGTGTGAGATCCGTGCAGGGCTTCATTGTGCACCTTTAAAAAAAAAATGAAAGTATTAAAAATCAAGAAAAAAATTGCGTTGGGTCCCCCCTCCTAAGCATAACCAGCCTCAGGCTCTTTGAGCCGGTCCTGGTTGTAAAAATATGTGGGGAAAATTGACAGGGGTTCCCCCATATTTGAACAACCAGCACCGGGCTCTGCGCCTGGTCCTGGTGCAAAAAATACGGGGGACAAAAAGCGTAAGGGTCCCCCGTATTTTTTGAACCAGCACCGGGCTCCACTAATCAGAGAGATAATGCCACAGCCGGGGGACACTTTTATCTTGGGCCCTGGCATTAAATCACTAACTAGTCACCCCTGGCCGGGGTACCCTGGAGGTGTGGGAAGCCCTTAAATCAAGGGGTCCCCCCCTCCAGCCACCCAAAGGCCAGGGGTGAAGCCCGAGGCTGTCCCCCCATCCAAAGGCGGCGGATGGGGGGCTGATAGCCATAGTGTAAAAAAAAAGAATATTGTTTTTTGTAGCAGTACTACAAGTCCCAGCAAGCCTCCCCCGCAAGCTGGTACTTGGAGAACCACAAGTACCAGCATGCATTGGAAAAATGGGCCCGCTGTTACCTGTAGTTCTACTACAAAAAAAATACCCCCAAAAAAACAGAACACACACACTGTGACAGTAAAACTTTATTACATACATGCACACCTACATACACACATACTTACCTATGTTCACACGAGGCTCGGTCCACTTCTCCACGTAGAATCCCGGGGTACCTGTAAATAAAATTATACTTACAAAAAATCCTGTGTTGATCGGTCCTCTTCTTATAAATTATAATCCCGGGACTTGGCAAAGCAATAAAACGCATTACCCGAACCACGCACTGAAAGGGGATCCATGTTTACACATGGATCCCCTTTCCCCGACTGCCAGGACCCCCCGTGACTCCTGTCAAAGAGGATCCCTTCAGCCAATCAGGGAGCGCCACGTCATGGCACTCTCCTGATTGGCTGTGCGCTCCTGAGCTGTCAGTCAGGCTGCGCATGGCAGAGATACAATGTAGCGCATAGGTGCTCCATTGTATCCAATAATGGGAACTTTGCGATCAGTGGTTGAGGTTACTCGCGGTCAACCGCTGACCGCAAAGTTCCCACCATTGGATAAAGTCAATGTCGGGCTGAGCTGCATGTTCGGGAATGCCGGCGGGGACGTCACTGAACGTTATCGTTGAATGAGAACGTTCAGTGTGTACACACTATATTGATCAACGATATAATCGTTCACCGCCGGCATTTAAACATCGGGTAGTGTGTACCCACCTTAAGCTGTATTGCTTTGAACCAATAACTTAATCTATGGTATCATTGTTAGAGTACTAGAGTCCAAATTCAGGGGCAGATGTATTAACCTGGAGAAGGCAGGAAGTGATAAACCAGGGATAAGTGCTAGGTGATAAACGCACCAGCAAATCAGCTCCTAACTGTTAGTTTACATATTGGAGCTGATTGGCTGTGTGCATTTATCACCTTGCATTTAACACTGGTTTATCTCTTCCTTATGCTTTCTCCAGGTTAATACATCTTCCCCTCAGTTACATAACTTCTTGCAGCAGCTACAAAAGTACGGAATGAATTATGTTTTAATTGGGGTTATTCTTTTTAAAAAATATCAGAACTTGTAATGGACTGCTTTCACGGCTTGTATGATTCACTATGGTATAATAAACTACACCACCTTTCATCCATATTGTATTATTTGTAAGACGCTATTACTGTTTCTTTATAAAACATGACTGTCTCTTGGCAAGATCTTTAAATATCCCATGATGATAAAGGACGTACTTTTAGTACATGTTTATTGGTTATGTTTGGAAGCCAACCAAGGCAACAGGGAATCCACATATTTGCCAATAACTGTATCAGCTTATCGGAAATGCCCTAACACTATCCACGTCAGTGGAATATTTGTTGAGCTTGGCTCCAACAAATGTTTCAGATTTGAGATTAGTAACCTTGGTTTCTTCTTAAAGAATTAGCGATGCCTTGTTACTTAATTATAACTTACAAGTAATGGAATGAATCCATATCTATTACTCACAGTTTTGTACTGTCTCTTACCAAAATCCCTATTTGCCTCTAGAATAAATTTAAAGCCTGATGACAACATTTCCTACTGTATGTCCAGAACCTCCAACATGATTGCTTTGTTCAATGGAAAGTGATGTTACCCTATAAATGTATTACTTTAATAATTGGGAGGGTGGCAGTAACTCTATGCATAGTATATTCTGACTGCTTCTTTCTTCAAATTTTTCATAAAAGCTTTCAACAATATTATAATGGTTGTGCCAGTAACTTATAGAGTAGCAAAAAAACTGTCTTCTAAATGCTACTAAACTCTGTACCAGCAAGTATTTTACCTCTAACTGCTATATTACATGGGGTGTAGTCAGGATCCTGGTGGTCAGGATCACCATGATCAGAACACCGACACCAGAATCCTGACGCTCACAATGCCAATTGATGCCCAAAGTGAGTATTAAGGTTAGGTTTATAGTTAGGGTTAGTGTTTGACACTAGGGGGAGGGTTCGGGTTAAGCTGATGGGGTGGTGATTTAGGTTTGGGCTGCAGAAGGGGACGGTTAGTGTTAGGCTGTGGGAGGGGACGGCTAAGGTTAGGCTGCAGGAGAGGTTAGTGCGGGTTAAGGTGTAAGGTTAGGGTTAAAATTCTCACTGTGATCTTCCTGCATTCTGAGTATTGGGATTCTGCTGTCAGGATTCTTACATCGGTATTGATACTATCCCAATTACACTGCTGGTTTACCTTCCTATCATTACATTCATATCATCTGAATCTACAACTCTGAGGTCCCTTTAATTTGCTGTTCTTTCATTCTGTATTTTGGTTTCAGGTTTGCACATTATTTTACACTTGCTGCGGGTGAGAGAGGGTCGGTTGTGGGGGTGATGTGGGTGGGGGAGGGGCGGTTGCTGGGGTGCCGCCGGTGGGGGAGGGGGTCCGGAGCCTCTGCAGGTGGGGCAGTTGTGGGGGTGTCGTGGGTGGGGGAGGGGGGCCTGAGCCTCCGTGGGTGGAGGAGGGAGTTCTGAGCCGCTGCAAGTGGGGGAGGGGTGGTTGCAGGGGTGCCATTGATGTGAGGGTGCCGCGAGTGGGAGAGAGGTGGGTGTGGGGGTGCCATGGATGGAGGAGGGAGTCCTGAGCCACCATGGGTAAGGGAGGGGTGGTTGTGGGGGTGGCGTGGATGGGGGAGGGTGGGTGTGGGCTTGCTCTGGGTGGGGGAGGGGTGGGTGGGAAGGGTAGAGGAGTGGTGGGTGCGGGGGTGCCGCGGGTGGGGGAGGAGGTCCAGAGCCAATGTGGGTGGGTGAGGGAGGGGCGGTTGCGGGGGTGTGTGGGAGGGAGTCCTGAGCCCCCGCAGGTTGCGCCATGGGTGGGGGAGTGCCGCAGGTGGGGGAGGGGTGGTTGCGGGGGTGGCGCGGGTTGGGGAAGGGCATGGGTCCCACTGGAAGGGCGGGGGTGCCGTGTGTTTGTGTATATATATATATATATATATATATATATAGCAGTAGCCCTGTACATGCACACAGTGTTGTGGGTGCTCCCTCAGCCTGGTGTTGGAGCTGCCGCTGCTGCGTGTCCCTTTTATGTGGACCCAGTCCTCAAGAGATTTCGCAACTCCAGCAGCAGAAGCAGGGCCAAGGCCTCCAGGTGTGAGGTGGGGGAGGACGGTGGAGGTGGTGGCGGCTGCGGGGCCGGAGCGGGCTGTGTGCTGGGGACGAGCTGCCTCCAGACAGCGGGGAGCTGAGTGATACGGGCGGGTCCGGGGAAGGCCTCAGCTGCACCGTCCGTGCATCATTTCCTCGGGCGGGGTGGTGAGAGCAGAGGCCAAGACGGCAGAATCGGGAATCCTCCCAAACCCATCATCTTCATATAGCACACTGTGCGCACTCCCGACGCCCGCCTGTCACATCATGCCCTGCATCCAGCCACTGACTCTGTGACTCACGCTGGGCGTTTTGACTCCTCTCAGTGTTAGCCATACAGTCACATAGTGACAGATCTGGGCTATTATATAGGAGATTTTTTTAATTTAAGATTCCACATTTATTTTACTTCTCTAGATCACTGCACACTACATGCCTTTGTTTGAACCAGACATTGGGGCATACTTAGGAAGCAAATTCTGACCTTCAAACTTGTGGTAACAGATGTTTATGCTTCCTTCTGGAGAGAATTTAGTGTCGCCAGTACAGTATGTACAACACAGAAAGCATGTCTCCAGCTTTCCAATCATCAGCCAATTCAGGAGCTGTCCAAATAGCTTTTTATTATGGGTACAGGGTTATGGTGCAGTGAAAGGTTCAAAATAATGAAACAATGAACATTTTTATAAAATAAGAAATATTTCTGTACCCTATCATCCATCTATCTATCTATCTATCTATCTATCTATCTATCTATCTATCTATCTATCTATCTATCTATCTTCATTTATTAATTTGTTGCCGAAAAATTGAGTGACTACTGTATGTGACTTGTGGGCATTAAGTCTAAATACTCAGGAATAAAACGATAGGGCTGATATATAGAAAAAGCCCTTTACTTAAATATTGATTAGAGATAAGGTGAGTGATAAGATGTGAAATGCTGTTGTGGCTTCAACTCAATTCCACACCCCTAACTTTAATAAAGGTGCAGTCAAATGAAGTACTGTACAGTAAAAGCATTTACACATGTAAAGCATGCCGTTCTCCCCTAGTATTAACACTTTATGACCTACAGTATTAAACAGCATTTATCAATTCCAGTTTTTGGGGGGCCCATGCAGCTTTATTTTCATGCAGACTTTAGGGTGCTGGTTTGCTTTTCTACTTACCAGAATCATTTGGCTGACCCACATAAGTATATTCATTAGGTTGACATTTCGAGTGCTATGTCAACATTGTTAAAAAGTCGACAGGCAATATGTTGACAATCTCATAATGCTAAGATGTGAAATGTCGACATTTTCAGAATGTCCATATTAGGACTAGGCTGTGCGCTGAAAGGTTAGGATTAGGCTATGGCGGGAGGTTATGTTATGTTGTGATGGCGTGAGAAGGTTTAGGTTATGCATAAGAGGGAGGGTTATGGTAAAGGATTAGGGTTAGGGATGAATTAATCAGCATCAGTATCAGAGGTCATAGAAACGTAGAAACACAGAATTTGATGGTAGATGAGAACCACTTGGCCTATCTAGTTTGTCCCTTTTTTACCTTTTGGTAACCTCAACATTATTTGATCTTTAGTTTTTTGTAAATCTGACCCAGAAGTGATGGTCACATAACCGCTGGGAACCTGGAGCCTTGGTGGAGCAGTGGCACCAATCAGGAGCAGATAAGTAGCCACTCGGCCAATTTGGGATGAGATGTTGACAGTCTAAGATGTTGACATTTCATCACCTGTATGATGAACATCGATATGGTAAAAGTTAACATTAGGGTCTGTATTTACTAAGATTCATATTTTGGCCGATTTCATTCGAAATAGAAGTCAAATGACATTGGCCCTCATTCCGAGTTGTTCGCTCGGTAATTTTCTTTGCATCGCAGCGATTTTCCGCTAATTGCGCATGCGCAATGTTTGCACTGCGACTGCGCCAAGTAAATTTGCTAAGAAGTTTGGTATTTTACTCACGGCATTACAAGGTTTTTTCTTCGTTCTGGTGATCATAGTGTGATTGACAGGAAGTGGCTGTTTCTGGGCGGAAACTGGCCGTTTTATGGGAGTGTGTGAAAAAACGCTGCCGTTTCTGGGAAAAACGAGGGAGTGGCTGAAGAAACGGGGGGAGTGTCTGGGCGAAAGCTGGGTGTGTTTGTGACGTCAAACCAGGAACGACAAGCACTGAACTGATTGCACTGGAAGAGTAAGTCTCGAGTTACTCAGAAACTGCACAGAAAAATCTTTTTGCAATATTGCGAATACTTCGTTCGCAATTCTGCTAAGCTAAGATACACTCCCAGAGGGCGGCGGCTTAGCGTGTGTACTGCTGCGAAAAGCGGCTAGCGAGCGAACAACTCGGAATGAGGGCCATTGGCCGTGCAAAATTGCAACTTTTTGAATTTTTAAATCGGTAATTTACTAAGCTGCCGTATTTATCTTATTTGTATTTTTCAATGTTGATGTCATTCGTATTTCTGGTGTGTATTTTCCGACCGTATGTGTTTGTGTGCGACCGAACACGGATGTTTGGATTCATGGGGGGTCATTCCGGATTTGTTCGCTCGCAAGCTGCTTTTAGCAGCATTGCACACGCTAAGCCGCCGTCTACTGGGAGTGAATCTTAGCTTCTTAAAATTGCGAACGAAAGATTCGCATTATTGCGAAAATACATCTCTGTGCAGTTTCTGAGTAGCTCGAGACTTACTCGGCATCTGCGATCAGTTCAGTGCTTGTCGTTCCTGGTTTGACGTCACAAACACACCCAGCGTTCGCCCAGACACTCCTCCGTTTCTCCAGCCACTCCCGCGTTTTTCCCAGAAACGGTAGTGTTTTTTCCCACACACCCATAAAACGGCCTGTTTCCGCCCAGAAACACCCACTTCCTGTCAATCACATTACGATCACCAGAACGAAGAAAAAACCGTGAGTAAAATTCCTAACTGCATAGCAAATTTACTTGGCGCAGTCGCAGTGCGGACATTGCGCATGCGCACTAAGCGGAAAATCGCTGCGATGCGAAAAAATTTACAGAGCGAACAACTCGGAATGACCTCCATGATTCGTAATTTTCAAGTGCAGCAGTGTTTTGTGGACAGTGCAGCCGCGTTTTTACGTTTACTTTCGATTTTGTAGGTGACGCGTGATTGGTTGTGTCGTGGGAGTGTCAAAGCGCATCCATATGAATATTTCCCAAACCGTCCGCACCTCATGGTTTTAGTTAGTGAAGAGGAGAGAGATAGTGGTTTGAGAAGTTGGTGAGTGTAGTGCTTTTATATTATTCGATTTCTGATTGCTGTATTGTGTTTGAAAGTTGTCTTGTCTTTATTTTTGTATTGTTAATTATTAGTTTGTTATATTTTCTGCCAGACTTTTTTTCATTTAGTCTCTTGTCAGTGTTTCTGTATGTGTGTGTGTGTGTGTGTGTGTGTGTGTGTGTGTGTGTGTGTGTGCTGTGTGTGCTGTGTAGAGGTAGAGGAGGAGTGTGTTTTGTTTGACTTTATTTTTTAGGGTTCTGTGTTGTTTGTCTTAAGTATATCACATGCAGAGGTTAGTGAGGTGGAGGAGGTTAGTGAGGGAGGTGAGGTTGGGGAGGTTATTGAGCGAGGTGAGGTGGAGGAGGTTAGTGAGGTGGTGAAGCGGAGGAGGTTAGTAAGGAGGATGAGGGGGGGTAAGGTGGCAGAGGATGCGCCTGAGTCCTCTAGTGAGAGTTTTGTGGCTTCGCAGCCACGCACCAGGACCAAGACAGGGCGCAGTGTTAAGTTCACTTTTGATGAAAATATGGCCCTGGTGCGGGTGATTATGAGGTACCATTGGCAGATTTTTGGGCCAGAGGCTGCTATAGTCTCATCCCGTAAGAAAACAGGCATCTGGAAGAAGGTGGTTGATGATGTTAATAGTGAAGGCTTGGTGAGGCGAACCGAGGAAACATGTACAAAAAGGTTCTATGATATAAAGCGGCGTGTGAAAGCCAAAATGGCCAAGGAGGCCAAGTCTGCATGGCCAACAGGAGGTGGGCATCCTTTTGGGGCCTCTTATTTAGAGTATGAGGAGCCCCTGCAGAACCTGATTCTTCTGGAAGTAGTGAGGGCGACTTTTGTCCGGGACTCAGATCGGCCTAAGCTGGTAAGTTGTGTTTTTTAAAATATTTATTTTGAAGATGCACTAATTTTAAAAATGTTTTTAGCATGCTTTGTACTATTTTTTTTTTTTACGTATTGGTCAGTAATAATGAAGCATGTTTTTTAATATACATTTTCTCATTGTGTATGCTGACAACACTGAAATGTATGTTGTGAAGGTTTTTTTGGAGGGGGTTTGTATTTTTTTATGTATGTTGTAGTAAGAGTGTGTACTTTTTTAATGCTTTTTGAGGTTGAATCATGCACACCCTTTTTTGGGGGGGTATTGTGCATGGAACTTATAAAACCAAAACTGTGTTTTAATCTGCATTGTATGTTTTACAAATTTAAAGAGAGGTGGTGGTTTTTATATATATATATATATATATATATATATATATATATATATATATATACGGTTAGTCATATTTTGTGTTACAGTTGTTTACAAAGTATGCAAACATTTTTGATAATTTTTTTAATATACATTATTTTGTATTTTTTAAAACATAATTTTTGAAATCATGAGTAGCAACATATGTGTGTTTATTTAATTTTCTAGTCAAAAATTAAATGCTTCATATATATTTACAGTCTTCAAACAGACACAAAGAGCCTCTGGGCCAGTCCCCACTCCTACTATTGCATCAATTGGATACAATATAATTTTTTATTTATTTTAGGCCCATCCACACATGTGTTGCCACTTGCCACCACGGAAACTCAGTCTGGGTGTGTCTTCGCGGCCAGTACACATCACAACACCACGTTGATGCATGTCGGAGGTATCAGCCGTCCCACCAATGCAACTCCTCAACAGCCCGCAGCCATTGTCACCATATTAGCCACACCTGCCTCATCAGTAAAGAAAAACAAAAACAAAAATGACACATACACACACACACACACACACACACACACACACACACACACACACACACACACACACTTTACCATAAGTCAAACATTGGGCTAAATTTTCAAAGATGGAAGTTCTGTTTAAGATGGAATGTTGCCCATAGCAACCAATCAGATTCTATTTATCATTTATGTTACATCTTATAGTATAAAAATCTTGGAATGTGATTGGTTGGTATGTGCAACATCCCAGCCAAAAAAAAAAAATACCCATCTTAGTATAATTACCCCATTGTAGTTTCACAGTTTAAGACAGCAGCTTAGTAACAAAGTGGTGATGTAAATAATGTCGTCCATAGCAAAAAAAAAATAAAAATAAATAAGTTTGCAAATTATTGACCCAAACAAATCAACAACTATACAAAATGTGGATAAGTACAACATCCACTAATTAATTATTAAAGTTACTTAACATTTGTAGCCCTAGGAAACATAACACATATGATATTCTTCAATAGTTAATAAGCATATACAGTACTTACAGACAACTGGTCTCTCATTTCAGGGGATCCCATTGTCCATCCAACTCAGCCAGGCCAAGTGCAGGAACCTGACAATGATGATACATTTACCTTAAATCTCACAGAAACACCACCGCCTAACCCAACAACTACACATTTGTCTACTCCGCCCACTCAAAGGACACCACAGCAGGACATAAGCCCTACCACACCACTACCACAGTCTCAGGAACAGGCTTTTTAGGACAGCTGGTCCACCCAGCAAGCCAGTAACTTAGATTGTTTGCATAGGCAAACACAATTTATTGCTAGTCTGGACCATCACGTCCCAAGATTTCGCAGAAGCAACACCAGACAAACCACAGAACTCCCCAGAATGGCTAACACCCTGGAATTAATGAGGGCAGACAATAATAGGATGCTAGACACATACCAACGAATCATGGATGAGAATCACAGGCTCCATCAATCATACCTGCAGATATTAACTGCAACACAAAACACACAAGAGAGCATGGTCCGAATCATGGAAACCCACGCGACAGCCACTAGAGACATGAATCTTACTCTAACTACCCTAACCCAGCATCTCAGTCATCACTCTGATCAAGGAAGTACCAGTTTGACAGCCATAACCTCCTTAGTGCCACCTGTAACCTCACCACCAAGAAGTTCTGGCCGAACACGACCACACACAAGTGGGAAAGGCCCATCCAGCTCCAGAAGACGACCTGCAAAATAATTGGTCTTAATCATGTGTTTGAAATGGACATTGGTAATTGTATGCAAGTAGCCTTTTTCATGTTCTCGTCAAAATTAAGGCCATGGTCATGGAGGGCGGTTGCTAGGGGGGCACACACCCCGGGCGCCAGATTTGAGGATATACAAGCTGTCACCCCTCCACCACTCCCAACACTGCCACATCCTCTCCTCTCCCTGTTACCGGCATACATACAGCAGCTATCTTCGTGTGCCTCGCTCCCAGCGTCGCTGCTGCAACCTGTGTGAGCTAGGGAAACCTTGGGAAAGTTTTGCAGTGTCCCATCCAGTCAGCGGACTAGGACTTCTATACTGGGCTGTGCATGGCAGCGCTCCTCATGGCTCCCCTCCAATCACTTGCCAGGACAAGAGATGTGAGTGTATACAGAGACACAGACACTGTAGGCAGCAGCTGCTGAGTTCTAACACTGACCCCACACCCTGCTCCTCTGAGGATCACCCCACTTCCCTCACACACCGACCCCAGTGCGGCCATCTCTGTGCATGGGAGATCACAGCCACTGCAGTGTGTGAGAGCATCTATAGTGAGCCCATCCATAGGGATTGCATTTATAGGAAACAAATAAATAAATTATATATATATATATATTATACCGTGAGTAAATCTAGGAGTAGTACATCTTTGCAGAGTACCTTTAAAGAGTGCATCTATTGGAAGCATATACATAGGGAAAAAGCATCTATAGGGGGTACAACTATAGGGAGCGCATCTATATGGAATATGTCTCAGAGTAAATAGATCTGTGTTTGCTGGGTTGGGGGAGGGGGGGGGGGAGGGAGTGTGTGCCATCTTACTACCTTGGCCCGGGTGACAAGAATCCTAGTTTCGGCCTTGCCATGGTTTATTTTTGGTAAACAAATGTTAGAAATGAACATATCCAAAACTAAAACCAAGGCAAAAAAGAAAAATGTTGTCTGTCAATTATTTCTAGATTAGAGTACAGTTGTTTAAGTGTATAATATGCATGGTGACATTCAAGCAACATAGATTACACATGCAGCAGTGGTAAAGTATTGATATAAAGAAGAGCAGTGGCGGATTTAGGGTGGGGGCACCAAGGCACGTGCCCCCCCTGTCATTTTTAATAGATTTTTTGTATTGATTTTCGCGCCGCTGCGCGCACCCGGCACCCGACATGTCCCCCTCCTTCCCTGTCACCTGCTGCTGCTGCTGCTGCTCTGCTCATGTGTTCCTCCTCCTGATTGGCTCCCTGGAGAAATGTGACATGTAGTCAGTTCAGAGGAGCCGAGCAGGAGGAGGAACTTCACAGATCTAGGCCGCCGCCGCTGATGGAGAGCGCACCGCCGCTGCTGAGTGTCAGCATCCAGGAACAGTGCATGGCGGTGTGCACCTGTGTGACCAGCAGCCCGCTGCCCACCCGTACACAGCAGCGCAAGGGTCCGTCCGGGACAGCAGCCGCCATGCTTTCTGCCGTGAGCGGTCTTTTGTTGGGGGGGGGGGGGAGTGTGGGGGTGACCTGGGGAGAATGCTGCTGCAGTGGTGAGCGGTCTTTTGCTGGGGGGGGGACCTGGGGAGGGACCTGGGGAGGGAGAATGGTGCTGCTGGGGAGGGAGACTGGTGCTGCTGTGAGCAGTCTTTTACTGGGGAGGGGGGGGGGGGGCGACTGGTGCTGCTGGGGATGGAGGCTGGTGCTGCTGGGGAGGGAGACTGGTGCTGCTGGCGAGGGAGACTGGTGCTGCTGTGAGCGGTCTTTTGCTGGGGGGGGAGAGTGGGGGTGACCTGGGGAGAGATGTCTTCCGCGTGACTTGTCCCGGAATTGACGTCAGACACCAGGGCCGTAACTAGGTGTGTGCCGATAATGCCTTGCCCACAGCGCAAATGCACTGAAGGCAAACCATCAGCAGCACATCCCCCGTACGCCCGTTGTCGGCAGTCAGTCAGTAGTGAAAGTTCTGCCGCTGGTCTCCCTCCTCTGCAAGCAGTGGGAGCGCTGCTATATTCACAATCAGGCAGCACACACCTTCTGCGTGTCCCGGCGCCGCCATCCCTGATTACTGCCAGCGCCGTCATGAAGTCCCGCCGCCGCTGTCCCTGACTCCCGCTGCCGCCATCTGACAGTAGTTATTAAGTACACTCCGTGTGAGAGTCCCGCTGGTGGCGCCGAAAGTCTCCTCTGTGAAGGAGCGCGGAGTGTAGGCGCAGCTTGCAGGTCCCAGACCGGAGGAGAGTGACTGAGCCGTCCGGATGGTGGATCCTGCTGCGGAGGAGAGTGACTGAGCCGTCCGGATGGTGGATCCTGCTGCGGAGGAGAGTGACTGAGCCGTCCGGATGGTGGATCGTGCTGCGGAGGAGAGTGACTGAGCCGTCCGGATGGTGGATCGTGCTATCCTCCCCAGGCGAGTAACACACACACGCGTAAAAAGGGGGATGCTGTCTGACGTAATGTGTGAAAAGGGGGACACTGTCTACCGCAATGTGTAAAAAGGGGTACACTGTCTGCCGTAATGTGTAATAAGGGGACGCTGTCTGCCGTAATGTGTGAAAAGGGGGACTGGCTGCCGTAATGTGTAAAAAGGGGGACGCTGTCTGCCGTAATGTGTAAAAAGGGGGACGCTATCTGCCATAATGTGTAAAAATGGGAACGCTGTCTGCCGTAATGTGTAAAAAGGGGGACACTATCTGCCGTAATGTGTAAAAAGGGGATGCTGTCTGCCATAATGTGTAAAAAGGGGGACTGTCTGCCATAATGTGTAAAAGAATCTCTATCTGGTGTAGTGGCGCTACTGTGCAGCGTAATTTGAATAATGGAGACTACTGTGCACCGTAATATGAATTGGTATTATTTTGTGGCCACGCCCCTTCCCCATGAAGCCATGCCCCTATATATTTTTTGCGCGCCTACGCCGCGCACTGCCTCTGTCTCGCATCGTGGCACCAACGCCGTTTCTTGCACACAGCGCTAAAATGCCTAGTTACGGCATTGTCAGACACCCGCCCCTGCAAACGCCTGGACACGCCTGCGTTGGACTCACCACTCACCGAAAACGGTGAGTTGCCACCCCAGAACGCCTTCCTGCTGTCAATCTTCATGCGATCGCTGCTGCGATCGCTTTCTTCGGTGTTCTTGTCGTCGCCTGCGCATTGCGTCCGCTGCGTATGCGCAGTTCTGACCCGTTCGCACAGCTATGAAAACCAGCAGCATACGAACGGGTCGGAATGACCCCCATAAGGTATAAGAACGAACTGTGGACCTGTACCCCCTCCAGCAGTGCATTTCGACCATACACACACTCAATACTCACATTGAGCACTTGACCACACCCCCTCACACAATTGGTCACACCCACTGAAACATGGCCATGCCCACTCCACTTCTAACTCCACCCCTCCTTGACACACAACCACTTATGGTGCCCCCCCTGTAATTTTTTTCTGGATCCGCCCCTGAAGAAGAGTGTCCCTAATAACAGTTTATTGTATTTGCAAATTAACCTTAGGGATATGTGAAAGCATTGGCAAACATAGACAAAGCTAACACAATTCCACATAGAATACTGTGCTACTATAATGTTTTCACAAAATTTACTGCCATTAATTATCTGTTTAAATGTATGATGCATACAGTAAAAAGTTTTATGTTGTTAAAAAATGAACAGTAACACAAAAAAACTTAAACACTATCTTCAAAACCATTCAGGGATATTATAACACTTACCATAACAATTGGACAGTAGTGAGAGATGTTAAACACACCAGCCAAAAGCAGTTCTATTTGAAATGTCTTCATTTCTACGAATCGAGGCCTTTTGCGGCCGAGTTGAAGGTATTTTCGACCACATTCATAAATACGAATCCTTGGTAAATTGTCGTGTTGTATCATGTATGAAATAACAACCGTATTTGACCGATGGTCTACAGTATTCATTCGTATTTGTGTAGATGGCCTTGAAAAAAAATATGAATGGGCCAAACACTGCCGATTTTAATGTTAATAAATTCCCGAGATGCCATTTAGAAAAAAAAAAAAAAAAAACTCTAATGGAATCAGGACCTTAGTAAATTTCCTTATATAACCATGTCAAGACTGTCAACATGTCATTCCACACTCACTCCAGGCCATTGGGAATTACCTACATCCTAACCATAATGATTTTTGGAACATACTGTATATTTTTTATGATTGTCACATTGATCACACTCATTCATCTGTTGTACAACTGTGATTGTCAATAGTAAATTATGATATACAGTATAGTAGGTCTCACAGGTGTACTTTAATAATAGTTCACTATATTTAAAAAATATTGTGTTCATTTGAGATGAGCTGTGCTTCCTTTTTGTTTCAGGCGAAAGAATCTGTGCTTCCATCGGTTTTAGTGAAACTTTCTTTTTCTGTGGGATGTAATGTAGAAACGGCGAGTATCTCTTGGATTGTGATTGGTTGGGCTTTATTATATTTACATTGCTTACAACCTAAACCACTAGCAGCCAATCGTAAATGCCCAGTGTGGGAAAATACATGTGGTTGGCCATTTGTGGAGCCCCAGGGGCTCCTGGTATTACTGTATCTTTAAGGAAAGGCAATCATTTTTTTGTTGCTGCAATTCTGGCTACGCTTGGCAAATCAGGAAATAGGGCTGTGTTGCTGTGGAACGGTGGTAATTCTGGAGTTTTGGTCCTTAATATAAGTTGCTTTGTGGTACTTGGCGTATCCTGGAATGGGGTTCTTGCTGAAGAAGCTGAAGGGTTGGGTGTTGTGGTATAGCAAGTGTTCTGTACCTTACTCAGCTGGAGGGCCGCAGGTTGAAGATCCATGGATTAGAGACAGCAGGCAGAAGTTTATCAGTTAAAACACTTTAGCAGGATGAGTGAATTAACCGAGACAGAATACCACAATGAAACAATGGCACAAGCATCTATAATGTAGATATAAAGACACACAATCAAAACATTCATTTCCAGTCAATTTTGACCACCTCACAGCTCACAATATTGTTTTTATCTGTTTTAGGTGAAAAGCTGCTGTGAGCTTGCTGGTTACTAAGCAACAGAGCAGCAGCACAGACATGCAGCATTTTATAGCACATTTAAGAAACTTTGCCAAACAGCAGTGGCAGAAATAAAAAGTGGTGCAAGATGGAATTGTCCCTGTACAAAGTTGCACTAGGGTACAGCATTCTGGGGTACAGTGCGCAGAACAGTAGAAAGTATACAATATATATATATATATATATATATATTTTAACGGCAGCTTGACTCATACTGCAAGTGCTCTTGACTATGGAAGGCCAGTCGCAATCTGTTTCTAATTCATAGAATCAGAAGTAGCATAGAAGAGATTATCAGCCCCACCTGTAAACCCCTGATTGCAGCCCTTACCAGAAGATTGCAGTCTAACGGATCCCAGTATTTACCATGTTGGTTTATAGATCATGGCCTGAACTGTCCATACCATGACAAGTCAGTAACTACAGGATGTGGCTACCAAAGCAGTATTGCGAAGATGGGTCAAGTGAGCCAAACAGAGGTGTGGTATCAATACAGACAGTGCCAAATCAGAAATCCAACAAGGAATCATGACAAGCTGGAGTCAATAAGGTGAAAATTTAAAATTAAGTGCACATCAAGGACCAAGGGAAAAATCCACAATCCTGGTCTAATATACAAGGAAACACAAAAGGAATCACAGAATGCTAGGAAAGTGCTGAAGCTAGGAGATCTATAGTTAATGAATTCCCTGTAACTGAGCATGGTGTTGCTTAATTCAGCTTGACTGATTTAAGTAGCCAACAAGGAATATACCTTATTGAAATAGTGGTAATAGTTCAAGAACCCTAATAAGTGCACAGTTGTTTACAGTATGTTTGGATGAGGCCAATCCCTGATGGCTTCATCTTTGTTGGGATCCATTCGGACACGTGAATCTGTGTTAATATATCTAGAGAAAGGCAAGTGAACTTGCAAAAAAAGGTGTTTCTCTAGCTTGCAGTCTCCCGAGACGAGTTCTTCACATGTCTTCTCTGAGCCTCAATGTCCTTTGTAAAGATCAAAATGTCAGCCAAGAATACTACTACAAAGATCAACAAGTCCAACCTCTGAAAAAAATAACATTACAAGTTATTCACAATGTCAAGGAGAGAGAGAGAAACAAGAAGTATTGTGGGGATGTGCACCACCAGTGTTTTGAGATATTTGTGGTAGAGATGAGCGGGTTCGGTTTCTTTGAATCCGAACCCGCACGAACTTCACTTTTTTTTTCACGGGTCCGAGCGACTCGGATCTTCCCGCCTTGCTCGGTTAACCCGAGCGCGCCCGAACGTCATCATGACGCTGTCGGATTCTCGCGAGGCTCGGATTCTATCGCGAGACTCGGATTCTATATAAGGAGCCGCGCGTCGCCGCCATTTTCACACGTGCATTGAGATTGATAGGGAGAGGACGTGGCTGGCGTCCTCTCCATTTAGATTAGATTTAGAAGAGAGAGAGAGAGAGAGATTGCTGTGATACTGTAGATTAGAAGAGAGTGCAGAGTGCAGACAGAGTTTAGTGACTGACGACCACAGTGACCAGTGACCACCAGAGACAGTGCAGTTGTTTGTTTTATTTAATATATCCGTTCTCTGCCTGAAAAAAACGATACACAGTCACACAGTGACTCAGTCTGTGTGCACTGCTCAGCCCAGTGTGCTGCACATCAATGTATTGTATATAAAGCTTATAATTGTGGGGGAGACTGGGGAGCACTGCAGGTTGTTATAGCAGGAGCCAGGAGTACATGATAAATAATATTATATTAAAATTAAACAGTGCACACTTTTGCTGCAGGAGTGCCACTGCCAGTGTGACTAGTGGTGACCAGTGCCTGACCACCAGTATATTAGTAGTATTGTATACTATCTCTTTATCAACCAGTCTATATTAGCAGCAGACACAGTACAGTGCGGTAGTTCACGGCTGTGGCTACCTCTGTGTCGGCACTCGGCAGGCAGTCCGTCCATCCATAATTGTATTATATACCACCTAACCGTGGTTTTTTTTTTCTTTCTTTATACCGTCGTCATAGTCATACTAGTTGTTACGAGTATACTACTATCTCTTTATCAACCAGTGTACAGTGCGGTAGTTCACGGCTGTGGCTACCTCTGTGTCGGAACTCGGCAGGCAGTCCGTCCATCCATAATTGTATTATAATATATACCACCTAACCGTGGTTTTTTTTTCGTTCTTTATACCGTCGTCATACTAGTTGTTACGAGTATACTACTATCTCTTTATCAACCATTGTACAGTGCGGTAGTTCACGGCTGTGGCTACCTCTGTGTCGGAACTCGGCAGGCAGTCCGTCCATCCATAATTGTATTATAATATATACCACCTAACCGTGGTTTTTTTTTCGTTCTTTATACCGTCGTCATACTAGTTGTTACGAGTATACTACTATCTCTTTATCAACCAGTGTACAGTGCGGTAGTTCACGGCTGTGGCTACCTCTGTGTCGGCACTCGGCAGGCAGTCCGTCCAACCATAATTGTATTATATACCACCTAACCGTGGTTTTTTTTTCATTCTTTATACCGTCGTCATACTAGTTGTTACGAGTATACTACTATCTCTTTATCAACCAGTGTACAGTGCGGTAGTTCACGGCTGTGGCTACCTCTGTGTCGGCACTCGGCAGGCAGTCCGTCCAACCATAATTGTATTATATACCACCTAACCGTGGTTTTTTTTTCATTCTTTATACCGTCGTCATACTAGTTGTTACGAGTATACTACTATCTCTTTATCAACCAGTGTACAGTGCGGTAGTTCACGGCTGTGGATACCTCTGTGTCGGCACTCGGCAGCCCGTCCATAATTGTATATACCAGTGACCTAACCGTGGTTTTTTTTTCTTTCTTTATACATACATACTGGTTACGAGTATACTATCTCTTTATCAACCAGTCTATATATTAGCAGCAGACACAGTACAGTGCGGTAGTTCACGGCTGTGGCTACCTCTGTGTCGGCACTCGGCAGCCCGTCCATAATTGTATATACCACCTAACCGTGGTTTTTTTTTCTTTCTTTATACATACATACTAGTTACGAGTATACTATCTCTTTATCAACCAGTCTATATATTAGCAGCAGACACAGTACAGTGCGGTAGTTCACGGCTGTGGCTACCTCTGTGTCGGCACTCCGCAGCCCGTCCATAATTGTATATACCAGTGACCTAACCGTGGTTTTTTTTTCTTTCATTATACATACATACTAGTTACGAGTATACTATCTCTTTATCAACCAGTCTATATATTAGCAGCAGACACAGTACAGTGCGGTAGTTCACGGCTGTGGCTACCTCTGTGTCGGCACTCGGCAGCCCGTCCATAATTGTATATACCAGTGACCTAACCGTGGTTTTTTTTTCTTTCTTTATACATACATACTAGTTACGAGTATACTATCTCTTTATCAACCAGTCTATATATTAGCAGCAGACACAGTACAGTGCGGTAGTTCACGGCTGTGGCTACCTCTGTGTCGGCACTCGGCAGCCCGTCCATAATTGTATATACCAGTGACCTAACCGTGTTTTTTTTTTCTTTCTTTATACATACATACTAGTTACGAGTATACTATCTCTTTATCAACCAGTCTATATATTAGCAGCAGACACAGTACAGTGCGGTAGTTCACGGCTGTGGCTACCTCTGTGTCGGCACTCGGCAGCCCGTCCATAATTGTATATACCAGTGACCTAACCGTGGTTTTTTTTTCTTTCTTTATACATACATACTAGTTACGAGTATACTATCTCTTTATCAACCAGTCTATATATTAGCAGCAGACACAGTACAGTGCGGTAGTTCACGGCTGTGGCTACCTCTGTGTCGGCACTCGGCAGCCCGTCCATAATTGTATACTAGTATCCAATCCATCCATCTGCATTGTTTACCTGAGGTGCCTTTTAGTTGTGCCTATTAAAATATGGAGAACAAAAATGTTGAGGTTCCAAAATTAGGGAAAGATCAAGATCCACTTCCACCTCGTGCTGAAGCTGCTGCCACTAGTCATGGCCGAGACGATGAAATGCCAGCAACGTCGTCTGCCAAGGCCGATGCCCAATGGCATAGTACAGAGCATGTCAAAACCAAAACACCAAATATCAGTAAAAAAAGGACTCCAAAACCTAAAATAAAATTGTCGGAGGAGAAGCGTAAACTTGCCAATATGCCATTTACCACACGGAGTGGCAAGGAACGGCTGAGGCCCTGGCCTATGTTCATGGCTAGTGGTTCAGCTTCACATGAGGATGGAAGCACTCAGCCTCTCGCTAGAAAACTGAAAAGACTCAAGCTGGCAAAAGCACCGCAAAGAACTGTGCGTTCTTTGAAATCCCAAATCCACAAGGAGAGTCCAATTGTGTCGGTTGCGATGCCTGACCTTCCCAACACTGGACGTGAAGAGCATGCGCCTTCCACCATTTGCACGCCCCCTGCAAGTGCTGGAAGGAGCACCCGCAGTCCAGTTCCTGATAGTCAGATTGAAGATGTCAGTGTTGAAGTACACCAGGATGAGGAGGATATGGGTGTTGCTGGCGCTGGGGAGGAAATTGACCAGGAGGATTCTGATGGTGAGGTGGTTTGTTTAAGTCAGGCACCCGGGGAGACACCTGTTGTCCGTGGGAGGAATATGGCCGTTGACATGCCAGGTGAAAATACCAAAAAAATCAGCTCTTCGGTGTGGAGGTATTTCACCAGAAATGCGGACAACAGGTGTCAAGCCGTGTGTTCCCTTTGTCAAGCTGTAATAAGTAGGGGTAAGGACGTTAACCACCTCGGAACATCCTCCCTTATACGTCACCTGCAGCGCATTCATAATAAGTCAGTGACAAGTTCAAAAACTTTGGGTGACAGCGGAAGCAGTCCACTGACCAGTAAATCCCTTCCTCTTGTAACCAAGCTCACGCAAACCACCCCACCAACTCCCTCAGTGTCAATTTCCTCCTTCCCCAGGAATGCCAATAGTCCTGCAGGCCATGTCACTGGCAAGTCTGACGAGTCCTCTCCTGCCTGGGATTCCTCCGATGCATCCTTGCGTGTAACGCCTACTGCTGCTGGCGCTGCTGTTGTTGCCGCTGGGAGTCGATGGTCATCCCAGAGGGGAAGTCGTAAGCCCACTTGTACTACTTCCAGTAAGCAATTGACTGTTCAACAGTCCTTTGCGAGGAAGATGAAATATCACAGCAGTCATCCTACTGCAAAGCGGATAACTGAGTCCTTGACAACTATGTTGGTGTTAGACGTGCGTCCGGTATCCGCCGTTAGTTCACAGGGAACTAGACAATTTATTGAGGCAGTGTGCCCCCGTTACCAAATACCATCTAGGTTCCACTTCTCTAGGCAGGCGATACCGAGAATGTACACGGACGTCAGAAAAAGACTCACCAGTCTCCTAAAAAATGCAGTTGTACCCAATGTCCACTTAACCACGGACATGTGGACAAGTGGAGCAGGGCAGGGTCAGGACTATATGACTGTGACAGCCCACTGGGTAGATGTATGGACTCCCGCCGCAAGAACAGCAGCGGCGGCACCAGTAGCAGCATCTCGCAAACGCCAACTCTTTCCTAGGCAGGCTACGCTTTGTATCACCGCTTTCCAGAATACGCACACAGCTGAAAACCTCTTACGGCAACTGAGGAAGATCATCGCGGAATGGCTTACCCCAATTGGACTCTCCTGTGGATTTGTGGCATCGGACAACGCCAGCAATATTGTGTGTGCATTAAATATGGGCAAATTCCAGCACGTCCCATGTTTTGCACATACCTTGAATTTGGTGGTGCAGAATTTTTTAAAAAACGACAGGGGCGTGCAAGAGATGCTGTCGGTGGCCAGAAAAATTGCGGGACACTTTCGGCGTACAGGCACCACGTACAGAAGACTGGAGCACCACCAAAAACTACTGAACCTGCCCTGCCATCATCTGAAGCAAGAAGTGGTAACGAGGTGGAATTCAACCCTCTATATGCTTCAGAGGTTGGAGGAGCAGCAAAAGGCCATTCAAGCCTATACAATTGAGCACGATATAGGAGATGGAATGCACCTGTCTCAAGTGCAGTGGAGAATGATTTCAACGTTGTGCAAGGTTCTGATGCCCTTTGAACTTGCCACACGTGAAGTCAGTTCAGACACTGCCAGCCTGAGTCAGGTCATTCCCCTCATCAGGCTTTTGCAGAAGAAGCTGGAGGCATTGAAGGAGGAGCTAAAAGGGAGCGATTCCGCTAGGCATGTGGGACTTGTGGATGCAGCCCTTAATTCGCTTAACAAGGATTCACGGGTGGTCAATCTGTTGAAATCAGAGCACTACATTTTGGCCACCGTGCTCGATCCTAGATTTAAAGCCTACCTTGGATCTCTCTTTCCGGCAGACACAGGTCTGCTGGGGTTGAAAGACCTGCTGGTGACAAAATTGTCAAGTCAAGCGGAACGCGACCTGTCAACATCTCCTCCTTCACATTCTCCCGCAACTGGGGGTGCGAGGAAAAGGCTCAGAATTCCGAGCCCACCCGCTGGCGGTGATGCAGGGCAGTCTGGAGCGACTGCTGATGCTGACATCTGGTCCGGACTGAAGGACCTGACAACGATTACGGACATGTCGTCTACTGTCACTGCATATGATTCTCTCAACATTGATAGAATGGTGGAGGATTATATGAGTGACCGCATCCAAGTAGGCACGTCACACAGTCCGTACTTATACTGGCAGGAAAAAGAGGCAATTTGGAGGCCCTTGCACAAACTGGCTTTATTCTACCTAAGTTGCCCTCCCACAAGTGTGTACTCCGAAAGAGTGTTTAGTGCCGCCGCTCACCTTGTCAGCAATCGGCGTACGAGGTTACATCCAGAAAATGTGGAGAAGATGATGTTCATTAAAATGAATTATAATCAATTCCTCCGCGGAGACATTGACCAGCAGCAATTGCCTCCACAAAGTACACAGGGAGCTGAGATGGTGGATTCCAGTGGGGACGAATTGATAATCTGTGAGGAGGGGAATGTACACGGTGATATATCGGAGGGTGAAGATGAGGTGGACATCTTGCCTCTGTAGAGCCAGTTTGTGCAAGGAGAGATTAATTGCTTCTTTTTTGGGGGGGGTCCAAACCAACCCGTCATATCAGTCACAGTCGTGTGGCAGACCCTGTCACTGAAATGATGGGTTGGTTAAAGTGTGCATGTCCTGTTTTGTTTATACAACATAAGGGTGGGTGGGAGGGCCCAAGGATAATTCCATCTTGCACCTCTTTTTTCTTTTCTTTTTCTTTGCATCATGTGCTGATTGGGGAGGGTTTTTTGGAAGGGACATCCTGCGTGACACTGCAGTGCCACTCCTAAATGGGCCCGGTGTTTGTGTCGGCCACTAGGGTCGCTAATCTTACTCACACAGTCAGCTACTTCATTGCGCCTCTTTTTTTCTTTGCGTCATGTGCTGTTTGGGGAGGGTTTTTTGGAAGGGACATCCTGCGTGACACTGCAGTGCCACTCCTAGATGGGCCCGGTGTTTGTGTCGGCCACTAGGGTCGCTAATCTTACTCACACAGCTACCTCATTGCGCCTCTTTTTTTCTTTGCGTCATGTGCTGTTTGGGGAGGGTTTTTTGGAAGGGACATCCTGCGTGACACTGCAGTGCCACTCCTAGATGGGCCCGGTGTTTGTGTCGGCCACTAGGGTCGCTAATCTTACTCACACAGTCAGCTACCTCATTGCGCCTCTTTTTTTCTTTGCGTCATGTGCTGTTTGGGGAGGGTTTTTTGGAAGGGCCATCCTGCGTGACACTGCAGTGCCACTCCTAGATGGGCCCGGTGTTTGTGTCGGCCACTAGGGTCGCTAATCTTACTCACACAGTCAGCTACCTCATTGCGCCTCTTTTTTTCTTTGCGTCATGTGCTGTTTGGGGAGGGTTTTTTGGAAGGGCCATCCTGCGTGACACTGCAGTGCCACTCCTAGATGGGCCCGGTGTTTGTGTCGGCCACTAGGGTCGCTAATCTTACTCACACAGCTACCTCATTGCGCCTCTTTTTTTCTTTGCGTCATGTGCTGTTTGGGGAGGGTTTTTTGGAAGGGACATCCTGCGTGACACTGCAGTGCCACTCCTAGATGGGCCCGGTGTTTGTGTCGGCCACTAGGGTCGCTTATCTTACTCACACAGCGACCTCGGTGCAAATTTTAGGACTAAAAATAATATTGTGAGGTGTGAGGTATTCAGAATAGACTGAAAATGAGTGTAAATTATGGTTTTTGAGGTTAATAATACTTTGGGATCAAAATGACCCCCAAATTCTATGATTTAAGCTGTTTTTTAGTGTTTTTGGAAAAAAACACCCGAATCCAAAACACACCCGAATCCGACAAAAATAATTCGGTGAGGTTTTGCCAAAACGCGTTCGAACCCAAAACACGGCCGCGGAACCGAACCCAAAACCAAAACACAAAACCCGAAAAATTTCAGGCGCTCATCTCTAATTTGTGGTAGTTTTGGGCAACCATAGGGCTTACAGTACTTCCAGCAGTTTTCCAGTTATCGCTGGCACTAAGTCCGTGGGTGGTAATATTTGCTGACTTTTTAAGGCTTTATATGCAAATTGAACAAGTATAACAGGCATCCTGCACAGCACCTGCGAAAGTGAAAACTAGAGCTGGTATTATTATGTAAGTATTTTTTCCAGGCTAATGATTAAACTTTTATTTCCGTCTATAAACCTTAGACAAAGTTGATATTACATAATTTTTAATTACCTACATATTTCCCTGGATATTGCTACATATTTATATACATGTTTTATAATACCATACTACATAAAAATCTTATCTCTCTCTCAACAAAAAAGTAATGGTATCTATTGTGTCTTTACTAATATAATAATAATAATAATAATAATAATAATAATCAAAAAAATATAAGACTTGAAATTACATACAGAAGCATATTTACTTAATAAAGCAATGAAAGCTCCCAATATGTATGGACTCTTCTCATCTGCACTGCACCGGAGATGCTACAGCGGGAAGCAGATCATCCAGAGTACAAGTTGCAAGATAGTTGGACATTCAGTCAATAACACTACTTTTATCAATGCTTCTACAGTAGCTCTTTAGTGTTGTGGAACTACAAATCACTGCATGTATTGCCAAAGGGCAAACTGGAACACAAAGTTCCATAATATATGCAGAGCAATAGGTCATACTATATATAGCCAGCCACATACTGTACTACATATTTAGCGAATAGGTGTGCTGCTGCTTATGTACAATGGGCCAGTACTGTGTGGTCAATGCCCAGGCTGAAATCAGCCCTTGGCCTCAATCAAGGGCATTACTTGTGTCTTGGAAAGAGACAGTGAAACTACATAACAAGATAAAACATTACTAGGATAAAGTTCAATACCAGAGACCTAATCCTTATGTAGGTAGATTGCCATTTGAGAATTTGTGATACAATATGTAGTCCTATAGGACTCAAATAAACAAAATGAATGCCATTGGAAATGACTCTAATTTATATTGACTCCTTGGGCTAAATTTAGTAAGTGGTGAATTTAGTTTTCCAGTAGTTTCCAACTGGTTTTCCAACATAGGACAAAACAGCTTAAAGAAAATGGCACGGAAGCCATAGAAAGGAAGATTAATGCACAATGTTTTAAGCCATGCAAAGAATATAACAGACTAGAAACCACACATTTTCAAACTGCATTTTTTAAAAACCACCCCAAAAAATTACTAGAGTCTTAAGGAAGTCCCAAGGCATTGTGGGATGAAACGCGTTGACGCTATATTGGATAATCAGCAGTGCACTGGTCCACCACGACAGAACTTGCTTGGCTTTGGAGAATAGTTTGCAGAGGCTCCGCTGCCTTATTACCACTAAAATGCACTTTCCTGCATTGCCGCTGGCTATTTACCCGCTTATCAGCCTGTCAGCTGAATACCCTCACGCTGCACTGCGCAGACGGCGGGATCTCTGCGGGCAACATTCACGAACCCTCGGATCACATCGCCCGGGGCGGTGACGGCCTCACCACCGGGAGAGGGGAGACGGCAGCAAATACCTCAGCGGGAGAGATCGGTGAGTCCCTTGACCTTATCCGTTACACGGACATACGTTACATCACGCCCGGGGCGGTGATAGCCTCACCACCGGGAAAGGAGGGACGACTTCATTCACATTTGTGAAAGCTACAGGCGGCTATCTCCAGCCCACTTTGAACTAATTATTGTGGCCGGGACGCCGGCACTTAAAGCCAATAGCCATATTTGTGTGGATCGTGCAAAGGATTGCAACTATTGATATACATTGTTTCCTAAAAGGACACTCTAGTATCCATTTAATTATATCACAGCTTTTACATTAGAGTTGTTATAATAGCCAACTATGGGGTATATGCAATTGCGGTCGAATTCCCGAAATTGTCGAATTTCGGGTCATTTTCGACCAAAAAAAAAAATCGCCTATGCAATTCAGTGCTTTCCGACCAAAAAACGGACTTTCAAAATTCGACTTTTTGAAATTCGAATTTTTGCAAATTCGACTTTTTTGCAATGATACAAGTGCTGCAATTCGACCAAAGCATATTCAATTCAAGTTTGGAAATTCGACAGCAGTGCTTTTAGACAGCAAATTCGTCATTTTCAATCCGCCACACTTTGGAGGGTGAAAACAAATAAAAAAAATTTAAACATGTTTTTTTTTGTGTTTTTTTTTTTGGGAATAGCAGATCTATTTATATTAGAAGGGATTAGGTACTTTTTTTTTTTTTTTTGGAGGCACAAATATTATTTATATATTTTTTTAAATATTAATTTTTTTTTTTTTTTTTTTTTTTAATGCTGGAACGGTAAAATCATAAAAAAAATGGCGTGGGGTCCCCCTTCCAAAGCATAACCAGCCTCAGGCTCTTCGAGCTGGTCCTGGTTCTAAAAATGCGGGGTAAAAATTGACAGGGGATCCCCCGTATTTTTAAAACCAGCACCGGGCTCTGCGCCTGGTGCTGGTGCCAAAAATACGGGGGACAAAAAGAGTAGGGGTCCCCCGTATTTTTAACACCAGCATCGGGCTCCACTAGCTGGACAGATAATGCCACAGCCGGGGGTCACTTTTATGCCGTGCCCTGCGGCCGTGGCATCAAATATCCAACTAGTCACCCCTGGCCGGGGTACCCTGGGGGAGTGGGGACCCCTTCAATCAAGGGGTCCCCCCCCCCAGCCACCCAAGGGCCAGGGGTGAAGCCCGAGGCTGTCCCAGCCCCCATCCAATGGGCTGCGGATGGGGGGGCTGATAGCCTTTTGTGATAATAAAAAGATATTGTTTTTTCCAGTAGTACTACAAGTCCCAGCAAGCCTCCCCCGCAAGCTGGTACTTGGAGAACCACAAGTACCAGCATGCGGGAGAAAAACGGGCCTGCTGGTACCTGTAGTACTACTGGGGAAAAAATACCCAAATAAAAACAGGACACACACACCGTCGACAGTAAAACTTTATTTCATACGTCGACACACACATACTTACCTATGTTCACACGCCGACATCGGTCCTCTTCTCCATGTAGAATCCACGGATACCTGAAAAGAAAAGATCAATATACTCACCTCAGCCATGGTCCAGAGATAAATCCACGTACTTGGCAAAAAAACAAACCGAACACCCGCTCCATGCCGGACTGAAAGGGGTCCCATGCTGACACATGGGACACCTTTCCACGAATGAGACCTGTCAGTGACAGCTGTCACAGAAAGGTCTCTAAGCCAATCAGGAAGCGCAACTTCGTTGCGCTCACCTGATTGGCTGTGCGCTGTCTGTACTGTGACAGCACATCGCAAAGCCGCTCCATTACTTTCAATGGTGGGAACTTAGCGGCTAGCGGTAAGGTCACCCGCCGGTCAGCGGCTGACCGGCGGGTGACCCCACCGCTACCCGCAAAGTTCCCACCATTGAAAGTAATGGAGCGGCTTTGCGATGTGCTGTCACAGTACAGACAGCGCACAGCCAATCAGGTGAGAGCCACGGAAGTAGCGCTTCCTGATTGGCTGAAGGGACTTCAGTGACAGGAGTCACGTGATGTCCCGGCATTCGGGAGAAAGGGGTCTGATGTGAAAGCATTGGACCCCTTTCTAGTCCGGTATGGAGCGGGTATTTGCGTTTTCTTTTTTTTTTACAAGTACGTGGATTTATCTCTCTGGACGTGGATTTATCTCTGGACGCTGGAAGGTGAGTATCATTTTTTCACAGGTACCCTCGGATCGTCAGAGACCGTGGCAGTCGGCGTGTCAACATAGGTAAGTATGTGTGTGTCGGTAGTGTGTAATAAAGTTTTACTGTCACGGTGTGTGTGTCCTGTTTTTTTGGGGGTATTTTTTCCCCAGTAGTACTACAGGTACCAGCGGGCCCGTTTTTCTCCCGCATGCTGGTACTTGTGGTTCTCCAAGTACCAGCTTGCGGGGGAGGCTTGCTGGGACTTGTAGTACTACTGGAAAAAACAATATCTTTTTATTATCACAAAAGGCTATCAGCCCCCCCATCCGCAGCCCATTGGATGGGGGGGGACAGCCTCGGGCTTCACCCCTGGCCCTTGGGTGGCTGGGGGGGGGACCCCTTGATTGAAGGGGTCCCCACTCCCCCAGGGTACCCCGGCCAGGGGTGACTAGTTGGATATTTGATGCCACGGCCGCAGGGCACGGCATAAAAGTGACCCCCGGCTGTGGCATTATCTGTCCAGCTAGTGGAGCCCGATGCTGGTGTTAAAAATACGGGGGACCCCTACTCTTTTTGTCCCCCGTATTTTTGGCACCAGCACCAGGCGCAGAGCCCGGTGCTGGTTTTAAAAATACGGGGGATCCCTGGCCAATTTTTCCCCGGATATTTAGAACCAGGACCAGCTCGATGAGCCCGAGGCTGGTTATGCTTTGAAGGGGGGACCCCACGCCATTTTTTTTCCGGGTTTTTCCCATTTTTTACCGTTTTTTAAAATCGCGGCAAAATCCGCCAAATCGGCCGATTTTCGCCCGCGACTCTGGCGAATCCGTTTTTCATTGAATATGGTGAATTCCGGAAGCCACCTTCCGGAATTCACCTGGCGAATTTAGTCGAATTAAAAAATGGCGAAAAATTGCCGCGATTCGCCGTGAATTGCATATACCCCTATGTATCTTGGAATATAATAACTAATTGATGCTTTCTTAAAATGATACATATGTTTGATTTTTACTTTCCACATGGTGGATTATTTGGTATAAAATAAAAGGTATTTTATTATTGTTTATAAACAGTCTCCCGACCTTATTTCTGACAACTTCACAGCCATTTTTTCAAACCCAATTTTTATTGTTGCATTGATATATCTACATTTATATATTCTATAGCGCGATGTTTTTTAGATTTTTTTTCAAAAAATTACTAGGCCTAGAAAGGCATGATTGCTGAAACAGCAGGTAAGTGAATTCTGACAGGCAAGATTGACTGACAGGAATATCATCCAATTGGGATGGGAGGGTTATGATGCAGCTCATAAGACAGTACTGGACTTTAACAGTAATGCACAAATACACAAACTATAAATCAGTGGAAACACAAATACATAAACACCCCACACTCAAACACAAAAAATCTTAGAAAGGATGGAACTAAACTAGAGATTTGTGGTGGACACTGTTCGGGTTTTGTGTTTTGGTTTTGGATCTGGATCCCCGCTCGTGTTTTGGATCTGGATTGGTTTTGCCAAAACCACCCTTTCAGGTTTTGGTTTTGGCTTTGAATCTGGATGATTTGGGGGGGAAAACCATAAAAACAGCTAATTTCACAGAATTTGGGGGTCATTTTGATCCTATTGCATTATTAACCTCAATAACATTAATTTCCACACTCATTTCCAGTCTATTCTGAACACCTCACACCTCACAATATTGTTTTTAGGTCAAAAGGTTGCACAGAGGTAGCTGGATGACTAAGCGATACAAGTGGGTGGCACAAACACCTGGCCCATCTAGGAGTGGCACTGCAGTGTAAGACAGGAAAGCAGTTTTAAAAAGTAGGCCCCAAAGAGCACATAATGCAAAAAAAAATAAAAAATAGAGGCGCAAGATGGAATTGTCCTTGGGCCCTCCCACCTACCCTTATGTTGTATAAACAGGACATGCACACTTTAACAAACCAATCATTTCAGCGACAGGGTCTGCCACACGACTGTGGCTGAAATGAAAAAAAAAAAGCAATTAATCTCTGCTTGCACAAACTGGCTCTACAGTGACATGATGTCGTCCTCATCCTCAGATCCCCCCACCCACCCCCTTCAGCATACAAGACAGGGACAGTGTACATTGATTTTCACTGCACCCTAGAATAATTACAGTATACAAGACAAGGCCAGGGTACATTGATTTTCACTGCACCCTAGAATAATTACAGCATACAAGACAGGGCCAGTGTACATTGATTTTCACTGCACCCTAGAATAATTACAGCATACAAGACAGGGACAGTGTATATTGAGTTCCACTGCACCCCTAAATTTTTACAACATACAGGGCCAGTGTAATGTTATTTGGCCAGCAGCACCCCTATATTTTACAGCATACAGCAGTGTGCTTTTAATTTTTAACAACTGCACCCCTGAATTTTTACAACATACAGGGCCAGTGTAATGTTATTTGAACAGCAACACCCCTATATTTTACAGCATACAGCAGTGTGCTTTTAACTTTTAACAACTGCACCTCTGTATTTTTACAACATACAGGGCCAGCAGCACCCCTATATTTTACAGCATACAGCCGTGTGCTTTTAATTTTTAACAACTGCACCCCTGAATTTTTATAGCATACAGGGTCAGTGTAATGTTATTTGAACAACAACACCCCTATATTTTACAGCATACAGCAGTGTGCTTTTAATTTTTAACAACTGCACCTCTGAACTTTTACAACATACAGGGCCACCAGCACCCCTATATTTTAAAGCATACAGCAGTGTGCTTTTAATTTTTGACAACTGCCCCTCTGAATTTTAACAACATACAGGGCCAGTGTAATGTTATTTGAACAGCAACAGATCTATATTTTACAGCATACACAAACAGTGTGATTTTAATTTTTAGCAACTGCACCTCTGAATTTTTAAAACATACATAGCCAGCAGCACCCCAATTTTTTTTTTTTTTTTGCAGCATACAGGAGCAGTGTGCTTTTAACTTTTAACAACTGCACCTCTGAATTTTTACAACATACAGGGCCAGCAGCACCCCTATATTTTAAAGCATACAGGAGCAGTGTGATTTTAATTTTTAACAACTGCACCCCTGAATTTTTACAACATACAGGGCCAGCAGCACCCCTATATTTTACAGCATACAGGAGGTCAGTGCCCCTGCACCCTGTACAACACAGTGACAGCCAGGACAGCAACACCCATGTAAAGCTGCAGCACATGAAACACCAGTGACAGCCAGGACAGCACCCCTGACACAGCACAGGTACACCACAGTGACTGCAGCAGCACTCCAACAGAGCACACACTAATCCCACCCAATGCCACCACCCAGAGAGAGACCAGGGCTGGATCTAGCCCTTGTGGCACCCCGGGCAAAAATAGGGGTGTGGATTCATAAAGGGGTGTGGTCAGTTATGCCCCCTGTAAAGTTTTGCCCCCATTTGTGATCCCAGTAGAGTTGTGCCACCCGTTTGTGCCCCTAGTAGAGTTGTACCCCATTTGTGCCCCCAGTAGTATTGCACCCAGTAGAGTTGTGCCCCTGTTTGTGCTCCCAGTAGAGTTGGGCCCCCATTTGTGCCCCCAGTAGTATTGACCCCAGTAGAGTTGTGCCCCTTTTTGTGACCCCAGTAGAGTTGTGCCGATTACAAAAAATAAAATAAAAATAAATAAATTAATACTCACCATATCCGCTCCTGCTTCCCAACCGCTGCTGACCTTCGTCTCCGGCTGCCAGCGCCGCTCCTCAGATCTATGGGAGATACGTCATGACGTCTCTCCCATAGCACAGCATAGACACTAGAGGTCAATTATGACCCCCTAGCGTCTATGTGCCGGTCAGAGCGCGATGATGTCTTCGTGCACTGCACAGCAGTGACAGCACAGCACCGGGGGGCACCACCAGTAGCGGATCTTGCCATGGCGGCGGCACCCTCCGAATGGCGGTGGTGCCCTATGAAAGGCGGCGCCCCGGGCAAAAATACTGTGTGCCCGTAGCAAGATCTGCTACTGAGAGAGACAGAGGTCTGTCTCCCTCACTATCCAAGTCCGGAGTGAAAATGGCGTCGACACGTGGCTGTTTACATGGAATCCAAAACCCGCAAGACTACAACAGCAGGATGATGACGTTTTGCCTAGTTCTGGCTTCCGAGTCTGGCGTGAAGCCCCGAGTCAGACTCGAATCCGGGCTCGAAGCATGAAGTTCAGTAGGGTTCGGTTCTCAGGTAACCGAACCCACTCTTCTCTAGACTAAACATACTATAAGGAAAACACATGTCAAAAAGATATTATATATATCAAGAAACGAGACAACTTAAAAGAAAATATAGCCACAATCAGCAATCACTTTATATCTTTTTCTTACTATTTTCATACAACTTTCTCCTACTTCAACGAACTCTTCACAAACCCATAAAAAGAAAGTGAGAGTAGCCAGCACTCTGTTTCTACTGTTTGTCAATTAAATGTGCTTTCATAGCAAATAGAGAAGCAGCATTAAATAAAATTTAATGCAATAGCTTCTTATCTGCAATTGTCTGTCTCTATGATTTCAGTTGAATGGTGCTTTAAATAACAAATAGAAAGGCACCATGAAATTAATTGAAGACAAATAGCCGCTAATCCAAAATGGTTTCAATAGAAACTGCTTCCATATAGAACAGGCTATGGCGGGTTGTCATTTATAATCTGTCAGGGATAAACGATGGATTATGTTCAGAAATCAAAACTGACCTTTAAGGTCCATATAGACGGGAGAGATGTGTCACACATCTCTCCCGCCGCTCAGCACAGGAAAAGTTCTAGGCAGTGAGAGTATATCGAGAGCTAGGCACTACATTCCAACCGTTGACCAGTCCTGCTGAAGTCGGCGATCAGGAGAGCCGGCCCCCCCCTCTCCAGACAGTCCCCACTTGTGAAAAAGTCGTACTCCATACTCCACAGTGGACACAGCAATGGTAGAACCTTTACGAGAAATTAGTAACCGTGTGGGGAAACAATACTGGCTTTCCAAAGAGCTGCGGTAACGGGCTGGAAAGAGCGTCTCTTGTTAAGGGTATACTGTGAGAGGTCTCCAAAAAGTTGAAGCGGGCCCAAAGCATCTACTGTGTCAGAGGAAGGTCTGGCCGCTTTAAGCAAGGATTCCTTAATGTGGAAGAAGTGAACTCTCATCAAGACATCCCTCGACGCCCCTTCAGGAGCAGTGCATGCTTTTGGAACTCTATGTACACAGTCCAAAAGTAGATCAGATGCGGTAGTAGAGGACAGTAGTTTTTTAAATAACTCAATAGTTTAGTCGTGTAGGCTGCTGTTAGAGACGGACTCAGTAACCCCTCTGAGTTTGAGATTATTTCTGCGCGAGCGGTCTTCCAAGTCCACCACTTTATCACGCAGAGCCGAAACTTCTCCCTCAAGCGTATCATGAGAATCGATAAGGGTATTATGGGAGCCCACCACCTCACCCATTTTAGGTTCCAGATGCCCAGTCCTCTCGCCCAGATCTTCAATAGAACATTGGCATGACTGTAACATGGTACAAAACTCAGAAGCCACTTCGTCTTTAAACTGATGTAGCAACAACTTCATGGTGCCCTCCGTTAAGGCTTCGCCATCCTCCAAATTAGGCAGGGAGGTGAGGTTATGGGATGGGGATAGGGCCGCCCCAGGGGAGGAGGTTGCAGGCAAGGGGCCAGATTCGGTAGAGGGAACCCCAGTCCCCTGAGATGTATTATGATACGGAGGTTTAAAGAAGGCGACTTGCGAAATTGATTTGGAGGCTTTATTCTTCTTTGGAGGCATAATGTATTCTTTAAGAAAAAAAAAGACTCAGAACAGTAGATATCCTCTATGCCACATAAGCAGATACATCGGCTAAAATGATTGCAGGGGGTTATGGATAAGATTCATTTGAGATGGTGACTACATCCTGTCGGAGAATCAACTTAAATTACTGTAGTAATGGGACAGCATTCACTCCACCGCCCACGGTATCAGAGTTGAAGAAGAGGCAGTGAGATCAGGGAGTCTAGACTCAGAATTGATCAGGCAAAGGGTCTGAATGGGGATTCGACTCTGGGAAAGTAAACACTCACTCAGCAGCAGCTCAATTCAGTTTACCTCCTCCTTAGAACAGTGTAAGCAGCACTTCTCGCATTTCTGCTGTCGTACTACAAGAAGAACAAGTGGAGAGGATAATAATGTTGGGTTTCCAGCCCTATAATGCCTGTGGGAGATGATTCAGCGCTGGACTGATGCGACCATCGGGCCATGGGTGTAGATTGAGGCCGCGTCTTCCAGAACTCAGTAAGGCTGCAATCCGCAGGGGGCTCACAGGGAGTCTCCTTATTCCGAGACCCTATCTCTGGACGCGTCTAGAGGCCTCCGGGAGGTCCAGGCATTTGGGGAGGCAGGTGAGAGGGCTGGTAGAGGAGTGAGGGAGGGGATCTCCGTCTTGCTTCTCTTGCTTCTCCCCTTTGTGGATCTAAAATGGAGGGCGTGCCCCCCCCGCGCGTCAGAGCCTAGGTAGAATATCGGTTAGGTCAGGTAGGGGAGTCAGAAGCCAGGGGAGAGCAGCAGGAGGCAGTGCAGGCCAAGAGGGGAGAGTGTCAGCGTCCCTACAGCGCCGGCGGGTATGTGGAAGTGGAGCTCCAGGCCGCTGCCGGGACGAGCACCTCCAAGCCTTACCGGATCCGACAGGTCAGGCACGGGCCCTCTTCCAGCGGGTGCAGGGAGGGCTCAACGGTGAAGGAGAAGGGTCGCCGTTCAGTCCAACATGATGCACTTCCGCCCAGACCCCACCGGCAATCGAGGTCCCGGCTTCCGGCAGGGGGTAGGCCGATACCCGCACGAGCCGAGAGAGTGCCCGCCAGCTCCGCAACCTCACCACACGGTATGGGTAGGGCATCACAGGAGGAGATGAAGCCCCAGGGCTACCAGATAATGTCTCCGTTGGTCAAATTATAAGTCCAAAGCAGGAGCTCTAAACCAGCACTTCTGCCTGGTTCAGCTTCCAAGCCACCCCCCCCCCCCACAATACATGTTCTAATGAAATAAAAAATATGTTAAGAAAAAAACTTGAAATCCTTAAATTAGATACAACTTTAAATCCTTGCTTGGGTGAGTCAGTAAAAGTGATTTTTCGGAAAGCCAAAAATATTAAGAACTTTATCTCTCCAAGTTTTTTTCAGGGACAGAGAAAAGACATTTCTATAACTAAAAATTGGCTTACAACATTGAGAGGCTGTTACACATGTGGTAGAAAGAATTGTATTACCTGCCCACATATAATCAATAGAAGCATGAGCTTTGAGTCTTTCACTTTGGGTCATTTATTCGATATAGAGACCGTCATAAACTGCCAGCAGACATTTGTTATATATTTAGTTAGCTGTATATGTGGGAAACAGTACGTGGGTAGGACCACTAGAAGTCTGAATACAAGGTTCCTTGAACACAGAAGGAACGTAATTAAGAAGAATCTAAAACATAGTCTCTCAAAACATGTAACTTATTACCATGCCGGGAGTGTCAGTGTGTTAAGGGAGCAGGGGATTAAATTTATAGCTCCTACCCCAAGAGGAGGAGATAGATATAATCGCTTGTGTACAAGGGAAGCGTTTTGGATATTTTCATTGGGGACCCTCATCCCTGATGGTCTCAATGAGAACATTGAACTGAATAACATTGGAGGCTGTAAGCTCATTATGTCATCTCCCGTCCCGTATATAAATCTAACGCGCTCCTTCCTTCATGTATAATCTCTCCCGCATGTGTTAACCCTCCCTCTTTTCCCCTTTTCATTCCCATCAACCTCCCTATCTCTATGTTTGCCCCCTTCTCACATAATTGTTTAAAGCAAGTGTTGTTTTTGGGTATTAGAAGAATAAAGAATAAGCTAAAGAAGGCAAACTAATCTTGGGCTGCTGATTACTGTATAAACCAACACTAGTTAGCAAATGATTACAATAATTGATAACTGTTATTATATCCTCTATACCAGTCCCCCGTTTGAGTAGTATTATCATTATGAACACATTTTTTATTATATACTTTATATATATATTTTACTAGTCAGGATATACTATAAAGGTATTAGATGTGTATAATTATGATAAAAACAAATATTTAGGATGTCCCTAAGGATATAAATAAATAATAAATGGAATTGCGTGGTAAAGAATTTCTGATAATTCTCTTTCTGTTTATATATATTTCTATATTTCTGTACTAAGAATATACACTGAATATATAAAATATAATTTATTTATCTAATGGTGCTGTAAAAATTTGATCCTGGATAGATTCGAACCCAGGACTACGGGTGGTGACTGCATGTTGAAAACCCTCTGAGCTATAGGAGCTCCACTTGGATGTTTAGGATTTTTTTACTATATTATATATGCACTGTTTTTAGTCTCCTGGTCAGTTATATTAATTCTATTGAAAAGAATATATATAGTCTTAAGACACTATTGGTGGTCATTCCGAGTTGTTCGCTCGTTGCCGTTTTTCGCAACGCAGCGATTAGGTGGAAAATGCGCATGGTACGCAGCCCGCATGCGCTTAGTAATTTAACACAAAACTTTGGAGATTTACACAAGCTCGAGTGACGTTTTTTCAACGCTCGAGTGATCTTAGTGTGATTGACAGGAAGTGGGTGTTTCTGGGTGTCAACGTGGCGTTTTCAGGGAGTGTGCTAAAAAACGCAGGCGTGCCAGGAAAAAACGCAGGAGTGGATGGAGAAATGGGGGAGTGGCTGACCGAACGCAGGGGGTGTTTGTGACGTCAAACCAGGAACTAAACGGACTGAGGTGATCGCAATCTAGGAGTAGGTCTGGAGCTACTCAGAAACTGCAAGGAATTATTTAGTAGCAGTTCTGCTAATCTTTTCTTCGCTATTCTGCTAAGCTAAGATACACTCCCAGAGGGCGGCGGCCTAGCGTTTGCAATGCTGCTAAAAGCAGCTAGCGAGCGAACAACTCGGAATGAGGGCCATTGAGTGTTAATTTATATACCACTAAAAAACTGTTGAAATTGTTGCATGTTTGCTTGTTTTAAATATTGATAAATTATTCAATGTGTTGTGTATATATATGAACGAGCCACAAACGTACACATAACAGTTGTGTGCAATTAACTTAATCAGCACAACGATTGGCCAGATCTGCTTTAAAAAGGAACTTGCAATACTGCTGTGATATTCATCTGATGAAACCGCTTGCCCTACTGGTAGAGAAACGCGTAAGAAGGGCACTACCGCTTGGATCCTGCTGCCTGGAGACTCTCTACCTTTATCCCGCTACCGTATAGAGTGCCGACGAGCCGCACAACCGGGGACAAGGCTGAAGCGAGACCAGGCAAAGGAGGTCCACACCCCGTGCATTAGAAGACGAGGCGGCCGTGAGTATCCGGCATCTCACATTGCGGCTGGTAATAATAGGGGTCGTAGCATACCGCTGTGTACATTTGCACAACACAGCGCTCTCCCGCATTCCACTTAATCTCACAAGCGGCATCACAGAGACTGTATCCATTTTTATTTTGGTTCAAAGAGACTCTTGTGTCCATTCGTAAACTGTTGATACAACTTGGTTACAGTTAAACCTATGGAATGTTAAAAAGCGGAGTCTGAATGGACGTTTATATTGAATGGAGCTAAGGGCACTGGATTGAAGAAAATTGCACATGATTGTTTATAAAATCTTTTATATATTTTAAACTGTTGATTTACATGTGGAGTACAATAAATATGTTAGAAAATCATATATCCATGTTCCAGAGCTCCCTTGATAAGTTATATTGTGCTTCTAGTAATTTGGTTGGTGGAACAATACCACCGGTGGGAGCTGCAGGAATTTGGTATTTAATTAATATTTAACAGATTTTTGGTGGTTTTGTAAGCGCTGGGTTTTTATCTATTTTTCAGTATAAGTGGTAACTAATGTTCAGAAGTTCTCTCTCAGATTGGTGATAGAATACATTTCTAAAGAACAGAGCATGGCTTCTCCATAATGCAGATGTAGCCAAGCTCAGCTTGGCTGTGACTAGGCTCACCCGCAATCCATTGGCATGGGGGCACATACCTTGTTGCAAAGTGTAATACGTATGTCCAAGTAAGAGGGAAGCTCTAAGCAAGACAGCTCATCCCTTATCCTATCAAAGAGCCCGAGCTAAAGGTAAACCATATCCTTGTTATTACAGTGAATCGCATGTGTCTAGAAATGGAGCATGTATTGACCAATGGCCAGGTTTCTTTGGCAAAGTTGCATAATGCTGGAAGCAGAGGACACCTGGCTGAGTTCATTAAAGATAAACAAAGTATCTAGTAATGTGGAACAGTTGTGTGTGAGAGGATCATTCTGCTCTCACAAGGGAACAACCCAGGCTAAAACTTTGTAGACTAATAAGGAATTTCTAAACACTACTTTGGCTTTTTTTTAGAGGCAGAGTTCTCAGGTAACACTTCAAAATGGATAGATGATTGGTTTAAGAAACCCCAGCAGGCTTAGCAATTATCTCCATACTTAAAAGTATAGGAGATGTAAAGCTGTGAGTATGTAGGAAAAACATCATGAACCTCTGGTGGCGAAGTAGAAGGGAGCTGTCTTTGAAGTGTATTAAGGTAGAGAGAAAGCTCTTCTTCCTCTGAACAGCCTCTGACATATACAAGTTGGTAAAAACATTGCCAAATCAGTATGGATAATGTGGTCAGGCAAGTCAAGGACTGGTACATAAATAGATATTGAGGTACAAGTTAGAAACTAGAAGAAGTTCAGACAAATTGGAGATCAGGAATGTTGAGATGTCAAGTGTACTATAGTGCTGCATCAAGGAGCACTAGTGAAATTCAGCTATCTGGATCTGGCACAAAAAGAAACACAATCTGCTGCAATCACAGGATGCTAGGAAACTGCTGGAGCTATTAGAACATATTGTAATTTAATATTTTAGCAATGAAATATGCACATAGGCCCTCATTCAGATGTTCGGTTCTTTGCACATGCGCCAGACCCGTACTGCACACGGTCATTATGGATCTGTGATGGCAGATGCAGCATGGCAACATACTGTCAGAGATTGACAGTATGATGCCGTTTGGGGATGGGGAGGGCGCAGCGATGGACTCTGTTTCTTAAAATGGAGGCATGTCACTGGCATTGCGGGGGAGGGAAGAGGCCAGGATTTCCTGGCCTCGGTGTAGCAAATGTGTCGACTGGTTTGCACAACCCTATGGGTCACACAGCCAGCCAATGGTGTCACAGATGATCTTATACCGCATTCTAGGACGAAGTTCGGATCAGTATTGCATGCAGGAGAGTGATGCCTACTGCTGCATTAACCTATTAGAGCTATCGCTGCTTCTTCTATGTAAGCAGCAGCTATACCAACTCTTACCACATTTGAATAATGGCCATGATCTGATATTGTATCCTAGGACGCAGTTCGGATCAGTAATTCATGCAGGAGATGCGATGCCTCCTAGTGCATTGCAATATTAAAGCTGCTTCTGCTTCTACGCGTGTCCTTATATGTTATTGCTGTGATGCATACACATGGGCGCCACCACTATGCACTGCTATGCATTGCTATGCTACGTACGCTCACATGCGGGTCCGAGCATACACACTACACAGGCACCTGTGAAAGCCATGAGTATGGGCAACAATGTATAATGACAAATCTATTAATAAGCAGCAGCGATAGCAACTCCAAAAACGTCTGAATGAGGGCCATGGTGTTGTTTAAATAGGCTTTCTGGCTTTGAAACAGCTAGCCCTATGACATACTGTTATTGGTCATCTGACTATACAGTAGGGTACTGAACACTACTATACAGTAAGCAAAGCAGTATTAGTGAATAAGAGGATTGTGAGACACCACTTGTTATTACATGTTATCAATTTGCATGCAGGTCCTTGCAAATGTATTCAACTCCCTAAATAGTCAACAGATTTATCTGTATTACAAAAACTCAAAGTTCATTATTTACAAAAATGTAAACCGAAAATTGCTGCTTTCTGCAATAACAGCTTCAAGTCTGGTGGATCTCGTTTCTACCAGGTTTGCGCAAAGCTTGGAATGAATTTGACCTATCCTTCCTTGCAGATTTTCTTTAGGTTGGTTTAGGGCTGCAATTTTTTTTAAATCATGCCAATTATTCTCAATTGAAGTGAGATCTGGATTTTTACTACATCATTGTATCATTGTAGAACATTTGCTTTTTTTGTATTCAACTAAGCTAGTGTTTCTTTGGCTTTGTTCTTGGGGTCTTTGTCTTCCTTAAGGGTGACATTTCTCTAAAGCATTTGTTTCCTAGCAGACTGAAGAAGAGTATCTCACTGTTTGTTAGGGGTTTTAATAATTTTACAAAACACTGTAGATTATGCTGAAATGTAATAGTAAGGGCTTACAATGCATGTTTCTTCATAGTGCACCTGTGATAATAGATAGTTGCTCAAAGATTATGCTTAATATAAACACAATAATTCATTCCTTCATGATACAATGACTCAGTGATGATGACACAAGTGGCATGACAGATAATCACATTACCTAAACATTTTGTAACAATTTTAAGAGAATGCCTTGGTGTGTCTTCGCTTAGTCTATTGTATAAAAGATGATAAAAATGGAACCAGTGGCTATTATTTGTTTAACTTAATTTATATTATTCACTGACACTTGTCATTGAAAAGTTCAGTTTAATTGCTCAGTTAAAAAAAATAAATCTTGGCCTCTTTGGCATAAACTATAAGCCTTAGGGAAATTACATATTGTTATGGTGAATGTTAATCCAGAAATGTGCTAACATCTGTTACTGTGAATAGAATGGAAAATAAATGAACATATCTTGTGTAGTAACTGACTGAAATGGAATTTTTATACCTACAGTACATTATGTCTGTTTCTCCTACTAAAACAGACGTAATGTACTGGGTACTGAATCATGGGCTATAGAGGTTGCACTATGACACTAGCACTATAAACAATGTCAACAATTCTTTGCCACCACCCTGCAAGGAAACTAAATTATTTTCTAATCATGCCCCACAGAACAAAAAGAAAGAAAACACGAGATGGGTGAAGCATAAGTTTTATGGGAATGGTTCCTTAAACTGTTTCTCCAAAACAAACTATAACAAAAGTGTAATCAATATGGCGGTGTACAATAGTGTCCCTCAATGGATTCAGAGAAAAAGATTAATGTAAGTGTAAAAATATCAGTTTTTCTTTCTTCCTATAGGAAACACTAGAACATGTGTATGCTCATAGATTCAAACGAAACCTGGTATCCTTGACGTAAACCCATAAAACCCACAGAAATTTGTGAAATTGTGCACATAAAGCCAACTAGCTGCCTGACAGGGATGTAGTTATGTGATCAATTACTGACAGCTACATCCCACCCCCCAATAAATCTCAAAAGTCGGCATGCCAACTAGCAGGGACTATTCTGCCACTGGGATCCCGTGGTCAGTATGCTGACCGCAGGTATCCCAAGTGTCAGTAAAGCATACCCAACCCCTTGCATCTACTGTGCCACGCACATACAATTTTTCAACATATTTTTAGGGGGTATGGTGAAGCCTCCCTGGAGTTGGCCATGCCCCCAGTAGCAGTGGCTAATCTCGGTGGTCCTGATTGTAAGGAACAGTTTATCCTCCCCAGTTGTAAGTGGAATCACTGAAAGGATCTATTTAACTATGAGTTGTTTAGGAGCAGGTCAGACTCTGTGCATAATGCATATAAAAAATGAGGTTCCTAGCATAAGATGGAATACTTATCTTAATTGTATGTATGCAAATGCTGGAAGCCTTACAGGGGAAAAAGGGGGAACTAGAAGTCCTTGCAGCAAACAAACAGTATGATTTTATAGGTAATACTTAAACTTGGTGGGATGAAACTCATGATTTGACAGTCAATCCGGAGGGTTATATGCTGTTCAGGAGAGACAGATTCAATAAACAGGGTGGAGGGGTATGTCTTTCTGTAAACCCTTTTTAAAACCATATAAAGGAAGACATTCGAGATGGCATTGTAAACACTGTGGAGATGTTATGGGTAGAAATTGCATGCGGGGGGAAAGGGAACTAAAAATATTCTAATAGGAATATGCTACAAGCTGCCTGATATTAATGTGTTACTGAAGCAAATCGAAAAAGTGGCAGGATTAGGAGATGTAATAGTGTTGGGAGATTTTAACTATCCAGAGATTAATTGGACAAATGATTCATGTGATACTGATAGGGGTAATAGGTTTTTAAACACACTAAACAATCACTAATTACTTCAATTAATCAAGGAACTGTCACAACTGAGGGCCTGAGCTGACGGGAGGCAGCCTCAGTTGTAGGGGCTGAGATGTAACGGAACCTGGGAGGTTGTATCAGACCCCTAGACATGTAAGTAACATGTAGAATAACTGCCCGAAGGCGTGACCACGACAACCAGGATAAAAGTCAATGATGTTTATTATGACAAACTCCGTAACACAGCAGCAGTAAAGGAAACATAAAAGTCAACAGAGGATAAATACAATTCCTGGGTACTACAGGGTGGCAAGGGCCACAGGCACTGGTAGTGTGAGACAGTTCTTATAATCTTCTAGTTGGAAAGTCCTTACCAGGCCTGACTGTAGCAATGGAGAGAACCCAGGATCGTACCAGCTGGTGTTCCAGGAAAGGCTGGGCTGCTGAAGATAAAACGGCTGCTGTGGATACTGGCTGGAACCAGACTGTTGTTGGTACGGAGTGGGTACTGGCTGGAACCAGTTAAATAATAAACGAACTTGAGAGCGATGAAATAATAATGAAGTTTGGAGTTTGAGAGCGGTGAAATAATAATACCGGTGGAGAGTGGTAAACTGCAGAAAGGACACCGGCCCTTTAAGAGAAGCTGTACACTGCTGGAAGCTGGGCTGGAAGCAGGTGATTGATAATGAAGTTTGGAGTTTGAGAGCGGTGAAATAATAATACCGGTGGAGAGTGGTAAACTGCAGAAAGGACACCGGCCCTTTAAGAGAAGCTGTACACTGCTGGAAGCTGGGCTGGAAGCAGGTGATTGTTGTAACTGGAAACAGGTGAGTCCAGAATGGATCGGAGAGTCAGGCTACACCGCAGATGGAATGCTGGTGCGGGTCTCTATAGCAGAAGTCTGGAGACAGGAGCTGGAACCTGGAAGACAACCACAGGAGAGAGACAAACTGGAACTAGGTTAGACAACCAAAGCACTGACGCCTTCCTTGCTCAGGCACAGCTTACTTATACCTGCAGCAAGGAAGGGGTTGGCTAGGCAATTATGCAAATCAACAATACAGACAGCAGATTGGTGGAAATGATCAGATGACAAAATCCAAGATGGCTGCGCCCATGCAGACACTTGGAGGGAAGTTTGGTTTGTAATCCATGTGAGAATTGAAACAGTAATGGCGACGCCGGCCACAGGAGACAGGAGACGCCAGACTGACAAGCGCACATTTAACCACGCGGGCACAGCGGAGGCCGCGGCTGATGAAATCACCACTCTGACATTCTGCATGTGGAAACTCAGGAACAGTGGGATCCGGTCCTGGAACGCTGAGCCAGCCTTAGGAGGCATCTGAAGGGTAAGTAATGGCGTCCAGATACCCGGATCGTGACAGCACCCCCCCCTTTAGGAGTGGCCCCAGGACACTTCTTAGGCTTTAAAGGAAACTTTGCGTGGAAATTTCGGACCAAGGCAGGAGCATGGACGTCTGAGGCATTGGTCCAAGAGCGTTCTTCAGGACCATAGCCCTTCCAGTCAATGAGGTATTGTAACTGACCGTAACGGAAACGTGAGTCCAAAATCTTGGCCACCTCGTACTCGACTCCCCGTTGAGTCTGAACTTTGGGAGCTGGAGGAAGTGCGGAATGAAACCGATTCAGGATCAGCGGTTTCAACAAAGAAACATGAAATGTCCTGGGTATTTTCAAGAAGGATGGTAACTGTAACCTGTAGGCAACAGGATTGATGACTTGTTCAATCTTGAAGGGTCCGATGTAGCGAGGTGCAAATTTCATGCTGGGAACTCTCAACCTCAAATTCTTCGTGGACAGCCACACACGATCACCCACCTTGAGAGCAGGAACCGCTCTACGCTTCCTATCGGCAAACTTCTTATACCTGAATGAGGCTTTAAGCAGGGCTGCGCGGACGTTCCTCCAGTTATTTGAAAACTGACGCAAGGTGACATCCACTGCTGGAACAGAAGTTGCGGGAAGCGGTTGGAATTCTGGGACTTTAGGGTGGAATCCATAATTAATGAAGAATGGTGTAGAAGAAGATGAGGAATGGTATTGATTGTTGTGGCTGAACTCGGCCCAAGGAAGGAGTTGAACCCAGTCATCTTGAGAGGAAGACACATATATACGGAGGAAGGCCTCCAAGTCCTGATTCACCCTCTCAGTTTGACCATTGGTCTGAGGATGGTAAGCCGTGGAAAACTTTAACTTGACTTGGAGGGCTTGACACAAACTTCGCCAAAATTTGGCTACAAATTGTACTCCACGATCCGAGATGATCTCTTCAGGAAGACCGTGAAGTCAGAAGATCTCTTGTATAAACACTTGAGCCAACTTGGAAGCTGACGGAAGACCGGTGAGAGGGATGAAATGTGCCATCTTGGTGAACCGGTCAACTACCACCCAGATGGTATTAAACTTGTTGCAGATAGGTAGATCGGAAACAAAGTCCATCGACAAATGGGTCCAAGGTCGACGGGGAACAGATAATGGAACCAGTTGCCCCGCAGGCGACTGGCGGGAGACTTTGTGTTGGGCACACTTTGGGCAGGAGGCAATAAATTCCATAACGTCCTTCTTCAGAGTTGGCCACCAGTAGGACCTAGAAATAAATTCAAGGGTTTTCTGAATGCCTGTATGTCCAGCAAAACGGGAAGCATGGGCCCAATGCATGAGCTTCTTCCTTAGAACTGGCTTAACAAAACTTTTCCCTGGTGGAGGCGTAGAGTCCATCCCTACCGTGGAGAATGCCAACGGATTAATAATAGGATGCTTGTCTGCAGACTCGGACTCATTTTCTTGCTCCCATGAGCGGGAAAGGGCATCGGCCTTACGATTTTGAGAACCCGGACAGAACTGGAGTTTAAAGTCAAACCTAGAGAAGAAAAGTGCCCATCTGGCCTGACGAGGATTCAGACATTGTGCGCCTTTGAGATATAAAAGATTTTTGTGGTCGGTAAGTATGGTGATTGAGTGGGAAGCTCCCTCCAACAGGTATCTCCACTCCTCCAGAGCGAGCTTGATGGCTAGCAACTCCTGATCGCCAATGGCATAGTTGCGCTCAGCTGGGGAGAACTTCCGGGAGAAGAAACTGCAAGGATGTAGATGTCCATCTTTGGCCCTCTGGGATAACACTGCTCCTACTCCAACGGAGGAGGCATCTACCTCTAAGATAAAAGGAGAGTCGGTGTCGGGCTGTTTCAGAACTGGTGCAGAGATGAACCGTTGCTTCAGAAGGTGAAAGGCCTGTGTAGCTTCCTCGGACCACTTGGACGGATTAGCACCTTTCTTGGTTAATGCAGTGATAGGCGCCACAATGGTGGAAAAGTCTCGTATAAATTTTCTATAATAATTGGCGAACCCTAAGAACCTCTGGACCCCTTTGAGGCTTAAGGGTATAGGCCAATTCTGGATTGCTTGGAGTTTCTCAGGATCCATCTCTAGTCCGGAACCGGACACAATGTAACCTAGAAACGGAATGGTTTTAACTTCAAACACACACTTCTCCAATTTACAATAGAAGTGATTGACACGGAGACGGGAAAGAACCTCTTTTACCCAGAAACGATGATCTTCGAGATTATTAGCAAAGATGAGGATGTCGTCTAGATAAACCACGACATGGCGGTACAAGATGTCCCTGAAAATCTCATTCACGAAGTGCTGGAAGACTGCTGGAGCGTTGCTCAATCCGAAGGGCATGACGAGGTACTCATAATGTCCGTCACGGGTGTTAAAGGCGGTCTTCCACTCGCCACCCTCACGGATTCGGATGAGATTGTAGGCACCCCTCAAGTCCAGCTTTGTGAAAATAGTTGCACCACTAACTCTATCAAAGAGCTCGGTAATCAGGGGTAAAGGGTATCGGTTCTTGACGGTAATGTCGTTCAGACCTCTGTAGTCGATGCACGGACGCAGACCACCGTCTTTCTTCTTAACGAAGAAGAAGCCTGCGCCGGCTGGAGAAGAAGATGGTCGGATGAAACCCTTCGCCAGGTTCTCTTTGATGTACTCTTCCATGGAGTGTGTCTCAGGCAGAGACAACGGATAAGTTCGGCCTCGCGGTGGAACCTTCCCTGGAATGAGGTCGATTGGGCAGTCCCATTCTCTATGAGGAGGAAGGATATCAGCAGAGGCTTTACTGAACACGTCCGTGAAGTCTTGATATGGAGGAGGCGGAACATCAGATGACCTGGGGAAGGAAGAACAAACAGGAAGAACTTTGGCTAAACAAGTCTCAGCACAGGAGGGACCCCATGCCAGTATTTGCGTAGTCGTCCAGTCAATTGATGGGTTGTGGAGACGGAGCCATGGAAGGCCTAAAACCACTGGATGTGTGGCTCTTGGAATCACTAAAAAAGAAATATACTCAGAATGAAGAACTCCCACTCTCAGACGAACTGGAAGAGTCCTTAAGGAAATGACTGCGTCAAAAATCTTGCTGCCATCCACGGCAGTCAAAGAGATGGACGAGGACAGTCTCTCGGTGGGTAGGGACCACCGTTTAACATAAGCTTCGGTTATGAAATTCCCAGCTGCTCCGGAATCAAGGAGGGCAATGACGTTCCTGTAACGTTGAGCAATTTGGAGCGACACTGGGAGGTTACAGTCATGAGGAGATGGAGAGGAGATCATTACTCCTAGCCGGCCCTCTCCTTGGCGAGCTAGGATCTGGAGTTTCCCGGACGTTTGGGACAGGCATTGATAGTGTGCGACGGAGCTGCACAGTAGACACAGAGAGACTCAGAGAGACGTCTTCGGCGCTCAGCGGGAGATAGACGGGAACGACTAATTTGCATAGGCTCATCCTTGGATGGAGATGGTTGACGAGGAGGAGGAGCAGAAGATTTAGGAGTAGATGATCTTCCTCGCTCGGTTGCTCTCTCTCTCTGAAACGTAGATCAACCTTCGTGCAAAGAGAAATTAGCTCATCCAACTTAGAGGGCAAGTCTCTGGTAGCTAACTCATCCTTGATGCGTTCTGATAAGCCATGCCAGAATGCAGCATACAGGGCCTCGTCGTTCCATGCCAGTTCGGATGCCAGGATTTTAAACTGTATAAGATACTGTCCCACAGTACGTGTTCCCTGGCGTAAACGGAGAATCTCAGATGAAGCAGATGTTATCCGGCCTGGCTCGTCGAAGATGCGCCTGAATGTAGCTACAAAGTCAGTATAGGAGGATAGCAGGGGATCAGACTTCTCCCATAAAGGTGATTCCCAGTCAAGGGCTGAGCCACTGAGAAGGGAGATGATATAGGCAATTTTGGTACGGTCACTGAAGAAATTGCCAGGTAGAAGCTCAAAGTGGATTTCACATTGATTGAGAAATCCCCTGCAGAACCTTGGAGATCCATCAAATTTTGCTGGCGTTGGAAGATGAAGATGTGGACTGGAAATGGGTAAGGTGGGTGGGGTTACAGCTGGTGTCACTGTAGTGGACGCACCGGACGTGCCAGGTCCACGGAGGGTCGTTTGAATCCCATCCAGCCGTGTAGAGAGATCCTGGAGACAGCGGATGATGTGGCCCTGTGCAGCCTCCTGATGTTCAAGTCGGGCTGCCAGTTCTTGCATCGGCCTGGCCGCTTGATCCTGGTCTCCGGCTGGATCCATTAGGTCAGTGCTTACTGTCACAACTGAGGGCCTGAGCTGACGGGAGGCAGCCTCAGTTGTAGGGGCTGAGATGTAACGGAACCTGGGAGGTTGTATCAGACCCCTAGACATGTAAGTAACATGTAGAATAACTGCCAAAGGCGTGACCACGACAACCAGGATAAAAGTCAATGATGTTTATTATGACAAACTCCGTAACACAGCAGCAGTAAAGGAAACATAAAAGTCAACAGAGGATAAATACAATTCCTGGGTACTACAGGGTGGCAAGGGCCACAGGCACTGGTAGTGTGAGACAGTTCTTATAATCTTCTAGTTGGAAAGTCCTTACCAGGCCTGACTGTAGCAATGGAGAGAACCCAGGATCGTACCAGCTGGTGTTCCAGGAAAGGCTGGGCTGCTGAAGATAAAACGGCTGCTGTGGATACTGGCTGGAACCAGACTGTTGTTGGTACGGAGTGGGTACTGGCTGGAACCAGTTAAATAATAAACGAACTTGAGAGCGATGAAATAATAATGAAGTTTGGAGTTTGAGAGCGGTGAAATAATAATACCGGTGGAGAGTGGTAAACTGCAGAAAGGACACCGGCCCTTTAAGAGAAGCTGTACACTGCTGGAAGCTGGGCTGGAAGCAGGTGATTGATAATGAAGTTTGGAGTTTGAGAGCGGTGAAATAATAATACCGGTGGAGAGTGGTAAATTGCAGAAAGGACACCGGCCCTTTAAGAGAAGCTGTACACTGCTGGAAGCTGGGCTGGAAGCAGGTGATTGTTGTAACTGGAAACAGGTGAGTCCAGAATGGATCGGAGAGTCAGGCTACACCGCAGATGGAATGCTGGTACGGGTCTCTATAGCAGAAGTCTGGAGACAGGAGCTGGAACCTGGAAGACAACCACAGGAGAGAGACAAACTGGAACTAGGTTAGACAACCAAAGCACTGACGCCTTCCTTGCTCAGGCACAGCTTACTTATACCTGCAGCAAGGAAGGGGTTGGCTAGGCAATTATGCAAATCAACAATACAGACAGCAGATTGGTGGAAATGATCAGATGACAAAATCCAAGATGGCTGCGCCCATGCAGACACTAGGAGGGAAGTTTGGTTTGTAATCCATGTGAGAATTGAAACAGTAATGGCGACGCCGGCCACAGGAGACAGGAGACGCCAGACTGACAAGCGCACATTTAACCACGCGGGCACAGCGGAGGCCGCGGCTGATGAAATCACCACTCTGACATTCTGCATGTGGAAACTCAGGAACAGCGGGATCCGGTCCTGGAACGCTGAGCCAGCCTTAGGAGGCATCTGAAGGGTAAGTAATGGCGTCCAGATACCCGGATCGTGACAGGAACCAACTAGGAACAATGGAATAGTAGACCTGGTTTTAACAAACAATGTGGAATTGATATCAAATATTGCAATATGGGAGCCCATGGGAAACAGCGACCACAATATGGTCACATTCAATATCAGTTTTCACAAGCAGCCCTATACAGGCTCAACTAAGACTCTAAACTTTAACAAAGCCAACTTTGACATGATGAGGGAATCTTTAAGGGACATTGACTGAGAAATTTAGTTTCAAGGCAAGAATACTACAGAGAAATGGGATGTATTAAAAATGCTGCTCACTAGATATACTAGTAACTTCAATCCCATGGGCAACAAACGAAGGAGTAATAATTCCAAACCAATGTGGTTTAACAAAAAGATTAAGGAACTAATGGCCAAAAAGAGGCGAGCATTCAAAAAGTATAAATTGGATGGGAAGGCGGAGTCATTCCAGTACTATAAGGATTGTAACAAAATATGCAAAAAAGAAATCAGAGCATCTACAATAGACAGAAAAGCTAATAGCAAAGGAAAGTAAATCAAACCTAAAAAGTTTTTTAAATACAGTACATTAACAGCAAAAGATTAAAGAAAGAGAGTATAGGCCCTTTAAAAGGCAAGTTGGGCATCCTAATCAAAGATGATAATGACATAGCGGAAAAAATAAATTAGTTTTCTCATCTGTATTCACAAGAGGGGACCAAAGGACGGGATTGACGCATTACTTAAGCAATGATAATGTGCCACTGCCAAATGCTTATTTAAGTAAGGAAGTAGTCTGTGACCGATTAAGAAAAATTAAGATTAATAGTTCACCCAAGGGTTATCATGGAGCTCCACTCCAAATTAGCAAGATAAAATTTGATTTTCAGTGACTCACTTACATCAGGCATGGTCCTCAAACACTGGCGTGTTAGCGGAAGTAGTGCCGATATTTGAAAAGGGAAGTAAAACTGAACCGGGTAATTATAGACCAGTAAGTCTTACATCCATAGTGGAGAAAGTACTGGAAGGTATTTTAAGGGATAGAATACAGGAGTTCATTGAAATCAATAAGGTTATTAATAGGAACCAACCTGGATTTGTGAAGGATAGCTTAATAGGCTTTTATGAAACAGTTAGTATGAACCTAGATCAGGGTAAAGAGGTGGGCATAATCTTTTTAGACTTTGCTAAAGCTTTCAATACAGTACCTCACATGAGACTTATCTACAAATTAAGAGAAGTTTGACTAGGGAGCACAATATGCACTTGGGTTTGAAACTAGTTGGATAAGCAGCGAGTGGTGGTAAATGAAACTTTTTCAAATTGGACTGAAGTACTAAGTGGTGTGCCACAAGGGTCTGTACTTGGACCACTATTGTTAAACATTTTCATAAATGATCTAGAAGTAGGTCTAGAGAGCACAGTGTCAATTTTTGCAGACAATACCAAAATGTGTAAGATTATAAATTCAGAGGGGGATGCTGAGTCTCTTCAGAACAACTTATTTAAACTGGAAACATGGGCGGCAAAATGGAGACTGAGGTTCAATATAGACAAATGTAAGGTAATGCACTTTGGTAGCAAGAGTAAAAATACTACCTACATACTAAATGGGGGAAAACTAGGGGATTCTGTACTGGAAAAATATTTAGATGTTCACATAGATAAACTGAGTAGCAGTACCCAAAGTAGGAATGCAGCAAAAAAGGCTGACAAGGTATTAGCATGCATAAAGCAGGGAATTTATGCAAGGGATGAGAGTGTTATATCCCCATTATTTAAATCACTGGTGAGGTCACATCTCAAATACTGTGCACAATTATGGGCACCATACTACAAAAAGGATAAGAAAAGGTTCAGAGATGGGCAACCAAATTGATTAAGGGGACGCAGATGCTAGAATACAAGGAAAGGCTTGCTAGGCTAGACATGTTTACACTGGAAAAAAGGAGATTAAGAGGGGACATGATTAACATTTACAAATATATAAGGGGTCAATACACAGGGCTAGCGGGGGAATTATTTTTGGTAAGATCATCGCAAAGGACACGTCGACACCAGCTTAGGTTAGGGGAGAGGAGATTTCACACACAGAGACGGAAAGGTTTCCTCACAGTAAGGACAATATGTATTTGGAATTCCCTGCCTGAGAGTATAGTAATGGCGGACTCAGTCATTACTTTTAAGAATGGGAAGAATGGGCTAGAAAAATTCCTAATGAATAAGGATAAACAGGGATATGGTGGGTAAATCATGCACTATTGAATTAAATTAAAAAAGGAATTGACATAACAGCTAAACATTTACCACAGTTAAATTAGTCTTAAAAATATTACAGTGTAGGAGATCACTAACAGGTTGAACTCGATGGACAAATTATATTTTTTCAACCTCAGAAACTATTTTACTATGTTACTATGTTGTTGTCATCAATAGGGACTTATACACCATCCATTTTCCTTAACTAAAGATTTCTATTAACACACATCTACAATAATACTACAGCAGTCAATGAGTGTAGCGTTTCCCCTTCTTCAGTAGGATGTTTATTGTCACATTATGAAGAGCCCATTCATCATGAAAACGGTCTTCTAGAGAAAACTACCACCTCTGACAACCTGCCATGGAAAAAGGAGAAATAGTAAACTACAGATCTGCTGAATCAAGTGGTTCAAAAAGAACTGTTTCTAAAGGCTTCAACTGCAAATTCAGATTCTAAATTAATAGCAGGGAGCTGTCAGATTATTGTAAATGCATCACTCCCTGTATAAATAGTGGCACATAAAGTAAAGCTGCCAATTTTGAGAAGAAAAAAGCAGAGCTACAAAACTCCAAGAAACTTGTTTCAAACTCTTTAACCAAACCAAGCAACAATACTTGTCGGAATAACCGGACTAGAAAGAAGTCCTTTCCGAGAAAGACTTTCTATATCTAAACCTGTTTGCATCAGAGAATCCCTTATTCTTTAGAATCATGGCTTCAACAGCCACATTGCTAAAGTCAGTTGTGTGAAGCAAGGAAGAGAAAAAGTGTTGTCTCATATAGGTTAAAAGATAACTTGTATTCATTTATAGTAAGATAATATGTACAATATAGTTATAAGCAAAAAAGTTTGAAAAATGTAAGAATGTGATGAGCAAAGTGATTTTTTTTATTCAGCTGTATGCCTTTGTATATCTTTCTCTCTATAAATTATGCTTTATTCTGTGAGAGTTGACCACTGGTTTGGTCTCAAAAAAGTGAACTATTTATAAATATACCAATACTGTAAATACACTGCTCAAAAAAATAAAGGGAACACTAAAATAACACATCCTAGATATGAATGAATGAAATATTCTTATTAAATACTTTGTTCTTTACATAGTTGAATGTGCTGACAACAAAATCACACAAAAATTATCAATGGAAATCAAATGTATTAACCCATGGAGGTCTGGATTTGGAATCACCTTCAAAATTAAAGTGAAAAAACACACTACAGGCTGATCCAAATTTGATGTAATGTCCTTAAAACAAGTCAAAATGAGGCTCAGTAGTGTGTGTGGCCTCCACATGCCTGTATGACCTCCCTACAACGCCTGGGCATGCTCCTGATGAGGTGTCGAATGGTCTCCTGAGGGATCTCCTCCAAGACCTGTACTAAAGCATCCGCCAACTCCTGGACAGTATGTGGCGCAACGTGGCGTTGGTGGATGGAGCGAGACATGATGTCCCAAATGTGCTCAATTGGATTCAGGTCTGGGGAACGGGCGGGCCAGTCCATAGCATCAATGCCTTCGTCTTGCAGGAACTGCTGACACAGTCCAGCCACATGAGGTCTAGCATTGTCTTGCATTAGGAGGAACCCAGGGCCAACCGCACCAGCATATGGTCTCACAAGGGGTCTGAGGATCTCATCTTGGTACCTAATGGCAGTCAGGCTATCTCTGGCGAGCACATGGAGGGCTGTGCGGCCCCCCAATGAAATGCCACCCCACACCATTACTGACCCACTGCCAAACCGGTCATGCTGGAGGATGTTGCAGGCAGCAGAACATTCTCCTTGGCGTCTCCAGACTCTGTCACGTCTGTCACATGTGCTCAGTGAGAACCTGCTTTCATCTGTGAAGAGCACAGGGTGCCATTGGCGAATTTGCCAATCTTGGTGTTCTCTGGCAAATGCCAAACGTCCTGCACGGTGTTGGGCTATAAGCACAACCCACACCTGTGGACGTCGGGCCCTCATACCACCCTCATGGAGTCTGTTTCTGATCGTTTTAGTAGACACATACACATTTGTGGCTTGCTGGAGGTAATTTTGCAGGGCTCTGGCAGTGCTCCTCCTGTTCCTCCTTGCACAAAGGCGGAGGTAGTGGTCCTGCTGCTGGGTTGTTGCCCTCCTACGGCCTCTTCCACGTCTCCTGATGTACTGGCCTGTCTCCTGGTAGCGCCTCCATGCTCTGGACACAACGCTGACAGACACAGCAAACCTTCTTGCTACAGCTTGCATTGATGTGCCATCCTGGATGAGCTGCACTACCTGAGCCACTTGTGTGGGTTGTAGGGAGGTCATACAGGCACGTGGAGGCCACACACACTACTGAGCCTCATTTTGACTTGTTTTAAGGACATTACATCAAAGTTGGATCAGCCTGCAGTGTGTTTTTTCACTTTAATTTTGAGGGTGACTCCAAATCCAGACCTCCATGGGTTAATAAATTTGATTTCCATTGATAATTTTGTGTGATTTTGTTGTCAGCACATTCAACTATGTAAAGAACAAAGTATTTAATAAGAATATTTCATTCATTCAGATCTAGGATGTGTTATTTTAGTGTTCCCTTTATTTTTTTGAGCAGTGTATGTAGAAATCTTGCTATAGTTATGCAGATGCCTTTAATTGATATGTTTTCCTAGGTTGGCTATTCAGAGTTTTAACCTTGATCACAGAGCACAAAGTGATACTGTAGCAACGACAGAGAGGATTTCTGAATCCCAACAGTGCTTCACGAACACTATGTGGTATAGAAAGATCTATAGAGCTAATATGGCGCCAGGTAAGCCCCTTAAAAGCAGCACCCCTTTGAACCAATGGTATTCCCTTATACCTAGATATGGAATGTAGCATGCAAAAAGTAGGTAAAACAGGGTGTGCTAATGAGCTGATAGATTCCTGAATGTGAAAATAACACAATCCTTTGTACAATTCCTATGGTGATTAGAATAAAATTCCCTTAATAATGGAATCAAATACTTCCCTTAATGCTTCACAAATGCTCACAGTTTTTCAACGGATTCCATATGTAAAGGAAACAACAGAATAGCATATAGAGTAGTATGTTTGTATAAGGGTATTTAATATTTCTGTTATAACAACTTCTTCATAAAACTTAGAACATGAAATAAATACTACAAATTAACACACAAACAATGTGGAAATCTTGTTTAAATATGCACCCAAATGGAGGGTGATATAGGGTGGAGGATTACCAGATAGTAGTGAATGTCGGGCCTTCAGATGTAAATATGGGATGTCAGGCTCCGGAACCTTGTTCCCTTGACCGTACCTCCCCTCCGTCTGGTTCACCTTTTCCCCAATTAGGTAGAGGCACACACTCCACTCTCCAGCTGCAACGCGTTTCGGGGTATTCCCTTCCTCAGGCAGTGAGGGGAGATACGGTCAAGGGAACAAGGTTCCGGAGCCTGACATCCCATATTTACATCTGAAGGCCCGACATTCTCTACTATCTGGTAATCCTCCACCCTAATATCACCCTCCATTTGGGTGCATTTTTAAACAAGATTTCCACATTGTGTATTAATTTGTAGTATTTATTTCATGTTCTAAGTTTTATGAAGAAGTTGTTATAACAGAAATATTAAATACCCTTATACAAACATACTACACTATATGCTATTCTGTTGTTTCCTTTACATATGGAATCCGTAGAAAAACTGTGAGCATTTGTGAAGCATTAAGGGAAGTATTTGATTCCATTATTAAGGGAATTTTATTCTAATCACCATTGGAATTGTACAAAGGATTGTGTTATTTTCACATTCAGGAATCTATCAGCTCATTAGCGCACCCTGTTGTAGCTACTTTTTGCATGCTTCACGAACACTATGTTATTTTATTACTTAACGGAAGTCTGGTTTCGTATCTGTTCTACAGCGAGATTAATCTCAGTCACTAAATTGGATACATTTGCTGCACTCTCAAATAAACTGTCAGATAATGGATAGCAATCATTAAGATGTTTGAAAAAATGTATTCAGATAACTTTATAGTAGCTATCTTTAAGATGACTGCAGACACCAAAGTTTAAGCATAACTTGAATAAAATAATAAAATAAGCTAAAAATAAATCTTGGAATATTGTACTACAAATGATTAAGCAGTTGAATGGCCACTGCTTGTGGGTTCTGCTATAATATATATCTTTACTTTCATGGTTAAAGTTGAGAGCAAAACATATGACAATTGTCAATCCTTTGAGTTTATACTATTACATAACATGCATATAAAATGTTAACAATAGCATCCAACATAACATTTCATTAAAATGTATACACTGTCATTCTTATTCACTTGCATGGTAACTCTGGAGTGAATACTGTACATCTAGTGTTCCTCCAAGTTATGTTTTAAACATAAATGAATATACTGTACAAAGAGAGCTCCCCTAAAGTTTTCCTTTTTTATCTTCCCTCAAATAATAATGTTCACAATGCCGACATGTGAAATGCCAGCATTATGCATAGAGAGGCATATGAGGGTTAGGATTAGGCTAAGGGAGGGAGGGTTAGGGCACTAGGGGAGCGATTAGAGATAGTCTATGGGAGTGGAGGTTAAGGTTGGAAACTAGGGGGAGGGTTATGGTTAGGATTAGTCATACTTACCACCGAAATCACTGCAGGATCCAATGAAAGTCATCACAATGTCACCGCCGAACCCTAAGCCACCTGTGGAGTTGCCAGATTGTCCATACCGGGTAAGTCGCTGCTAGACCAGCAGGGACTTTTTTTCGACATTCGAATCATGCTGACATTTCATCAGTGTTGACCTGGTGAATGTCACTGCGGTCAATGTCGACATGATGCATGTCTACATTACAACTAAGTTGTCATTCTCATGTTGCCATTATGAATATTGACTTGATGAATATAAACAAAGTATACCACACCCATGGCAAAGGCTAAGAACACAAAATAGCATGGATCTGCAGTGTCGTAGATAATATACATTGTGTTAAAATAAAATAAAAAAATTCATCAAACATTTTTATGATTATTATTATTATCCTGTATATATATGGTGTCACAAGGCATCCGCAGAGCCCATCACACAGTACATAATCAAATGAGCAAACAAGAAAACAACACTTACAGTTCAAGACAGTGTAGGACAGGTATGGAAAACCAGGGGTTAGGTGCCATCAAAGTGAGCATGGAGTATAAGATAGTGTAAATAAGAAAAGGAAAGGCACATGAGGTAAGAAGGCCCTGCTCTTGCGAGTTTACAATCTAAAAGGTGAGGGAGACCGGGGTGACACAGAAGTGGTAGACAGTGAGCATTCACACTCAATAAGCTTGACTAGTGCTCGCAGGCTAAGTATTTCTAAGTAGTGCTAGTCCATTGCAGTGAATCTAGCAGCTGAAACTTCAGTTGAAGCATAAGGTTTAGATATTTCTTTTAACTTTCTTTGTAGGTCCATGTCGAGCTTTCTAATGCCGCAGCAGTAACTGAAAATGTAGGGTATATAGTTCTGCCACCTGCAGCAACATTGATTGAACCGCTGTGGAAAAAGATTCCACACTGAGAGGAAGCATTATGAGACACTGAGAATGGCGCCTTCTCCTCAAATTTGTCAGGAAATAGCCCAGTGCAGTGTGAAAAATAAATTATAACAAAATAAATTTGCAGGCTGCTCAGGCAAGCTATCATGAAGAGGACACATTGTTCTTTGGGAATTGCACAGAAAACTATACTAAAAACTAAATATACAAGGGGTCAATACACAGAGCTAGCGGGGGAATTGTTTTTGGTAAGATCAGAGGAGAGGAGAGGAGAGGAAAGGAGATTTTGCATGCAGAGACGGAACGGTTTCTTCACAGTAAGGACAATACGTATTTGGAATTCCCTGCCTGAGAGAGTAGTAATGGCAGACTTAGTCATTACTTTTAAGAATGAGCTAGATAAATTCCTAATGGATAAGGATATACAAGGTTATAAAAGGTCATGCACTTTAGTAATAAAATAAAATAATAAAAAAGGAGGAATTGACGTAACGGCTAAACATTCACAACAGTTTAAATTAGTCTTAAACATTTTACAGTGTAGGAGATCACTAACAGGTTGAACTCGATGGACAAATTGTCTTTTTGCAACCTTAGAAACTATGTTACTACAGTATGCTACTACTGTATGTAAAACTGAGTTCCATGCATGGTTGGCGGCATATAGAGGCGTAAAGTCAATGAATATATTTTAGTGTCGTTCCTAATAGAACCTCTATATCAGATGTTTTAGTATCCTTCAAAGGAATAATACAAATATTAGACATCAGAAAACTATTTTGCCCACCAGTACACGGTGAAAGACCAGTGGGACGTATTCATCCACATCCTTTTTTCGATTCAAGATTTCCATCATCTTCCCCGAGGAGCTTCCCCCTCTGGATACCAGTGTCATGGAGACTTTCAAATAATTGCACTTCACCTGCATGATCGAACAGCACCCATAGTTCTGAAGACCAAGCCAATGGTCACAGAAGCTGTGGATGGAAAATCCATAGCACCAGCATTACACACTTCAAAGAGCCCAAACAAATTGTGTTACCCATGATATTGGATCAACAACTCAACCATATATTGGAAGGTTAAAAAGACAGGAGTGAGAGGAATCATTCTAAATCACTCATCCTAAAAAGAGTATTAATATGTGCTATTATCCAAACACTGGAGACTAAATCTGGACCAGAAGGGCTGCCCGAAGAGTATCAAAATTTCAGTAGGGTCTTTACCAAAAATCAGACAGATTTCCACTTCTCCTAAGAAAGTGGGAAGTCCAATCAATCTACATTCTGGTACCATGACACCAATGGGAAAGAAATACCTGCTGTCTGATCCTTAGACAATGGCTATGATTTCCAATATCCCAGTGAAATTGTAGCAAAGGATCAATATAATTCCTATCATGAATTACCACTCCCTCTCTCTGATTTCTGATCTCTTTGAGAGGTGCTGTGAGGCCACATTCTTCAACCTTTGCTGGACCTATAACATAATATTTGGTTGTTAACCCAATCCTTTGTATTGAGGACCACCATAGGTCATGGGGGTTCAATCCAATTAGCTGCAAGGGGTGAGAAGTGCCGTTGCAATGGGGTTTAAATGTCAGCAACGACACCTGATCTTGCGCCCTTTGCAGGCTCGAATCAGGCCCAATTTGCACAAAATTGCTCAGACCTCTCTGGGATGGCAAGCAGTTTTGCGTTAATTCGGCCCACCATAAAGTGCGGCCCCTGCTGCAATAATATTGCAGCTAATTGGATTGACCCCATGATGTGCAGTGCTGTTTTCCAACCATATGTGAATTTCCTTTTTAGAAACTTACTGGAGATATCAGTCAGACATCATCTATCTGTCTGATTACCACATTTTCTTCAGCACACTTGAGCAACACAAGGACAATATTAAAGAGGTACTGCATTTCACAGGCTCTTAAAATTGTGCATTTGCCAAGATGAAGTGTTCCTTTAATGAGTCCAGACAGAGTTTTTTGGGACACATTATTTCAACACAGGCCATAGAAATGAGTAAAGATCTCTACTGAGCTTGATTGGCCGTTGCCCATGGGACTGATACAATACGAGATGTTTGTTCAAATAAGTGGGATGCAGTGGACTCCTAAGGATCCATATACTCCTCATACATAAGATTCTTTAGACACTTTGAAACACTACCAGTGAGCTCATGCTCTAGTATCCCAAACTTATTGGGCTTATACAGTTGAAAATCTTTATACCTCCAGGCTTTACCTGCAGGTGGAAGCAGCAGAACTCACCAAGTTGGCCAAGGTACCTGATGACAAGAATTTAGTTTCTCCCAGATGCCAGTTTAAAGTCATGCAATGTGGACACTACTCATGATTGATAGTGTCCCAGCATCAGAAATATAATTGATTGTGTCCTCCAGGACTGACTATAGGGAATGATGTTGCTGTTTTTGTCCAATAATGCACTACTTGTGCACAGATCACTGTGTCAAAAACCTATTTATCCTTGCTTTAGATGCCCCTGCCACTTTGACAATGGCCATTTACTCATGCCTCAATAAATGTCATCATTGACCTCCTTAGCTCACAAGTTAACATAATCATATTTACAAAAGTGGATCGAAAACTGCAGATTGCACTCCAAATCGTCCAGATATTTACCAAATTGGTCTTCTAGCTTAATTAACTTTCTTAGTCTATCACCCCTGGTTTTGGAGGTGCTTCTTCCAAGTACTAAGAATTTCACTCCAGTTGTCATTCCAAAGTAGAATGGACACATGGAGTATGCTGACCAAACCTTCATGTACAGTAGATTCCCACTATTTTATATCTGATGCTCAGAATGACTAGTCCCAATTGCTTGAGTGGGCAGTCTTCTAATGGAACAAACTGGTAGAGGACTATAATGTAGTATGTCCATTCTATATTGCACCTGATGATCATGTCATCTTCCAATGCACACTCTTGAGTTATTTCTGCAGATAAATATGAGCATAATCTCCAGGGTATATGGAAGAAGCTACAAGTGCAGTACAGGATGGTGGAAGATAGATAAAGTGTGACTCTCAACATGAAATAACATTCTAAGAGTATCCTTATTCAAATGTGTTCTAAAGCTCAGCACTTTAGTCTGAATAGCTTAGAGGTGGGATGATAAATACAGTAAAGTGCAGGCTACAGAAACCACAATCATTCTAGATTTACCTGGTTTTTCATGTCTTCCTTCTAAAACCTTGGTTAAGGACCCATTTACAAGATGATAGATGATTCCTCAGACTCCCAGAGAATCACCAGGAATACATCATTAAGTATATCATTGACACTTACAGATCAAGTAGATGTTGCACTTTCTGGTTCACGGCAAATACTTCACTCTTTATACCATTCTTGCTTCAAATATTCTTGTTTTGTTTGCCTGTATTATTGACATCAGCCATGACCCTCAGTATTCTACAATAAGCAACCCATCAACTTCGGTTTTGTACTCAAAGTAGTTGTTTCCTGACAATAGCCAGCACCTTGAAAGAAAATCTGCTACTATACATTACATATCATTACACCTTGCTAACAATTTCCTAAATTCTCAGGCTTTCAACTACAATCAAAATAAAACACTTGCAAACACTTAATTTGGACTACAAACCATGTTATAAATATTACAGATACTCAGGTGATACACAGCTATTTTTCCCTTAAAAATAAGCAGGAACCATATTTAATTAAAAACATTGCAGGGGGCTGCAAGCTAGGATAAACAAGGTTACATGCAAGATCCCAAAGCATCATTTTGATATGTTGAATGTAGAGCAGAACTCTTCAAATATGTACATGAATAGGGCCACAACTACTGTACAGTTGCATAGTAATAAAATGAGGCAATACAATTTAGCTTACTAAATTGTCAAGAATTATAGAGATATTAAAAAGACTTCGAGGTTTTAATCCATCCCATGGGTACAAGATTAACAGACCTGATCAAGATGGACAACTTATTTGATGAAACAATTAAGACATTGCATTTCATAAATGTTGCCTCTGTTAAGAGCTAATTTTAAGTGCGGTTTTAGCAAAGTCATGAATTTAGCAATAAAACAATTTATGAAGAGGGAATGAGCAGATCTTTGAAAGAGCTGATAGCTCAATTACGGTTTTCATACTGTATGTAACACACCCACTGGAGTTAAATATGTACAGTAATATATACAGTAGATGAGCATAACAGTATTTATGATGAATGACAGAGAAGCACAGTACTGCATGAAGCTTTGTAAGTGTAGCGGTAGTCATGGCCATAGAAAGCAATGCTGATCCCAATTGATGGGGGACGTGTGGCCAAGTTCTAGTGGCATGGACAAAAAAGAATTGAATGAAATCTACCTTCTTCCCCCTGCACAATTGGCCCAGGCCCCTGCTGGGCCTCTTAAATAAGTATGATTACTTCTTGCCCCCTACCTCTTTGAGCCCCTGGTGGTAGTGAGTTATAACAGGACCCGCATCCATAAAAGGTTTGGTGTATTCCAAACAGAAGGAGCTAAAGGCAAGATCAAAGAGTGAAGATGTAAGTTAGTGCCACCACGTGACAGAACACCTAACAGAAAATTGTGAAAGTTATGATGATGGTTTGTAGCAGCCACACCACCCAACCAGTAAATGCATTTATATATAGTTTTCCTTTTATAGATAGTGCAGATGCCCCTTAGATCAATGTTTTGTGCCAAATAAAGGGTCCATGATCAAGACAGTGCCATTGTTTAGTATGGCCACACTTTTTTATAGATGAGCGATTTAGCTTTGCTGAAACCAAACACACCTGAACTTTGGGGTTCCAAGTCAGTTCCAGGACTCAAATTGAGTCTGTGATCAAGAATATCCCACCACGTTCGGATCCCAGATCTAAAAACAGTATATACAGTAAATTGTTTTGGATTGAGTGCCTCCCTCATGATTTCAGGTGCCATTTCACACTGGAAATGACTGGAAATTAATGTTATTGATGTTACTAATACTATAGGAACAAAACCAGGACCAAATTATTTGATTTAAGTTATTTGTAAAAAGAAATTTAAGAAATAAAAAAACAAAAGTAAAACACTATGGGGGTCATTCCGAGTTGTTCGCTCGTTATTTTTTTGTCGCAACGGAGCGATTAGTCGTTAATGCGCATGTGTAATGTCCGCAGTGTGACTGCGCCAAGTAAATTTGCTATGCAGTTAGGTATTTTACTCACGGCATTACGAGGTTTTTTCTTCGCTCTGGTGATTGTAATGTGATTGACAGGAAGTGGGTGTTTCTGGGCGGAAACTGGCCGTTTTTTGGGTGTGTGCGAAAAAACGCTACCGTTTCTGGGAAAAACGCGGGAGTGGCTGGAGAAACGGGGGAGTGTCTGGGCGAATGCTGGGTGTGTTTGTGACGTCAAACCAGGAATGAAACTGACTGAACTGATCGCAGATGCCGAGTAAGTGTGGAGCTACTCAGAAACTGCTAAGAAGTGTCTATTCGCAATTCTGCTAATCTTTCGTTCGCAATTTTGATAAGCTAAGATTCACTCCCAGTAGGCGGCGGCTTAGCGTGTGCAAAGCTGCTAAAAGCAGCTTGCGAGCGAACAACTCGGAATGACCCCCTATATACATAATTAAACATTTGTAAAAATGTGTGAATAGTGTTTATATAAAGATGAGAATGGAAAGAATTAAGCATTTTTATTATAATGACACATTAAAGGCTTTCCAAATATTGCCTTACAATATTATTATTTAGCAATATCTATAATGCATTTCTTAAGGTAAATTGTTTCTCATGTTGCTTAGTCGCAGTGGTTTCAGATTAATTTTATAAATGGTTAAATAAAATATTGGAAAGCTGACAAAAATTCTTCTCCTTAATTGTCATTAAATACACATGTGTGACACTGGTTCTGGATGCTTGTGCAATGTTTTCCTATAACTTGATATTATTTAGTCCAACTACACATAAACTTCCGGCTCTCATGAGATCTTAATATAGATGACAGTTACAGGAACTGTTTAATTTTGATGAGACATTGGGCTATTACATTATTTCGCAATAAGAACCTTATAACAGTCACGCTATTCCAGTCTCGTGTAAGTCAAGGTCAAACAAGGGTAACAAATTGTGAGAAGAGAAAATTTGCACTGTCTCCAAGTACAGTGCTACGTAGATGGGGCCTGATTCATGTTTGCAAGTAAAGCAATAAAGTAAGCAACTGTTCAAAACCATATTGCACTGCAGTTGGAACAGATGTAATGTGTATATAGAGATTTAGATTTGGGTGGGTTAGATTTTTTATGTGCAGGGTAAATAGTGACTTCATTTGCATGTAGCCCACATATGTTAGACAGCTTTATTTTTACACTGCAAATTAGAATTCAGTTTGAACACACCCCACCCAAATATAAATCGCTCTGCACATGTTACATCTGCCCCACCTGCAGTGAAACATGATTTTGCCCAGTTGCTTGCTTTTTTCTACAAACATGATACAAACATGAATCAGGCCGATAGATAGATAGATAGATAGATAGATAGATAGATAGATAGATAGATAGATAGATAGATTCAACTGAAATTGGTGCTGACCCATTAAAAATGGAAATGTTGCATGTTATACTGTACATCTACCAAAGTAAAGTAAGCACCGGGACAAAGTTAGCACCAGGACATTTTTAGGCCTTTTGTAAACAGCAGAGAGAGATAAGTTTCCTTGTGAATAGTAGTTATTACATACGGTAACATGCGGATTAATTGTGACAAAGCTTATTTTTTCCTTTACAAATAATGTATTTATTATTTATTTATTAACAGTCTCTTATATAGCGCAGCAAATTCCGTTGCGTTTTACAACTGTACACAATAATAAAACAAAACTGTGTTATAACAAACAGTCATAGAGGCAGGAAGGCCCTGCTCGCAAGCTTACAATCTTTAGGATATTTTTTTCTAATCAGTAGTTTGTCACTTTGGAGTGTTGTTTTACATTTCTGTCTGCATTTCTCTTTCTGTTTCAGTGACAAAGATCCAGTTTCAATGTAAAATTTAAGCAGCCTTGAAACACTAGGTTTACTGAGTAAGCAATATCAGTAACAGTCATTAATGTGTACATTCTATCTAGCTATGACATTTAAAGCCACAAAACACAAATGCTTACTTTGTCCCAATGGATTTAAAAAGATAAAATACTGTATGTTCCATAGTTGAATAACAGTTTACTGTAGGTCATATTCTTCCATGCACCATACTGCACATGCCAAAAACATCTCACAGCTAATTTCAATTTATTTCAGTGGAAAAAAATGCACAAACTTCTCATTGGTTAAAGACTATTCTGCCTTTATATGGCGAGTTTATGCTGTGCAGAATAATGGAGAGTAACAGTTTTACACAACTTACAAATTTAGGGAGAAAATTGTTCTACTGCCTTTGGGTCCACACCCCTCAGGCACACATTGAGCCTATTAAGAGTTCCACTATTGTTAGGTCAGCAAGACAATATATACACATAAAGTATGCACAGATAAGGATATGAGCACATATTGACTCAATATGTGTGCATGTATAAATAAGGATATACAGATACAATTTTTTGGGTAGTGATACTTTGCTTTGCTTTGTAATGCAATAAAACAAATGATAATGCTTAAGTCAGGTCACAGTAATTCCCATATCCTACAATCAGAGAAAGTCTTGGTGTATTTTGGCACTGGAGTGGTGAATGTGAATATTTTAGAGGTGGGGGAAACATTGATTTACAATGTTTAATGTTCTCTCTGTTTATTTGGTAGTGCACAGTGCTGATTGTCCTGTTGGCATGGTAGTCACAGTTTTAAGAGACATTACAGAAAACCCATTTTCCTGCTTCAGATATATAAAATAGATTAAATTATTTAGTATATAAGTTATTTATTAACTGAAACTAATGTCATAAATTTACTTAAAATCAAATCCATATGGGGAAGTAAACCTTCCAAGTTGAATATTACCTATGAAACATGGAATAACTTTGTGTAATAAAACCATGACAAAGAGCAAAGTAACATCTAGGGGCTTATGCAAATGAGCAGACAGCAAAATTTGCTCCTTTTTTTTGCTATATTTGTTCCTAAATTTATTGTACATAAGCCCCATAGTGTGAATAATACAGTAAGAAAATGTTATAATCAGAAGATGTGTATAGCATACTGTGTGGTATAACAATACATTTTCTGTATGTAATCAGTATTTTCAAACAAACTTTGAAGGTAACTTTCAGACTGCACAGCTTAGAATTGGACATACAGATGGAGCCATACTCATCCAGTGCGGCTCTATCGCAGGCATGCCTAGGCGATCCGTCCAACTAGCCCTGCCGGGAGTGCACAGAGACGCTCTCCCATTCTAGTGAATGGGGCATGCCTCCGTCACGGGCCCAGATGGAGACGTTCTTGGCATTAGGCGTGCCCCTGGTGGGCATGGCTAGACACAGATGGAGCCATGACTAGCGTGGCTCCATCTGTACTGCATACCTCCCAACTTCTGACGTGTTCTGCCTGGGTCAAATGTGGAAAGGGGCATGGCTTAGTGGCAAGAGGTCATGGCCTCGAGCACAATGTCAAGCCGGAGATCCACCAGCCCTCACTTTTTCATCATGCTGGGGGGTTTCCCAGCACTCCCTGAGCTGCTGGACAGCCCCCAGCCTCTCCTGGAGCATAGTGTCTGTTGATGACAGCACCCGTAATTTACTCTCCGCTGCTTTAGCGGTGTCTGAGTGTCCTTCCCAATCGCAAATCTCCCCCCTCCCCCCCGACCATGGGACACTGCCAAGCAGGTGGGACAGCAGACAGTCCCAGAAAAAAATGGGACTGGAATCGGCACAGTTGGGAGTTATGATGCTGTGTAGAGTCGATTCTTTATGAGTCATGGGTAATTGTAAACTATATAAGTTCTTGCTCTTCTATCTAATACTCTGTTATTTTACTTGGAAAACAAACTGGTTGACACAGGTTATGATTGACAAGTGCTTTTATTGTAGCGCAAAAACTGTCTCAGATCACATCATCTTTGGCTTCTTCATACCTGATGTATTAACCCTTGTAGAGTGATAAAGTGGAGAGATAAAGTACCAACCAATTGGCTTCTCACGGTCATATTACATGCTGTGTTTGAAAAATTACAGTAATTTGGGGCAGATGTATTAACCTGAAGAAGTGATAAAGCAGTGATAAAGCAATGATAAGCGCAAGATAATAAAGCACCAGCCAGTCACTACGGATTTGAAAAATGACAGGAGCTGATTGGCTGGTGCGTTACTACCTTGAACTTTTCACTGCTTTATCACTTCTTTATCCCTTTTCAGATTAATACATCTGCCCCTTTATCATTTATTGTTTTAGTGGTAGTAGTAGTAGTAGTAGTAGTAGTAGTAGTAGTAGTAGTAGTAGTAGTAGTAGTAGTAGTAGTAGTAGTAGTAGTAGTAGTAATAATAATAATAATAATAAAAACTATAATAAAAGTGTAGAAAACATACCTATGTTTATTTATACCCTTAACTAACCATACACAAAAGCAGGTCACCTCATTTACCCAATTCTTTTATTTACATTTTATACAAAATAGAATAAGCGGAATACATTACACAATTAAATAGGCCATGATGGCATGTATTGTACCAGAATTTAGAAGATAACATAAAAAAACAAGAAGAACACCAGAATCTAATTTCACATGTGAGCATTCAGCTACAGTAGTATAGCAAAAGTACTTCTAAGCATTGTATTTTTACCAGTTGAATAAAGTACTATATATATATATATATATATATATATATATATATGTGTGTGTGTGTGTGTGTGTGTGTGTGTGTGTGTATATATATATATATATATATATATATATATATATATAGTACTAATGCATTTTCAGCAGTAAGCAATATACAAACTAAAAGTCATGCTACACTTATCTATTCCTACTCAGCATATAATCATACCCATATGAAAGAGATTTGAGTGTAAGCACAAATACATAGGCTTTCTGTACATAGAGTGTACAGTACACACCTCATTCTTGCATCCTCCCTTACACCTGCAACTAGAGGACAGGCCAGAAACTCCTCCCAATTTACCTGCGTGGAGCAATCCTGGCTCTATGCCAAGCTACCTTGAGCGTGTATATAAAGATCACCAAAGGACTGACCAACCTGTTCCTTACCTATCATCCACTGTGCTGCTCCAGCCCATAAGACGATGGGAACCTTTATGAGGATCCCACTGTGGATCCTACTACTCCTTTTGGGACAATTAAATGGTAAGTATTCTACTACTATGCTGGAGACCTTTCTAAGTGGGTATATCCATAAACATTGTAGAGCATTGTTGGGACTTTTTTATGTTTAATTTTTGGTCTACACCAAATATTACTATTAACATTATACAAAAAAATTGTAAATGAAATATTACAATGAGATTTACACCAATGCACCAATCCACTATGGTTAAAAGACTTATTCTACATAATTTGCATAAATATTAACTTCCCCCGGGCAAAATGATTTTCATTACTTTCATTATAGCACTATAGACACACATTTTATCTTAAAATATATTTTCTATCATTTAACAAAATCTAAAAAGAAGCGATTACTCCATTAGCACATTTCAATTAAAGGTGGGTAATGTAAACTTTTTGAGCATCGCTACAAATAAAGTATATTCTTTTGTAGCTATCAAAAATTGCCAATCAGCTTTGTAGGATTAGCACATTATGGGGTCTATTTACTAAGCCTTGGATGGAGATAAAGTTGCTGGAGATAAAGTACCAGCATACGGCTCCTAACTGTCATTTTTCAAACACCTGTGGCATAGCAGTTAGGAGCCGATTGGCTGGTACTTTATCTCCAGCGACTTTATATCCAACCAAGGCTTAGTAAATAGACCCCTATGTTTCATTTTGTAAAATTAAACACTAGGATGTTATTATTTAATGATATGCCAAAACCAATATACTATACATTTTGCTAGCTTTTGTTATTTCACATACCCGCTATAGATACTAGAGTTGCATTTACTTTTGTGACAAAAATGAAAAGAAAATTGTTTTTATATACCTACCTGTGACTCTTTGTGTCATTTTACACTTGTGTGTTTAAGCCCTAAAAATATTTTAGTAATACCTTTTTTGTGTGGTGACAGTTTAACAAATTTATGCCATAAACTAACATCATAAACCCGTTAATGCTAATTTTACTAACATAAATGTATAAATTTCTATCCCCAATTGCTAGTGTAATCTCATCTTTATTCACAGACAATAAATTCAGCAAAAACTGAACTATGGGGGTAATTCCAAGTTGATCGCAGCAGGAAATTTTTTAGCAGTTGGGCAAAACCATGTGCAGTGCAGGGGGGACAGATATAACATGTGCAGAGAGAGATAGATTTGGGTGTGGTGAGTTCAATCTGCAATCTAAATTGCAGTGTAAAAATAAACCAGCCAGTATTTACCCTGCACAGAAACAAAATAACCCACCCAAATCTAACTCTCTCTGCACATGTTATATCTGCCCCCCCCTGCAGTGCACATGGTTTTGCCCAACTGCTAAAAAAATTCCTGCTGCGATCAACTTGGAATTACCCCCTATATTCTTGAAATATGCACTTGGCAGTGTTATAAAAAAAGAGATTAGGGATGTCACTTTAAGGGGAGGTGTAAAGCAATGTCTGTGTTTGTTATGTCAATCTCTGAGAAAGTGTGGCTCACATCCAGGCAGTGGTAACAGCACACTAGTGTGGTGACAAGAGGTCTGAAGCCAGTTGTGTTTGGTTGGATCACTTTACACCTCCTTGAGTTCTATGAGGAAATATGTAGCAGAGTGATTTAAAGCTGGTATGTACAGTATCATGCATAGCTTCATGTAAAGAAAATACTTGAAAAACTCATCATTTGTTTTTTCATTAAACTTTTAGAGGTTTCGTTGTATATTTAAAGTAGATTATGTCAAAATTGTAGATAGATGTATACGTTTATTTCTGAGCTATAGTATGCAATGTGTCTGCAGAAACATTATCTCTCTTTCAACCGACTTGTCTTGCTTAGTTTAAATTGCCATTTGTTGTGCTTGTTCTCAACATTAAAAATGTCTAGAAAAATGGTAAGATAAACTTGATGTAAAATTAATAGATTTTGGTATTGATAGATACAAATGCTTGTGTGGACACGCACACACGCACACACATGCAATGAAAACAGTTAAAACCTCTAAATATAATACACAGACCAGACAGTAATATACTGTATATTATGCAACCAAATACATATGTTTGGAACATAGCTCTACATACAGCATGAAAAAAGGACAATGATTTAGGTCCACACAAATAAAAATGGGTAATTATTACCATTGCAAAAAATAAGTGATATTTAGAAGGTATGTATTGTATATTTTGTTGGTGTGTGATTACACTGATCAGGAGAAGTATAGAAGTGAAACGTAATGTAAAGAAAAAAAATGTACGTTTTTTTTTACATAAAGGCATTTTGGAAAAGACAACTGTATCATTTGCTTACTGTTGTGCATTATACTCTTTTATGTAGCATTATTCATGAAATACTGTTAATACAATTTGACTGTGTAAATAAGCATAAGTACTGAGTTTTAGTATTCATTCAATAATCTATATATTATAATTGTACCTTTCTCACATTACAGTTTTGAAGTAGGATATGTATTATATAGTTTAAGGCTTTTCATAATATTATTACATTAAGTTCATTTATTAAGACTGACATATGTCATATGACAGAAGAGTTTCTGTAACATAGGGCCTGATTCAAATTTGTAAGTAAGGCAAAAAATAATAAAAAATACAAGCAACAGGGCAATCCCATTTTGCACTGCAGATGGGGCAGATGTAACATGTGCAGAAAGATTTAGATTTGGGTGGGGTGTGTTCAAACTGAAATATTAATTGCAGTGTAAAAATAAAGCTATCTAACATTTGTAGGCTACATTCAAAAACAGCCAGTGTTTACATTGCACAGAAAAATTACAGGTGTAACCCACCCAAATCTAAATCTCTCACATATTACATCAGCCCCACCTACAGCACAACATGGTTTTTCCCAGTTATGTGCTTTTTATTTTTTTGCTTTACTTACAAACATGAATCAGGTTCATAGCATGATAGGCTACAAGGTAAAGATACTTGTCCAAGTCTAATATGGCTTACAGTTCATGCCTATACATACATAAATCAATTGTATTTTATGTTTAGTCATCCTTAAAGTTTATTTTTCTTGATAGTTACATGTCAAATTAATAATTTATTGGGACTGAGAGTGTCCACAGTAGACTGAGCCAACTATTGGGGAAATTCAGTGTTGATCGCAGCAGCAAATTTGTTAGCAGTTGGGCAAAACCATGCGCACAGCAGGTGCGGTGATACAACATCTGCAGAGAGAGTTAGATTTGGGTGGGTTATTTTGTTTCTGTGCAGGGTAAATACTGGCTGCTTTATTTTTACACTGCAATTTAGATTTCAGTTTGAACACACCCCACCCAAATCTAACTCTCTCTGCACATGTTATATCTGCCCCCTGCAGTGCACATGGTTTTGCCCAACTGCTAACAAAATTGCTGCTGCGATCAACTCTGAATTCGGCCCAATATTCTGCAGCTCCAAGAGCAATACTGTTGTACAGTATTCTAATTTGAATGATTCAAACATTTTTATGTTTGTATTGAGAAAATAGGTCAATGTTTTATTTGCTCCTGTTAATTAAGTATTGAAGTCTTATTCCATTTTCTAAACCCTCCTTTGTTTTATTATCAATACAGCCCAAGTGGAGTATGCAGAGTATTCTGATGGTGAGACCGAGACAGTACAAGAGACTTCAGTAGAAGAAACTTCAGTAGAAGAGACTGTTGATTACAATGGTGATGATACCAAACAAGGACAGCAGCAGCTACATCAACAGCAGCAACAGCACCAGCAGCAGCAACAACAGCAGCAACAGCAGCAGCAGCAACAAAAGCAGGAGCATCAAAGCAGTAAGTCTGAATTATTATTAATACTTAGAATTGATCAAATATGGCCTACAGAGTAATATACCCTACTGTGACAGTTAACAAAGGACATCAATTTGCAGCTGTGCAGATAATCCACCAGTGGTATTATTCTTATCATATTTGCAACATAAAAACATAGTACAAACATAATAAGCAGATAATACTAACATTATACATAAGGTTATCTGTTACTCACCTAATCTTTACCATTATTGTTTTCAGTTTTGACAAGTCCTCCAAGAATTTCATTGATCACCTTGACTGCAAAAAGCCCTGTGGTGAAGGGTAAGTTGAAAAGAACCTTTAATTAAAAAACTGCTAGATGATATTTTATCATTAGTTCATCTTTAGTTAACAGTTAAATACCCAAGGAGATTCAGCTACGTTCCTCTACTTCTGAATTTCTGATGGTAACAATGAACTGTTTCTAAGCATAAACCTATTTACTGTATCACACAACCACCAGTAAATATGCCAGATTGCTTTTTATTAATAGTCAGTATATTATGATGGACATTTTGCATCTATTGCTTATCCTGCAGCTGTCAACATAGCTCACAATAACAGGGTGTGTAGCACCTGGGGGAACTTCCACTTCAAGAACTTTGATGGGGATATCTTCCACTTCCCGGGCACCTGCAACTATGTTTATGCATCGAACTGCAAGAGTACATATGAAGATTTCAACATTCAGATACGGCGCAGTATTGTGAACAATTCACCAGTCATCGAAAAGATCTCAATGAAACTTGATGGACTTATAGTGCAGATAAACAAGAATACTGTCTCAGTCAATGGAAATGGGTAAGGTGCTATAAAGGACATAGGGTAAATATTGATAAATATAAGGATGGTTCAATAAGTGAGGCAAGAAGACATTTCACATGTTTAATGTTTTTTATATCATTCTAATATCCCACCAGCCCAGAGCAGGTAGACCACTGCTTCCCCTCTCGGCCATTAGACAGCACTTCATATCAGTCATACTGCCTCAACATCAGTTCTAAGCTGACAGGGCTGATGGAAACATGGTCAAACACTGAGGTGTGTAGTGGGATCAGATTTCTGTGGCTAAAGAGCACATCAGCTCTAGCCTGGTGGGAAATTAGAATGAAATAGCACACTTAGGAAGTCTTGTTACCTTACTTATTGAACCACTCTCGTATTTCATGCCACCATATTATGCACTCAGAGACAGATTATCTACTAGCATCGCATATTACTGTTGCATTTTATGTTGAGAGGCACAGAATATTCTAGTCAAGTGTTTCCCAAACTCAAGGCCTTATTCAGGTTTGTTAGCAAACCAAAAAAGTTAGCAACTGGGTAAAACCATGTTACACTGCAGGTGGGGCAGATGTAACATGTGCAGAGAGAGTTAGATTTGGGTGGGCTGTGTTCAAACTGAAATTGCAGTGTAGTAATTAAGCAGCCAGTATTTACCATGCACAGAAACAATATAACCCACCCAAATCTAATTCTCTCTGCACGTGTTACATCTGCCCCACCTGCAGTGCAACATGGTTTTTCCAAATTGCTAACTTTCTTGATTTGCTACAAACCTGAATAATCTCCTCATTCCTCACAGACTCCTAGCAGTGCATCTTTTTTTTTTTTAGATCTACATGATGTAGCATAGGTGTACTCATTACTAGGTAATACATTTTAAAACATGCACAGGTGTTGCTAAGTATTTAATGTATGATACTGAGGTGATCTGTAAAACATGCACCATTACTGCTCTTAGGGGGATATTTATCAAAGCCTGGAGAAAGTAGACTTATACTGCTTTATACAAAATAAAGGTATTAACTCATTCATTAAAATGCAAACACTATTAACATTTATATCCTAATATTTTTCACCAGAGTCCAGCTGCCTTTCAGTGGTTCTGGGGTTCAAATTGAGAAACATGGAGTATATCTCACGGTGACCTCTAAACTTGGTCTAGTGTTCATGTGGAATGATGATAATAGTTTACTGGTAAGAGAACATAATATATTACCTTGCCATTGGGAAGGGAATGTTCATCTATTGGAAAATATTTTTACCTGTAAGTAATAATTGACATCCCTTATACTTTGTTATTTGGTCCTAACTATTTCTTTTTCCTTTATCTCTCTTTCAAATAGTTGGAACTGGATGAAAAGTTTGCCAACCAGACCTGTGGCTTGTGTGGTGACTTCAATGGTATCTCAATCCACAATGAATTCATTTCCAATGGTCAGTTTTACCTTGTTGTGTATTCTGTTGTTTATATAGAGTATATTAGTACTGATAATATACAAATTTAAAATTTTACACGATACCAAGGCCTATCAAGTATTACTATATTTTAGGATGGATAAGAGTAGGGTGAGGCAATAATGAAATTAGTACAAAGGAAAATTGTGATGTTACTCATAGTAATAATAATAATAATAATAACACTTTAATTTGGATAGTGCTTTTCTCCAGAAGGACTCAAGGTACAGTATTTTACAGAAATCATGGACATACTGTACCTGTAATAAAGAAGTTAAGATCTGCAGAAAATACAAAACCATAAGATATTATACAGACGTGGTTTAGATTTGCAGGAAATACCGAAAACAATGGACATAAGCTAATTTGGATCATAATTCCAAAGAGCATTTATCCTACCCACAAATGTAATGGGTGAGGTAGCCCTCTTGGACGCACTATATAGATTGCACTGGGCAGAATAGGCAATGTCTAGAAGAGATGACACATAGTGTAATAGGGAAGCTACAGAATACTAAAGTGAGATGCAGGATCCATATAAAATTATCAGACTTATGCATTGTTACTTATGCAAACCCACACAAGTACGGGGAGAGTATACAAGCTAGACGTAGTTAAGGCTGTGGTAGGAATCAAACCCATGACCTCAGTACTGTGAGGCAGTAATGCTAACCATTACACCATTCCTGCTGCCCACTGCATGAATGGTTCCGTGTGTTGTTAATACGTACCAGCAGAGGCAGCGACTACGTAGGTTACAGTTGGCAGTATAAGCAATTAGTAGAAGAATAATATACAATTGCCAATGACAGGAAAAATATAGATATCAACAAAACGAAACTATCATGTTGTCTGTGCAGGCCTTTAAGATTATGCACTTTTGTAGGAGAATACTAGATCAGCTGGTACAGGGGGAAGGAGTGTTTGAACAATTTTTCCACAAGCTAATTAATATAGGGGATGTTGCCGGGTCACATTTTCAAACACACATTCAATACAGACTTTTCTTAAGGTGTGGAAAGTTCAGGCTGGCATAAATGCAAGCATCATATAGGGAACAGAGATTTACTGTACCTGTGTAGAGAGGAGAGATGGTTTTAAAACTCCAGTTGCAACTTCATTCTTAAGTTTTATATTATAAACAATAGTGTGCACTATTTGCATAATGTTAGATCCTTTAAACATTAAAACTTGATTATATTGACAAAGCTATTGTGAGTGATGTCACTGTATTTCAGACACATGACGTGGGGTTTATTTAGCAAGAGGCGACTTGCCAACGTTTCAGTTACACATTTAAAACATGCCGTCTTTTGCTATTAAATGTATTGGCTTTGCCAAATGTATGTATATTTTTCTGCTTGCAGGAGTCCAGATCACAGAATCCCAGTTCGGAAACTTGCAGAAGTTAGATGGACCCACAGAACAGTGCCAAGATGTCCCACCTACACCCAAGAGCAACTGCACAGATTATGTAAGTAATGGGTTTGTGGACCATATCCTACTACAGAAGTATAATGTCAAAATATCTAATCATATTAAAACATCAATAAATTGCTGCCAATTATAGGAGAACATCTGTGAGTCGATCCTTCTGGGTTCAACCTTCACAAAATGCCATTCCTTGGTGGGTGTTGAGCAATATATTGAAGCTTGTGTGCAAGATCTATGTCGCTGTGATAGCAACACTACTGCACAGTGCATGTGTGACATAATTGCTGAGTACTCAAGGCAGTGTGCCCATGCAGGAGGTCAACCAGAGAACTGGAGAACTAAAGATCTTTGCCGTGAGTATTTTCCTTAATCTTTTGTTATTTTCAGTGACACTGTCAATTTCAATGTCAATAAGACCAGAGTGCTCTGATGAAGACATATATCACATATTTCATTATGTGTAACCAAAAGGGTCCATACAATGAAATGAGATCTAATATTTTCATTCTCGCCCCCCACCACCACAGCCACAACATGCCCTTTCAACATGCAATACCAGGAATGTGGATCCCCTTGTGCTGACTCCTGTACCAACCCAGAGAGGAGTGTCCTCTGTGATAACCACTGTTTAGAAGGTTGCTACTGTCCTCCAGGTATGCACATTCTATTTTTTTATTTTTTTATTTATTTATTTATTACAATGGATAATAATATACTTATATATCTATAGTTTTATCCCTGAAAAATCAATGACATTATTTCCTAATTCTTTGTAGGAACGGTATTTGATGACATAAACAACTCTGGCTGTGTCCCACTTGAAAAGTGCTCTTGTACCTTCAACAGTAACAGCTATGCTGCTGGAACATCTTACGCTACAGCTTGTAGTACTTGGTGAGTAGATATTCTGCTGTTGGTGAAACGTGATACACTGATATCCAATTAACACGACTCTACAGTATATAGAGAAACAGAATTAAATGTTCTACAGCGTCATACACTGGCCAAAAACATTCTGTTACTGTGTATTTTAACATCATAGAGGAATAATCTGCTTTAAGACATCTATATGACTATGTACAGTAATCTCTTGAATGTTTGCATTAGGTGGTATCGGTCAGAGAGCTGCCCTCTTACCGACTGGGTGGTGTACAGTATTAGTTCCTATTCAATCATAATATTAGCCTGCATTCAGTTTACTAATAGCACCTCCCTTCATTCAAACACTAGATGTTTAAGTGCAAACTCCCCACTTTGATTAGTAGATAAGTGATGTGGTGTAAAGGGTTTGTAACATACCACCTCCCTGATATGCTTTGTACGCAACATGGCTCTAATCTTTTTAATATTGACTTTGGCTGATAGAGATAAGAACAGGTTCTTTGAGATTATTAGCATAACTTTGCCAGTACATATTTTGGAAGGAGGCCACATTTAGAGAAACGTTGTTAAGGATGCATTCTAATAGGTACAGTACAATTAGAATAGCACTAATTTGGACTGCATAATATGCAATGAGTGCATTCTAACTTCACTCCTATCAAAAAGCAAAAAAATAATAATAACAGTGCAAATATAAAAATATAGTACAAAAAAATACAATTACACTATTCTTAAGATTTTTTGCAGACTTTTCCAGTGCTTATTACATTTATATTTAGTCATTGCGAGTAGGAACATGTCATGTTTGAGCCCATGCAGACTTATTAAAACATTAATCAATATTCGATTTGCATTATATATTCTTAATGTGCTTATATGTACAGAACGTTTGTAGTCCCATATAAATAAAAGAGAATAATAACAGCATAATAACAAATATGGGGGGAGATTCAAATGTTTGAAAAGTCGGTTGGGTGTCTGTTTTTTCCTGTCTATTAGATAGGAAGAAACAGGCTCCCAACTGACTTTTCAAACATTTGAATCTCCCCCATGGAGTCAGTAAATCTCTACTTAACATCTGTAATATACTGTGAACTTTAAATCCCATATTTCGTTGTCAACACTTATAAGAAGTATCCGAGGTTGTAAACTGTTGACCTGGCTTAGAGTAGCAGTGATTTGAATGTGCAGGAAGACAAACATTGCTGCATGTGGTGTTTGCTTTTGAGTATCACCTATGAAAAACATACGTTCACACACCTTCGTGTTATTTGACATCTTCTGTTTAAGCTTTTCTACAAATGACTTAATTGTTGAGTTTAGACATATGCTTTTAGATAAATCGCATTTTCATTTATTTGCTAATTAACATTAAATAGTTTCACCAGACAGAATAAGGTGTCATTGTATAATGCACAGGATACTTCAAAGCCCTCTAGTGGATGTTGTTATACAGTAGGTGTGCTCTTTTTTAAGTGAATTGACTTATTGATTTATTTAATATGTTATTTTTTAAAAGCATCTGCTCAGCTGGAAAGTGGAACTGTCAGAACATTCCTTGTCCGGCAACCTGTTCCATAGATGGAGGATCTCACATTACTACTTATGACCAAAATCATTTCAACATACATGGAGACTGCAACTATGTGTTGACCAAAGTAAGACCCTCTTAATGATTAGTATTAATGAAAGTGAATGGGAAATTTAATAGCATGCCCTTTTCTCAATGATCAGCGATGGACTGGGGGCCGAATTTGGCCCTTTCACATGGGCAGTCCGGCTCTGTCGAAGATCCATACATAATTTTAGCAGCCCTGGTTACTGCCATGGAAGCCCAAAAGAAATGCACCTACACTTTAAAACCATTCACAGTCTGATAGCATATATATTTGTCAGTAAACAATGGTATTATACATAGGCTGCAGATATATTGAACATATGCATATGTGAGGAACTGTGCTTGATTAATATATAATTAGTTTTTTTCTTAATGGGACAAAAAGTATTAATGTAGAAGATGGGTGAAGCCATTTGTACCAATGGAGAGATGTAGCAAAAGCTTGGAGAGAGATAAAGTGGAGAGAAATAAAGTACTTACCAATCAGATTCTAACTGTAATTTTACAGGCTTTGTTTGAAAAATGACAGAAGATTATTAGTTGGCACTTTATCTTTCTCCAAACTTTGATACCTCTCAATTTTTTTGCCATTTTTTACATTATCAAATTCCCATTACAACCATTACACATCACAGACAGTATATTCATGGCATGCAGGAAATAAACTACTGTTATTTATGAATTTCAATCGATTATGCAACATTTACGACCATCTGACCTCTCCTTTATGAAGCAGAGTTAAATCAATATTATGCATTATAGTGTAAATGTTACTTAAGCTTATGCACTATTGTGTGTTAATAGAAATTTACATTATTGTGATGTTTCCTTCTATCTACAGGATTGCAGTAGTGATTCCTTCACAATACTAACAGAGCTTCGTAAATGCGGACTGACGGAGAGTGAGACTTGCCTTAAGAGTACCACCATGATCCTTAATGGAGGAGAAACTGTAAGTGTCCATTAGCAGTTTCGCATATTTTTAATTGTTTGGTTATTACTGTATCCTGGGCTTAATTTTCTTTGAACATCTTATAAGAGCTCTCATAAGATTTACATAAAAACCTGTGGCATTCAATCTGAAATTTGCTCTGGCCATAGAACTGACACAACACTTTCTTTTAGGTCCCAATTTACATAAACAACTATGGGAACTTATTCTCACTTATAACCTTAGCTGAAAGTTCAAGTATGGAAAGAAAAAAGAGTTCTGAGTTAAAAATAAATAAGAGGGACACTGCCTGGAAGAAACCAGGACATATGGGTGTCCTAATAAATATTGATATAGAGATCTACGAGTACTACATACTGTATGTGTATGACTATATTTTGTAACTTGTTCATGAGTCACCTTCTGTGCTTCTTCACCCAGATTGTAGTAATCAAGCCTTGTGGCAGTGTGTTTGTGAACAGCATCTATACCCGGCTACCGGTATCTGCAGGTATGATAGAAGGCTGATATCATTTGCTGTAAGTTGCATGATACCTGTGGCACAATAATTCTAACCGGAACATTTTAAATTACAGCCAATGTCACCATTTTCAGACCATCTTCCTTCTACATTGTTGTTCAAACTCAACTGGGAGTCCAACTAGTGGCTCAGCTCACTCCGTTCATGCAGGTGTATGTGGTCCTAAACCCCTCTATGAAGGGCTTGACATGCGGTAAGTTTGACTTTAAGCTTTTTCCCCCATATTTGCGAACCACTGTGTGAATGGCAGGTCCCTTATGATGTGTTCCTCTTCTCAGGTCTCTGTGGTAACTACAATGACAAGCAGACCGATGACTTCCAGACCATCAATGGTGTAATTGAAGGGACTCCAGCATCATTTGCCAACACCTGGAAGACCCAAGCAGACTGTTCTAATGTTAAGAATGTCTATGAAGACCCTTGTGCCCTCAGTGTGGAAAATGGTAAGACATGGAGACACATGTCACGGGGGAAATGTATCAATATGAACTTATATCTACTATGGCTAATAAAGTGGGTTTATAGAAAACATAAAATATATAGAAAATATACAAAATATTATGGGAGCTGCATCTTGAACTAAGAGAAATAAATAGAGTTAACAGTGACCCATCTCTTTCAGTTTGCTATGCAATTGTATTAATACAGACCTGGAAATGTGAACATTAAAATTAATGATTAAGTAAACACAATGCACATATGAGTTTAATGTGTTATGCTTGACTGTTTCTTTTATTACAGAGAACTATGCCAAACATTGGTGTGGTCTTATATCTGATACTGATGGCCCATTTGCTTCATGCCATGCGACAGTCAATCCTGAAGTCTACAAACAGGTAAGTCAAAAAATTAAAGGATATTTTGTTGTTATGCTGTTTTTGTTTAAAGTGTGTTTAGTATAATTTTTGACATTTCATCTGGAACGGAACATGTTATAGATTTGCAATGATCTAATTCTCTTGTATTTCTTCCCAGAACTGCATGTTTGACACCTGTAACTGTGAGAAAAGCGAGGACTGCATGTGTGCTTCCTTATCATCTTATGTCCGAGCCTGCGCTTCCAAAGGGGTCATACTGACTGGCTGGAGAAGCACCGTATGCTGTAAGGAATAGAGGACTTCCTTTTCCTATTACAAATCAGAATAGCATTTTTTTTTTACATAAAGTGAATGAGCTTATATCTGCCTTATCTAAGTAAAATTTTAAAACTTGATCAGCTCTCGAAGCAATCTGTTTTATACATTTAAAATAAAAGGTAAGCCAGGGGACATTGCTAGACACCAGAGGGGAGGTGTTTTGTAGAGAGATAATGTGGAGACAATGCCGAAAGCAACCAATCAGCGCCTATAGACTGTGCTAAAGAAAAAAAGATAGAACTGATAGGGTGCTTTGGGCAACTCCACTTTATTTCTCTCCAAGATTTGATACATCTCCTCCTGGGCCTTTCCCTATGGCTACAAGCATTCTTGCCACATTCATAATTACTGCCACAATAAATACTTTATAAAGTTGTAATATACAGTTGATGTTAATATTTTGAAAATGGGCCTAATTCAGATTGCACTGCGGTTATTGTATGCAAATCAGTCAATGTTTTCTTACTGCACATGCGTCTGAGCCACAGTGCGCATACGCAGCCAGTGTATGGCAACGGCAGCCTCAATTAGGGATTAGTCGCAAAATGAGTGACATGTAGACAGGGTTCGGAGTGGGAAAGGGTAGAGGTTAGGCAAACGTAGGCATGTCACGGCCGTTCAGACGCCATTTTCTGGGTGTGTATAAATTAGCAGTTGCGATGTTACTTGCTACTGGAGAGCCCTCTGCATCCCTGGAGAGCAGTTTTCAGAGGCACTCAATTTGCGACAATGGTAGCGATGTATTAGCAGCTGTATGCCGTTGAATGGAAATTATGCAGCAGCACTGGTCATCCCTATACTCAGATTAGCTTCTGACCATATTAGCATATAATCGCAACTGCAAAGGGCAAAAGACAGCAACAGCAATCGCAACAGCAACCACATCTGAAATATGCCCAATAGCTTTATAAATGGTGAGTTCTGATATCATTGAGTCAGTGATCTGAACACTTGTATTATATATATCTCCTTCTGTCGTTGCAAAAGTCATCACAGAGACCTGTGACCTGTAGACAAAATACTGTAGAATACAATATACCTGGTTTGGAATAATACTTTGTTTTTTGTATGCAGCTAAATACATGAACACCTGTCCAAAAACTTTGACCTACACCTACTCTGTGAGCACCTGCCAGTCCACTTGCCGCTCCCTCAGTGAGCCTGATATCACATGCGATATTAAGTTTGCCCCTGTTGATGGGTGCACCTGTGCCAAGGACTTCTACTTGGATGACAGTGGCAAATGTGTCCCCGCGGCTGCCTGTCCATGTTATTACCGGGGATCTGCCGTACCTTCTGGAGAAGTTGTACATGATAATGGAATCATGTGGTGAGTGTGGATGTAGATAAAAGCATATAATTCTATATTGTCTATGATAAAACTGCTAATTGCATTATCTACTGTATATTACCATAGCAAATCAACTTAACACCATTACCTTTCTAATTACAGCACCTGCACTCAGGGAAAACTAAGTTGTATCGGAACTGTTCAACCAGGTAACAATATTTCTTTGTAAAGTTGATCTTATCAACTTTATTTTGTTCCTTATTTGTGAAAGGTGTCATATTTCCAGCCAGATATTTTTTCCTTTGCCTTCTTCTATTCCATGCCTTCATTAGTTATTTTGATATATAACTGATATGATGAAATTATATGATATGATGCTAAATGATAAAGTCATCAATTATGCAAAAGTGAGAACCAAGTTCATTCGTTTTTGTGCCCTGTCTTCTCAGCATGCACAGCTCCAATGGTTTATTTGGACTGCAAGAATGCCTCAGTGGGCACCAAGGGTGCAGAGTGCCAGAAGAGTTGCCAGACTTTGGATATGGCCTGTGTGAGTACTCGCTGTAACACGTTGTAAAATATATTGTAGTGTGTCTGCTTTGAATGCATAGTAGAAAAGGTGTACCTAAGAGTACCTGGTAATCCGTACCCTTGTCACCTTCTTCCCATCGGTAACTCTGATTCTGCACCTGTGACTCCTGCTAGCTTCAGTGAGTTGCCCAACCCTTGCCCAGTTATCCATGCTACCCCTTGTGATGTGAATACCCTGTAAATGTGGCATGTTTTTAGCATGCTTAATCAGTATGGCAATGAGTACACTTTGTGCGCCATATAAATGAAAGTTAATAGTAATAAATAATAATCACGTAACCTAAGGTAGTTATGTGATGCAGCACATTAAAATAAAATAATGCCAATATTGCATGAACATTTGAATATTTGTCTTATAAAATGTTTTTTTTTTAGAGTATTTTATTGGAGGAATGAGAAACATTAATATATTGTGTATTTATTGTTTTTATCTTACAGTACAGTGCAAAATGCATATCTGGCTGTGTGTGCCCTCAGGGGCTGGTCTCAGATGGTAAAGGTGGCTGCATTGCTGAAGAGCAGTGTCCGTGCATTCATAACGATGCCAGTTATCAGCCAGGGGAGCAGATTAAAGTGAAATGCAATAGTTGGTATGAGAAATTGGACTGCGTCACCCAGAAAGATATCTCTGAAAAGTCTCAATAAAAAGCATTAAGAAATCTAATTTCCAATTTATATTTCTTAATAGTACTTGCAAGGACCGAATGTGGAAATGTACCAACAACCCATGCCTTGCCACCTGTGCTGTGTACGGTGATGGACATTATATTACCTTTGACGGCAAACGTTACAGCTTTAATGGAGATTGTGAATATACTCTTGCGCAGGTAAAATGATCTAACAGACACACTGAAGTTCGATGCTTAGTTTAATTAATGATCATGCTAATTATGTGATATCACCCTACGTCTTTCAGGACCACTGTGGTCAGGGAGCAAACGGTAGCACCTTCAGAGTCATTACTGAGAACATCCCATGTGGCACCACTGGAACCACATGTTCTAAAAGCATCAAGGTCTTCCTAGGGGTGAGATATGTATATTTTATAATATTTTTATAATGAATAGATAAATATAATCTAGATGGATGGGGTTGTTATTTTCCTTACTTATTCTCTTATATATCCCAATCTTTCCATACATAGAGCTACGAAATTATTCTCACAGATGAGCACATTGAAGTGGTACAGAGGGGCATTGGAGGAGTGGTTCCATACCATGTCAGACATATGGGTATCTACCTCGTAATTGAGGGTGACAATGGACTAATCCTGATGTGGGACAGAAAGACCAGCATCTTTATTAAGCTCAGTCAAGATTTTGAGGTAAGACTCAATTCTCAGTTTCCTGTATTGGACTTCCTAAATCAGTTTACAGTATGTGATTAGTAATGTGGAAATTAATATAGTAAAGGAAAACATAAATATGTGTTTTTTTTCTCACTCATCTGTTTTTTTATGCATGATTACATCTATAAAGGTCATTCAGTTACTGTAACAGAATTATTTACTTTGTGGTTTGATATATTTAATATTGTGATGCATTCATTACTGATATCTGCTCCATTCACAGGGAAAAGTTTGTGGCCTGTGTGGTGATTATGATGGAAATGGGAACAATGACTTTACTACAAGGAGTCAGTCAGTGGTAGGAGATGTTACTGAATTTGGCAACAGCTGGAAACTATCATCAACATGTCCAGATGCCAAGCAACCTGGTGATGCCTGCAGTGCTAACCCATATCGGAAATCCTGGGCACAGAAACAATGCAGCATAATCAACAGCAAAGCCTTTTCCTACTGCCATGCTCAGGTATGCACTACCTTGTCTACAGGATGATAAAACTCTGCCCATTAATCTCACCCTCATTGTGTTTGCCATATATAGTATGTAGTCAACATGATACAGTCTAAAAGTCTCCATTAATATTATTCATAAAAAGAACATCATGCATATACAGTAAGAGGCTTTTATTTTAGGGCATGGTAGTCTAGAAAGTGGCATTAACGTATCAGAACTTTAGATACATGGGACAGAATTTTTATCTAGAGCTATTGTAGCCTGTTTCACCCATGTTAGGATTCTTCATTTTAGAATAGGGTGTGATAGTCAGCATTTAAAGCACTTTAAATTAGAGATATACGGTTTGGTTCTCCAGAAATCTGAGTCCACTCGTGTTTTGTGGATCCGAACCAAAACCAGTCTGGATCTACCAGGGAGATCTGATCTGAACCAAGTCCCGGTTTGAATCCTCCTGTGTTTCAGAATTTGGATTTTATATCAGAATTTTGAGTTTTGAATTGCAAAAAATTACATTATTTTAGCTGGTTTTTATCGATTTTTATGGATTTTTTTAATCAATGATTGTCAATTTTTTTAATCAATTTAAATCGAATTCAGAATCTGAACCAAAACTATTGAGGGTGGTTTTGCCAAAACCAAATCCAAAACAAAGGGAACCTTGCACATTTCTACTTTTAAATACAGTCTTACCAAAACCATGAAAGGATCTAGGTGGGCCTTCACGTTTAACCCTAGAGACACAACCATTCCAAAAAAAGCCAAATGTAATTTATGAAAATATTTGCTCAAAATCCTGTGCATAAAATTGTAAAATAAAATAGAAAAATTTATATATCCTTTACTTTTTGAACAGGTTGATCCATCCAAGTACTACGATGCTTGTGTCACTGACTCTTGTGCTTGTGACTCTGGAGGTGACTGCGAGTGTTTCTGTACAGCCGTCGCTGCCTATGCCCAGGCCTGTGGAGAATCTGGCATCTGTGTTTCCTGGAGAACCCCAAATATCTGTCGTTAGTATTATACTCTGAAATGCTATTATACACAGCCAAATGTTGAGAATTTTGTTGTCAGTGGTGTGACTGTGAAAGCCACTACCAACCATTGCTTCGGTGCTCACAGCATGGTCAATGCATACAGTTGTTTTTTTAAAGGATAAACATTTTTTATTGACTTCTTTCACTATATAAAATATGCTTTCTGCTTCTTTCTCCAGCTCTGTTCTGTGATTACTACAACCCTGAAGGAGAATGTGAGTGGCACTACAAGCCCTGTGGAGCTCCTTGTTTGAAGACCTGCAGGAACCCAAGTGGGAAATGTCTGCATGAGTTATCAGGCTTAGAAGGTAACGTAACAATGCTACAGTCATTTGAGTAATAGTAGTATTTATATATTCTACAGTATGTACCGTCATACGATTTTATTTTGTATATTGAGACAATGTACAAACCATAAATAATGCATTTTTAGTCTGTTTTAAGGTTTTTAGAAATTATGCATTAAAGTTATTAGCAGTCACTTAATTAAATTCCATTTTAGGGTTAAAAAGGATAGGGTTGACATTATTTAGAATACCAGCAGGAAGACCTGATTCCATTAGTAGTGAGATAGCTCATAAAGAATGTATAGCAGATTTACATGACTCTTGATATCTCTTGACCAATTAGGATGTTATCCAAGCTGTCCAGCCGAAAAGCCCTTGTTTGATGAGGATGAATTGGAGTGCGTAGCTCAGTGCGGTTGCTATGACAATGAAGACAATCATTACAAAGTTGGGGAACTCGTACCTACAAGTGAAACCTGTACAACATGGTAAGTGGTGTGAGCCTGCAACACCATGCTTTAAGAGCTCTTGCATTTATATTTGCTGTGAAAATGGAGATGGTTCACTACCCGGGGCTGTTGACTGCTTGTCTATAGCTCTGCTACACTTTATACATGTAGAACATTGATGATATACACATGATGGAACTGTGTCATAGGACAATAACCTATTCATGTCTGTTAATCTTGATTATTTCTCTCCACAGTGCATGCAGCTTGTCAGGAGTAGTTTGCAAATATCAAAAAGAAGGTAAATATGGGCAAATTAATGTCCTTAATTTAACCTAATGAACTAGATAATACAGTATAAGCATATTGATTTCTACCACAGGACAATCAAAATAAGGACAATCAAAATATAATTGTCGTGAAGAAACCATGAGACAGATGTATTAACCCGGAGAAGGCATAAGGAAGTGATAAACCAGTGATAAGTGCAAGGTGATAAACACACCAGCCAGTCAGCTCCTAGCTGTCAATTTACATATAAGAGCTGATTGGCTGGTGCGTTTATCACCTTGCAGTTATCACTGGTTTATCACTTCCTTATGCCTTCTCCAGGTTAATACATCTGCCCCCCAGTTTTATAATAAGATGTTGAGTAGGAAGATTCTCTTTCTGTATTTCTATGGAGTTGATGACAAGAATTATTCCTTGCGCAGTTCCCTCCTATAAGTTTTGTTCCTCCCAGACCACCCTTACAGATGTTGTCCCACCCAGACTTCTACATGTTTTACCCCCAACAACCACACCTTAGAGCAGAAATAAATGACGCTATTGTTATCCCAGCTCTCTTTATACACAATACAGTCTTTATACACAATACATTCCGCGAAAAGGTATAAATAACAAATACAGAGCAGAATGCCAAAGTAAAAGTGAAAATGGTAGATATAGGGGTTTGTTTACTAAGCCTTGAAGAGAGATAAAGAGAGATAATGTACCAACTAATCAGCTCTTAATTGCCATGTTACAGGTTGTGTTTGAACAATACTATGAGCTGGTTACTTTAACTCTATCCACATTATCTTTCTTCAGGCCTTAGCAAATACACCCCCCAATCTCTGGCAGGGCCATCTTAACAGCATTGTAGGCCCTGGGCAAAGCAATGCACTGGGGCCCCTACCCACTCATTTCTAGGAATAATAATAATTTAAAAAAATCACAGTTTACCCCTCCTGTGGTCACATGCAGTCTCTCCACATGCTTCCATACAGTAAATGGCTGTCAGCACTGTGATTGGTTCATAGCTCCATCAATCCACCAGTCAGCATGCTGACAGCCCTTCACTTTCTGTTTGCAGGCCCGGAGGCTGCCCAGCTGCTCTTATTGTGTGTAATTCACAATTAGAGTGGCCAGGCAGCATTTTCTACCTGCCTCCGAAGAAGCTCCAGGGGCACAAGCCTGCCCCTGCTTCAAGGCCTCTAGAATTGTTGGGCCCTGGGAAGATGCCTAGTGGACCTATATGTAAAGAAGGCCCTGGTCTCTGGAGCTACTCATAATGTTCCCCTGAAAAAAAATTATTTGCTTGACATTCTGCAGCAACTTTGCTAACTTGCATTGTTAATTAAAAAAACAGAAAACAAATGTGCAGCCGCAGTGCAGCGCATTCAGATCTGTGTCCAGAAACCTCATCGTTAATTACATGCTGCTGGTGTTTAGGTGGGATGGGGGCGTTGGGTAGTGTCCCAGAAAACAGGGATATCAGCTCCATTTTCTGGGAGTGCTGAAGCCAGTGGCTGAGTCATTGGATGCAGCTTCTATGGTCCCGACAGCGTGATTTCATCAGACATGCTGAGTAGCTCGAGGGTTACTCAGATGTCCAATGGTCATGCAGTTGATCTGATGCTGCATATGCAGACTCAGCAGTGGGGCGTCTTTTTACTTAATATGGGTCCTGTGGCTTTGCACAGCCACTGCGTACTAAGATGCTGCAGCTGTGCTATTTACATACAACTATGAATCAACCCCCAGGTCTAGAACATTGTGTTCTAGAAAGAGATACCCGACTGCTCCACCTCCATGTTGTTGCACTTAGTCACCTTTAAGACTATCACTAGGAAGATAATAAACAAAAATTTGACTTCCTTTAGAGATTTTCAATTGTGGCTGAGCAGATTAGCACTCACATTCCTCCAACTACCACTATGTTTCCACCTCTGTTCCTTTTGTTTGGTGTTGTCAATAATTATCTATCTATCTATCTATCTATCTATCTATCTATCTATCTATCTATCTATCCAGGGGTATAGCCAGGACTTTGTGGGCCCCATAGCAACATTTCAAAGGGGCCCTCGTCCCAATGCTTCTAGAGAGACACCCTAGTTCATTTTCTGAACCATACCAGAGCCTTATTTAATGTTATGCCCGAGAGTAGTGCCCTAATTTCTTTTATGAATCGCAGTAGTGCTTAAGTACACACTATGTTACATTTCAGAGTTACCAGTACACATTATGCTACACAGTACCCTCAATTCACATTATGATATATAGTGCTCCCTGTTTATATTGTGCCTCCTTACAGTGACCCGGTTTATATTATATAACATTAAAATGCTCTCCAGTTCATTTTATACCACACTACAATGAGCAGGTCCAGGAGCATGCCTAGATATATTGCAGGCCCCAAGAGCAGTGTAGGGGATATTTTTCCACGGAGCCCCGGACACAACCCTCTGAATACCGATTGGTATAATACTTGTGAATTAATTCCGTACTACCACTCCATATATTCCACACATTTAGAGTGCACTAGTATACTAGTATATGACAATATGAAGTAATCCTGGAAATTTTAGGCAGCTGGTGTTTTAAGTGCTGCGGATCTTATCCATATAATAGTCTCATACTTGTATTAATTTGTTCAAAGTGAAAGTCACATGTATACAAAGTCAGTGCACTGTTGATTTGTGTTAAATATCTGTGAATTACCTCCAATAGACAGAGCACCAGTTCCGTTTGGTTTAGTATATCCTCATATAGGGAATTAACGCTTACCGCTTCCTTGATGTGAATAAAGCACTCCCGAGTGCTCGGGTGTCTGTTTGTTCCAGCGGCTGTATCCACTGCTCTCTCCTTACTGAGTCTTGTCAGACTCCTGACTGCTCACCACTCCTATGGATCATCTGACGGTGCTGTAATTAACCGAAGTGCCGTTGATCCAAGGAGATAAGTTAATAGCCACGGTCCCCGTGTTTGCAAAAGGGACCCGTGCAGGTGGCTTTAATCGGGCAGATTCGGACCCGACAGTGGAAGTGAGCTGGCAGCCACGGTCCCCGTAATTCAAAACGGACCAGTGCAGGAGGCTGAACTCGGGCAGATTTTTACCCGACAGTGGAGTAGAGCTGGAACAGATAAAGTCCGTGAGAAATGGAGGTAGTAGGATGAAAGGTAGTCGGATCCTATAGCAGCCCTGACGCGTTTCTCAACCGGCACAATCTGGTCGTTTCCTCAGAGGGTTATAGTGGCACTATAACCCTCTGAGGAAACGACCAGATTGTGCATCAGAGTTTATAGCATTCAGACAAAAAAAAAACAACAGATGTCCCAGTAACTGCTTATTTTTAATTTTGCTTTTATCTTATTTTTTATTAGATGAATGATTTATCAATGACATATTCGTATGTGTATGTTTACTGATTATGTTTTTTGGTTATACAAATTTAGATAAGATAGTATGCTTAGTTTAATAGTTCAATAGAAGCAAAAGTGTCAGATCCTCTGCAGGAAATCATATTACGTCATGGAATACTATGAAGTTGTGATTAGTGCAAAGTTATGGGATGATGTATTCCTAACTTGTATAAAAAAAAGTATTTAATCGTGCATATAATATGTTATATAATGTTCAAGTATTTTGTATGTTGTTCCTTAAACAGTACACTTATATTGTTATTTTGAAACATTATTTGTTCCTGTTTCCTCATGTATTCTTTTATTCTGTCTTGACAGCTTGTTATTGTGAATATCAGGATAAATTATACAGTTACAATGATGTTGTTTACAACACCACGGATGGCATTGGGGGCTGTTTCTTTGCTATCTGCAAGGAGAATGGCACAATTTACAGAGATTATTACCCCTGCCCTATTACTGCAACAACACCATTTACCTTTACCACAACACAACCCACTGCTACGAAAGGTAGGTTGAAATCAATGATAAACACATTTGAGTGTTAACACACCGTCATGTAATTATCAGTCATTATTATTAAATGCATGATAAACTAATGCAATAACTGTTTTTTCATTGGCATCACTTAGGAACAACAATACCTCTTCCTACAACAATCTGTGTTAAAGAGGTGTGCACGTGGTCCCAGTGGTTTGATGTCAGTTATCCTGAAGTAGGCATGGAGAATGGCGATTTTGACACGTATGAGAATATAAAATCAAAAGGATTTTCCATCTGTAGCCATCCAGCAGACTTAGAATGCAGAGCTGAAAGGTTCCCTGAAACACCACTAGCAGAGCTTGAGCAGAACGTACAATGTAATGCATCATTTGGACTAATCTGCCTAAACAAAGATCAGTTACCACCTATTTGCTACAATTATCAGATCAGAATCCAGTGCTGTAGCTTTGAAAGTTGTGAAGTCAAAACACCAGCAACAACTACTGTATCCACAGAAACTACTACTGTTAGCACCACAGCACCTACAACCACAAAAGAAATACCTACAACTACACAGCCAACTACTCCAATAGAGACAACACATCCTACAACACCATCTACAACCACAAAAGAAACACCTACAACAACACAACCAACAACTCCAACAACCTGTGTTAAAGAGGTGTGCACATGGTCCCAGTGGTTTGATGTTAGTTATCCTGAAGTAGGTATGGAGAATGGAGATTTTGATACATATGAGAATATAAAATCCAAAGGATATAACATCTGTAACTATCCAGCAGAAATAGAATGCAGAGCTGAAAGGTTCCCTGACACACCACTAGCAGAGCTTGAGCAGAACGTACAATGTAATGCATCATTTGGACTAATTTGCCTGAACAAAGAACAGTTACCACCTATTTGCTACAATTATCAGATCAGAATCCAGTGCTGTAGCTTTGAAAGTTGTGAAGTCAAAACACCAGCAACAACCACTGTATCCACAGAAACTACTACTGTTAGCACCACAGCACCTACAACCACTAAAGAAACACCTACAACCACACAGCCAACAACTCCAGTAGAGACAACACATCCTACAACACACTCTACAACCACAGTGACCACAAAGTCTCCTACAACCACTCCTGCTAGTACAACTACATCAAGCACACCAACTACATCAATCTGTCAACCAAAATGTACATGGACATCATGGATTGATGTTCATGTACCAAGTGTGGGTAAGGATGAAGGTGATTTTGAGACATATGAAAATATCCGAGCAGAAGGAATAAAAGTTTGTTCAAAACCTGATGGTATTCAATGCAGAGCTGAAAAATTCCCTAAAGTACCAATTGGTCGAATTGGGCAAGTTGTTCAGTGTAATCTTACTATTGGTCTTATTTGCAACAATGAAGATCAGGAAGGAGACTTCAAAGTATGTCTCAACTACCAAGTGAAAGTTCTTTGCTGTGATGATTACAGTCACTGTGAACAACAATCAACAACCACAGAAACAACAATTATTTCGACAGCACCAGAAACAACTACTCCATCCACCACTACTCCAGCAACAACTACACCAGAGACTACACCAATCCAAGAAACAACTTCTATATTTTCAACCGTTCCAGAGACAACTATAATTCCTGATACAACTACCACTATCACAACTACTCCTGAAACCACAACCACCTCAACAACTACCCCAGAAACCACAACCACCTCAACAACACCAGAAACAACCACAACTACTCCTTTAACTACAACCACCTCAACTACCCCTGAAACCACAACCACCTCAACAACTACCCCTGAAACCACAACCACCTCAACAACTACCCCTGAAACAACAACCCCAACAACACCAGAGACAACAACAACTGCCACTACCACAACTACTCCTTTAACAACACCCATCTCAACTACAATTTCAACAACAACACCAGAGACAACCACAACACCAGAAACAACTACACCTGAAACCACAACTACTCCTCTAACTACAACCACCTCAACTACCCCTGAAACCACAACCACTTCAACAACTACCCCTGAAACCACAACCACCTCAACAACTACCCCTGAAACAACAACCCCAACAACACCAGAGACAACAACAACTGCCACTACCACAACTACTCCTTTAACAACACCCATCTCAACTACAATTTCAACAACAACACCAGAGACAACCACAACACCAGAAACAACTACACCTGCAACCACAACTACTCCTCTAACTACAACCACCTCAACTACCCCTGAAACCACAACCACCTCAACAACTACACCTGAAACCACAACCACCTCAACAACACCAGAGACAACCACAACTGCCACTACCACAACTACTCCTTTAACTACAACCACAACCACCTCAACTACTATTTCCATCACAACACCAGAGACAACTACAACATCAGAAACAACAAGTGCTTTTATATCAAAAGAAAGAACAGCTACACCTCCAAAAACAACCACTGAATCTACAACTGAAGTAGTAGTAGTAACTAAAACATTTACAACTGCAAAACCCACATCATCTCAACATGAGATCTGTCAACCTCAGTGCAAGTGGACAACATGGATTGATGTTGATACTCCAACATCTGGCTTAAATGGAGGAGACAAAGAAACCTTTGAGAACATAATCGCTAAAGGGAGACCTATCTGCAAGAAACCACAAAACATTGAATGCAGAGCTGAAGATTTCCCTGGCATCAGCATTGGTAATGTTGGCCAGATTGTTAAATGTGATGTCACTATTGGCTTAGTGTGCAACAACAAGGATCAAGTTGGAAAAGTAAAACAATGCTATAATTACCAGATAAAAGTTTTATGTTGTGATGACAGTCATTGTAGCACAGCTCCTCCACAAACAACATCTACTACAATTTCATCAACAACCCCAGTTATAACAACTACAGAAAAACCAACTACTAGCAAAGTAATTCTAACTACTCCAACACCAACAACAACTGAATCCACAACCACTACCACTATACCTACAACAACTGAATCCACAACCACCATACCTACAACAACTGAATCCACAACCACAGCCACCATACCTACAACTATAGAAACAATTACAACTGAAACTCCCAAAACAACAACAGAAACTACAACTTCAACTACAGAAATTGTTACAACCTCTCCTACAACTCCTAAAGCAACAACAGAAACTACAACTTCAACTACACAAATTGTAAAAACATCCTCTACAACATCCCAACCTGAGCCCTGCCAACCTCAGTGCAAGTGGACAACATGGATTGATGTTGATACTCCAACATCTGGCTTAAATGGAGGAGACAAAGAAACCTTTGAGAACATAATAGCTAAAGGGAGACCTATCTGCAAGAAGCCACAAAACATTGAATGCAGAGCTGAAGATTTCCCTGGCATCAGCATTGGTAATGTTGGCCAGATTGTTAAATGTGATGTCACTATTGGCTTAGTGTGCAACAACAAGGATCAAGTTGGAAAAGTAAAACAATGCTATAATTACCAGATAAAAGTTTTATGTTGTGATGACAGTCATTGTAGCACAGCTCCTCCACAAACAACATCTACTACAATTTCAACAACAACCCCAGTTATAACAACTACAGAAAAACCAACTACTAGCAAAGTAATTCTAACTACTCCAACACCAACAACAACTGAATCCACAACCACCATACCTACAACAACTGAATCCACAACCACCATACCTACAACAACTGAATCCACAACCACAGCCACCATACCTACAACTATAGAAACAATTACAACTGAAACTCCCAAAACAACAACTTCAACTACAGCTTCAACTACAGAAATTGTTACAACCTCTCCTACAACTCCTAAAGCAACAACAGAAACTACAACTTCAACTACACAAATTGTAAAAACATCCTCTACAACATCCCAACCAGAGCCCTGCCAACCTCAGTGCAAGTGGACAACATGGATTGATGTTGATACTCCAACATCGGGCTTAAATGGAGGAGACAAAGAAACCTTTGAGAATATAATAGCTAAAGGGAGACATATCTGCAAGAACCCACAAAACATTGAATGCAGAGCTGAAGATTTCCCTGGCATCAGCATTGGTAATGTTGGCCAGATTGTTCAATGTGATGTTACTATTGGCTTAGTGTGCAACAACAAGGATCAAGTTGGTAAAGTAAAACTGTGCTATAATTACCAGATAAAAGTTTTATGTTGTGATGACAGTCATTGTAGCACAGCTCCTCCACAAACAACATCTACTACAATTTCAACAACAACCTCAGTTATAACAACTACAGAAAAACCAACTACTACCAAAGTAATTATAACTACTCCAACACCAACAACAACTGAATCCACAACCACCATACCTACAACAATTAAACTGACTACCACAGAAAGTACAACACCAGTTGTAATAATAACCACACCAGAGGAAACTACTACAGAATCTACACCACCAGCTTCAACAGCATGTCAACCAAAATGTAAATGGTCACCATGGTTTGATACAGACCATCCATCATCTGGAATTGGTGGTGGAGATTATGAGACCTATAAAAATATTATTGCAGCAGGGGGGTCTATCTGTAAGAAACCTTCAGATATCCAGTGTCGGGCAGTGAATTTCCCTGGTGTCAGTATTGATAAACTTGATCAAGATGTTACATGTAATGTCCACTATGGTCTTGTTTGCAAAAATGAAGAACAAAAGAAAGAATGGGATATGTGTTATAATTACGAGATAAGAGTACAATGCTGTGATGATTATAGTCATTGTGAAGCCCCCACTACCACTTCAGCTGTAACAACATCAGTTCAAACAACTACTACAGAAACAACAACAAAGCCAGTCACAACAACAACAAAAGAGATCATCACCACAACAGTGCCAACAACTACTACGGAAACAACAACCAAGCCTGTCACAACAACAACAAAAGAAATCATCACCACAACAGTGCCAACAAATACTACTACAGAAACAACAACCAAGCCTGTGACAACAACAAAAGAGATTATCACCACAACAGTTCCAACAACTACTACAGAAACAACAACCAAACCTATCACAACAACAACAAAAGAGATCATCACCACAACAGTTCCAACAACTACTACAGAAAAAACAACTGAGCCAGTCACAACAACAACAAAAGAGATCATCACCACAACAGTGCCAACAACTACTACAGAAACAACAACCAAGCCAGTCACAACAACAACAAAAGAGATCACCACCACAACAGTTCCAACAACTACTACAGAAACAACAACCAAGCCAGTCACAACAACAACAAAAGAGATCATCACCACAACAATTCCAACAACTACTACAGAAACAACAACCAAGCCAGTCACAACAACAACAAAAGAAATCACCACAACAATTCCAACAACTACAACAGAAACAACAACCAAGCCAGTCACAACAACAACAAAAGAAATCACCACAACAGTGCCAACAACTACTTCAGAAACAACAACCAAGCCAGTCACAACAACAACAAAAGAGATCACCACAACAGTGCCAACAACTACTACAGAAACAACAACCAAGCCAGTCACAACAACAACAAAAGAGATCACCACCACTACAGTTCCAACAACTACTACAGAAACAACAACCAAGCCAGTGACAACAACAAAAGAGATCATCACCACAACAATTCCAACAACTACTACAGAAACAACAACCAAGCTAGTCACAACAACAACAAAAGAGATCATCACCACAGCAGTGCCAACAACTACTTCAGAAACAACAACCAAGCCAGTCACAACAACAACAACAAAAGAGATCATCACCACAACAGTGCCAACAACTACTACAGAAACAACAACCAAGCCAGTCACAACAACAACAAAAGAGATCATCACCACAACAGTGCCAACAACTACTACAGAAACAACAACCAAGCCAGTCACAACAACAACAAAAGAGATCATCACCACAACAGTGCCAACAACTACTTCAAAAACCACTACCAAGCCCACCACAACCACCAAACCTACTACAGAAAAACAGACTACTGAGCGATGTTTCTGTCATGTAGATAACAAATTATTCTTACCAGGTACAGTAGTCTTATTGTATAATTTATTGTTTTCAGTAACCAAATGTAATGATAATTCGATTACTGTAAATTTTAAACTGTTTCTAAGAGTTTTTAATGGAATTTTTACTTTAACATTATTTTTTTAAAAGGTAAATGTATTAGCATAGATCTGTAGATTCCTATTTTTCTTTCCTATTCCCATTCTCCTTCTACAAATATACCATTTATTGTAGAAGAATTATGAATTTGTATAATTTCAGTTGCATCACATTCTTACATTCAGTACTTTTGTGATTTTCTGTTACAGGAGAAGTCATTTACAACAAAACCGATGAAGCTGGTTGCTATTTCTATGCAGTCTGTAATGACTTTTGTGAGGCTGAAAGGTTCACTGGATCTTGTATTCACACCACTCCAGCAACAACCACCACACCTGAAACTACAACATCAACTAAGCTCAAAACAACTACACCTGAGACCACAACAACCACACCTGAAACTACAACAACCACTAAGCCCACAACAACCACACCTGAAACCACAACAACCACTAAGCCCACGACAACCACACCTGAAACTACAACCACTAAGCCCACGACAACCACACCTGAAACCACAACAACCACTAAGCCCACAACAACAAGTCAGACAAGCACAACAACAATTGTCAAAACAACTGCGGTAGAAGGATGTCCACCTAGAAAGGTAATTATATGAAAAGTTAGTCCATTATCATTATTGTAATAACAACACTTACTGTACAGTATTTTTGAAGTCATTTTTTTCAGTGTTTCTGGAATGATTTGTGTAGAGGATTACGACTTTAGCCCACCTTAGTACATAATAGGGGTCAAAGTAGCAGAGTCCTGTAATAAGGGACCTGTTCATTCAAACTGTTGCAACCAAGCCAAATACTGTATGGAGGTAATATACTGTATGGGGGTAGGTTTGCAACAATGTACAGTGTTGTGCAATGCTTATAGTATTTCATGGCTTAATGCATCATCGCTTGGAGAGTAATAAGATGGAAAGTGATAAACTAACAGCCAGCCAACCATTTTTCAAACACAGCCTGTACCCTGGCAGTTAGGAGATGGTTCGTTGGTACTTTCTCTCTCTCCATTTTTTCACTCTCCACGCGATGATGCATCTAGCCCTAGTATTTTTCATACTTTTTGCAAGTAAAATGTTTACATGATTAAGATTTGCCTAATTCTAATTGAGTAATTCCAATGCATATTGCTTCACTTTGTGCAATGATAACAGTAAAATATGAATACAGTATGTGAATTTGCAGGTGCAGTTACTCAGTACATCTGCTGTACACAGTAATCCTGGGTATAAATAAATACCATTGATGAGTGTTTTTGAAAAGAGGACTTTTTTTGTAATCCACAGACCAATGAAACATGGATAATTAACAACTGCACAGTGGCCACCTGCCATGGTAACAATGTTATCACTATCGAACCAGTGACTTGCCCCGAACTAAAACCACTGACTTGTGCTAATGGATTCCCACCTCTGAAAAAGAAGAGCGCAGACGGCTGCTGTGACTATTATGATTGTCAATGTAAGTCTCTAAAATAATGTACATTACTGTTAGACGTATATAAGTAGTACAGTATATAAAACATATGCGTACAGTAGCTTGTAGACATGCCTAAATATTAAAACGTATTAACATGTAAAAATCTATCTAATAGGTGTTTGCAGCGGCTGGGGTGATCCTCATTACATCACCTTTGATGGAGTCTATTACACTTTCCTGGACAACTGCACTTATGTTCTTGTGCAGCAAATCACTCCCAAGTATGATAACTTCCGCGTTCTTGTTGACAACTACTTCTGTGATGCTGAAGATGGCTTGTCCTGTCCGCAGTCTATCTTGATCTACTATAAATCCAATGAGATTGTGTTGACCCGTATGCTGTACCAAGGAAGAATGAATAACAGGGTAAGTGATTTACGAGTCAGTTACGCTTTCCTTTATGAGACTTCATTGGTGGTGAAGAAAGAACTTCAGCCTTAAGTCAAAGTTAATTTTTTGCAATTTTTTAAATATTATTTTGCAATGACAGTTTCTGTCCTTTGCCAACAGATTAGGTTCAACAACAACTGGATCACACCAGGATTTACCAAAGACGGCATTACCATTACTAGCGCTGGTATCAACATGATTGTGGAAATCCCAGAAATTGATGCTTACATCTCATTTAGTGGAATGATCTTTGTAGTTAAACTGCCATTAAGTAAATTTGGTCACAACACAGAAGGACAGTGTGGTATGTAATGATTCTTAATTTTGCTGATAAAGTTGACCTACATACATAATATTGGTGCTGTTTGCTCTCTTCTTTTATACTATACTGTTGCAGTTAAAACATCAAAAATGTTTTTGTTTCCAAAACAGGTTACTGCTCCAACAACAGCACTGAAGACTGTAGAATGCCAAGTGGTAAGACCGTGAAAGACTGCTCCCAGATGGCTCCTCACTGGAAGGTGAACGTGACAGACAAGCCATACTGCAATGTGCCACCCCCTCCATCACCTACAGTGCCTACAGGGCCCACAACGCCACCACCAGCATGCCCACCTTCACCTCTTTGTGATGTGATCTTAAGCGAGTAAGTTATAATCATTTCATATAACTATCTTTCTCTGCTTATTTGTATACTACTCTGTATATTTTGTAGTCATAATATGACTGACACTGCAGTAATATTTCACTTACTGTGATTACTTTCTTTAGGGTGTTTGCTGACTGCCACAAAATCATACCTCCAAAGCCTTACCACGAAGGATGCGTTTTTGATGCCTGCCGCATTAGCAATAATTCAGTGCAGTGTTCCAGCTTAGAGATTTATGCTTCCTTGTGCATTTCCAGTGGAATCTGTGTGGACTGGAGAGGAAAAACTTTTGGCCACTGCCGTAAGTGTTGATCAGGGCACCCTCTTCTCTCTGTATTTAAATATCTGCATTGTGATGTGTTTTCTTCAGTATAAAAAGTGTGTTAAAATAAAAAAAAAACAGAGTAATAATTAATGCTGGCCACTTTCTGCATAGCTATTCTAATTGTAATGTCTGTTATCCTTTATAGATTTCAATCTAATGGTTTATTTCTCTCTACCTAATATAGCATACACCTGCCCTGCTGGGAAGGTATACAATGCTTGTGGACCAGTGCATGTTAAGACCTGTGAAAACAAGTAAGTATTATCTTCAGAAATCTCCTGCATATTACCTGTCTGTATCTTCATAAAATGTACACTAGATTATTAGTATAATCATTGTTAGGGGCACCGATAGGGGGGGAAGCACAGGTACTACTTACCTGAACTCGGGTCAGCTGCTGTAAACTGGTGTGGGGCTGGGTCAGTAGCACATTGGGTAGAGAGAGAGAGAGAAAGAGACTTCTGCTGCTTTTGGGGAAGAGACATGGCCACACCTCCCCTGATTTGCCCATGCCCCCCCCCCCCTCCTCCGTATCATGGATCTTTGTCAATTTAAGGTGGATTTCAGAATTTAAAGAACATCCCGTGCACAATGCATTATGAAGGGATTTGCTAAAGTATGGCTATGGGCTGCTCTTTTTGGCTTCAAAAAGCAAAGATTTATAATCTTGTCTGGATTTCAGGATAACCCACAAATGTTCCCTGTGATTAGCGGCAGAATTCACTTTGATTTTCAAACTTTTTTTTATTTTTGTATATTAGTCATGGCATCACATTATTTCAATGTATTTACTGTATACTGTACATATGGGAAGTTGAGTCTAATCTTGAAGGGTGCATGGCATCAGCAGTGAGCCTTCTGGATAAAAATTTAAACCAAAACATGTTAAATTTCATAAAAATCTAATTCTATTTTGCTTATTACAGAGACATACAAAACCTCAGCACGGGACAAACTGAAGGGTGCTTCTGCCCTGATGGAACCACACTCTTCAACTCCTATACCGATACCTGTGTTAAGGGTTGCTGTAAGTATTTGAAACATACAGTAAGGTGTCACAACATCATTAAATATTGTACAAACAACAGAACAGTCAAGTTTTGTTTAACCCAGTCACTGACTTGAAAATTATAATTTTCTTCAAAATGTTGATGATATTGTTAGAAGCATTCATTGATCACTCAAGGTTGATTATAAAATGATATCAATTTATGACTACTAATTTCCTTTTTTGCATGTAATTAATTTTACTTGCAAATGCTCAATTTAGCCAATTTGCTTCTCTGTACCAATAGCAACCTTTGTGTATCTGTACGTGGTTCACAGACCCACATGTAATTAGTTTTGTAACATTTTACTAGCAATTTACTAGTATGCATTATAATAAAGTACACAGAAAACTGCCCCCCCCCCCCCCCAAAAAAAAAAAGGCTGCAAAGTAGTGTATTATATTGACGGCTGGTGTGCCTAAGTTTCTGAATTTCCACTAATCCATTTATTACACATTAATTGCTTGTCATAATGTGATAAAAAGAAAAATAATCCAATGATCTGTTTCAGCTTGCGTTGGACCTGATGGAATGCCCAAAAGTGTGAGTACGATTCCAAACCTATTCCTATGCTGCTATGTCTTTTCTGAACACATTTGCAACTTATTCGTTTTGATGGGAAACAGAATTGTAGCTAGAATAAAAATAAATAAAATAAATTACCGCTACCAAATTTTTATATTTCTACATTCTCTGAATGTAGATGGTTTCTAAATGTCCCCATTCAGATATCAGTGGCTATGTAAAAAAAAAAGTCTTCTCATTGCATTATTAACATAACTATAATAATGGCATATACTGGGTCGTCTCATTATCCATGAAACTCGCTCGGCCCAGCCCCACTCTGGCTTGTCTGCCCATTTCCTGCTATTCCCTCTCCCCCCTACCCACTGTAGTGCAGCTCTGTGCCAACTCACCCTCACTCTGACGTGGCACATTCCCACCGTCACCCATGCCTTGATCCTGGCCCCAAACTCGTTGCTTTGTCACCCCACCCCTATGTTTACACAGGCAGCTGATCCTACTGCCCACAGCCTGTCCCGACTCCCCCACAGTGAAAGCCGTTTGGGGTGAACACCCAGGCTACCACTGCGCGGGCATTGAGCAGATGGCACAGATCTTCTACAATTATTATACAGATTATTAACATGTACTTATATAGCGGCAGCATATTCCAATGCATGCTTCTCTGTAATCTGTTCAGTGACATGATAAAATCTTACATTGAAAATGAAAGTAGATTTCATGTTCCCACAGCCTTCTGAGACCTGGACAAGTAATTGCAAGCAGTGCGTCTGTGAACCAAATTCCCTCACTGTTCAGTGTGAGCCACTGAAATGCCCGGCACCAGCTGCCATCACATGTGATAAGGAAGGATTCATAACTGTGCAGCTACCTAACCCAGACCAACCATGCTGCCTGCAGAATGAATGCCGTAAGTGAACTCAGTAGCCATATCCAATTCACAACTTGCTCACTGTTAAATGAATTAGTGACAGAGCTGTTTGGGAACAGATTAGGATATGATCTCTCTTTACTCACAGGCTGTAACAATACCTACTGCATGGATAAGGTGAAGAGCTGTCCTCTTGGATTCGAAACTATCCCTGTACTTTTGGAGGGTGATTGCTGCCCAACATATGACTGCAGTAAGTATTTAAGATTTCCTTTTGGCATATTTAATGAATATCTATTTCAAGATTCTGCTACTACGTTAACAAAACTAGGTGACTGGGAATATTTTGCAAATTGTATCTTCTGCTAGTTCCATCCCCCTAACTGCACATTTAAATTAAATACAGATTAGTCTCCAAGTATATCTGTTTTGGATTATTGACAAGCACTTGTCAAGTACACACAAAGGTCAGCCATTGTGTAGGTTAAACCAAATATTCAAGAGAATCAGACCAGTGAAACACTGCAGCACTCTATGTCCCAAACTTCCTTCATAATGTCAGTGTTTACTGATAGGAAGCTTTGTTGGGTCTATTGGGTCCGCCCTCAAAATGATTGGTTACTGTACGGTATGTGGAGGCAAAGGTACACTTTAGCTGTGCAATTTCTTTTATTTATTTTTTTTAATTAAGACAGAGTGCAGCCATTAAATCCAATGAGGGTAGTATATGTAAATATTAAAGTAATAGTTGTAGTTATTGTTTGGCCCATTTACATATGTTTTAAAATAAAACATATATCCCTGAGCTCACTACCAGATAGACACCAGGTCCACCTCTACGCTTTGCCTTTAACCTATACTGATACTCCCATCACATTATCTATTCTCTATCCGGCTGCAAAGACTTCTCGTTCTCCTGCGCTGCTCCCTATGAAACTTCCTATGGCAAGGCAGATGAAAGCGTCATCAGGCAAGGCAGATGAAAGCGTCATCTGCCTTGCCTGATGACGCTTTCCCTTAGCTTACAATCTTTTGGGTGCTCCTTATAAACTCAGCTTTTCACTCTTCCCTACACTGCTCCATCATATATGTACCATTCCCAAATCTCCATCTGTATTGTCACATGCCCTGTCCACTTGCGTCCCATTGCATTTATTGTACTCACCTGCTCCATCTACATTGTAAGCTCTCACAATTATGGCCCTCACTGCCTTATGTGTCATATCTGATCATTCTCTCTCTTCCCTGTTTGTTCTTATTTTGTTTTATGCTGCAATTTTATTTAAATTAGAGTTTTTCTGTTATGATCAACTTATAAATACAGAATCTGTCCCTGTTTTAGGCTACTTGTCATTGTACTGCAACTCATACTTGTAATTGCACCACATGTCTTGTTTTCATGTCTTGTCTTGATCATCATCATCATCATAATATGCTAATATGTGTTTCCTCTTTCTAAAACAGAACCAATGGAAGTCTGTGTTTACCATGAAACAGTCTATCAAGTAAGTAGCATTACTTAAAATTTTTTTTTTTTTAAATCTCTACAGGTAACGAGTAGTGATATTCAGCCCTAAACTTGTTTACATTATATATTAAGCATCCTTAGTGACAGGAATTGGACTTGCACAGGAAACAGAAGAAACATATTTTGTTTTGTAACATAAGGGTACACAATTGCGCCTGAATATGTGGTGGTAATGGTTGTAATACTAAATGACAAGTATACACTGTATATATGAAGAATTAGTGTATTTATTCTAAAACAAAATGACAGAAAGAGAATAAATGGAAAAAGATGTGAAAAAATAGAAAATTAATACATTAATGAAAGAGTGTATATATATATATATATATGTATATGAAAGAATTCTATACATATGTATACTTTGGTCCGCAGTCCAGTACAATAGAGTGTGGCGTCCCACCTCGTTTAATTGTGCTCAAACTTCTACCACAATGTGTGGAGGGGTATATACAACACAGTCCCAGAGGAGCTCGTTCAGTAATATATGGGGGTCACGGTCAAAGAGTCTGTTGCAGCAGCTTGATCCTGTCTTGAGAGGGAGGGGGGGTGAGGTGATCTTCTGACGGTGCTAGCAAATGAAGGGGTACCCCAGGTGGCTATGCGGGAGGGATGAGTTGCAGGAGATAGGTAATTATTGGCTCTGGACTCGCCGCTCTCTGACTCGGTCTGTGGCTGCGGAAGGTGCCCGTGTAGACAGGCGTCTGCCGCCGGCCAGATCCGAGGAGTGCGGTCGTGTCTCTGGGGGGGAAAGTGTCACTGACTTCGAGACCCGGAGCGGGACTGTCCGCAGTGCACCTCCCCACTTACAGAGCCCTTACCTTGTTCTTCTGTGCTCGATTCCCAACTTCCGCTGTCACCTTGCTTCCTTGTCAGTCTTGCAGCTTTTCGTCCGGTTTCACTTTCACTTTCCTGTACCTCGCGGTCACGTGACCTGTTCCTGTTCCTCAGCAGTCTTCAGCGCCGTGGGTGATGAATGTGTCCAGAAATAGAGAGCTCTGCTGTGTTGAATATGATTAAGGCAGTCTGTTTGAAACGGTGTCCTGTTAGCTCCTACGCGTGTCGACCTTTCTAGGTCTTCCTCAGGGAGTCTATAGACTCCCTGAGGAAGACCTAGAAAGGTCGACACGCGTAGGAGCTAACAGGACACCGTTTCAAACAGACTGCCTTAATCATATTCAACACAGCAGAGCTCTCTATTTCTGGACACATTCATCACCCACGGCGCTGAAGACTGCTGAGGAACAGGAACAGGTCACGTGACCGCGAGGTACAGGAAAGTGAAAGTGAAACCGGACGAAAAGCTGCAAGACTGACAAGGAAGCAAGGTGACAGCGGAAGTTGGGAATCGAGCACAGAAGAACAAGGTAAGGGCTCTGTAAGTGGGGAGGTGCACTGCGGACAGTCCCGCTCCGGGTCTCGAAGTCAGTGACACTTTCCCCCCCAGAGACACGACCGCACTCCTCGGATCTGGCCGGCGGCAGACGCCTGTCTACACGGGCACCTTCCGCAGCCACAGACCGAGTCAGAGAGCGGCGAGTCCAGAGCCAATAATTACCTATCTCCTGCAACTCATCCCTCCCGCATAGCCACCTGGGGTACCCCTTCATTTGCTAGCACCGTCAGAAGATCACCTCACCCCCCCTCCCTCTCAAGACAGGATCAAGCTGCTGCAACAGACTCTTTGACCGTGACCCCCATATATTACTGAACGAGCTCCTCTGGGACTGTGTTGTATATACCCCTCCACACATTGTGGTAGAAGTTTGAGCACAATTAAACGAGGTGGGACGCCACACTCTATTGTACTGGACTGCGGACCAAAGTATACATATGTATAGAATTCTTTCATATACATATATATATATATATACACTCTTTCATTAATGTATTAATTTTCTATTTTTTCACATCTTTTTCCATTTATTCTCTTTCTGTCATTTTGTTTTAGAATAAATACACTAATTCTTCATATATACAGTGTATACTTGTCATTTAGTATTACAACCATTACCACCACATATTCAGGCGCAATTGTGTACCCTTATGTTATATATCTTTAAAGAGGTATTGGGTTTAACCTCCACCACAATTTTGCTGCCACAGCGTTTATCCACACAAGTAGAGCGCTGGATACAATTTGTTCATAATATTTTGTTTTGTATTTATAGCCTGGAAAAAACATCACGACAGAGAAAGAATCATGTGAGGTCTGTGTGTGCACAGATGGAAAAGATGTTCAGACCTTGCTCAACTTGGTCACATGTGAGCCCTTGGTTTGCAACAAAGATTGCCCCCAGGTCAGTTATATATGTGTCAATGTATATGCACCTTAATATCAAAAGGACATATTGTAGTATTGTTCAGTGGCTATAACCGGTGTTCACTGCTTGTGATAGGGATTCTCGTACAAAAAGGCAAAGGATCAATGCTGCGGTGAATGTGTACAGGTGGAATGCACAATGAAGATGAATGATGATAATATTGTCACTATAAAGGTAAAGTGCTTTTTTTTTCTGGCGTTAATCATCAACATGTTTATAAAAGCAAAGATAGACCAAAGGCATAAATTATTAATAGTATCAGGGCTGCTATCCTAGAATAATATATACTATTAGTAAAATGTAAAATATCAAGTACAAACCAAGCATCTAACCACACGTCGTCTGGGTATACCATAATATGCTCTATCTAATAGGCTAGAACCATATTAAGACAGATGTGTGTGAAGCTTGCAGACATACCGTATGCAAACAACAGTGTTGCAAAATGGTGAAGACAGAATGAATGGAACTAAAGAAAGTAACTTTAAATAGAAAGTAATAATATAATAAACAACATAGATTAATAAGCTGCAAATATAAAATAAATACTGTATAAAAGAATTCATATTAAAAGTACATAGGTCCACAGATATAGTTCCAACTGCTTCATTCTACTGCCCATTTCAGCAATATGAGACTTCAATTCAATGAAAGCATCAAGAATCAGCTAATCTTTTTATACAGTGGCACCAATTGCATGGTAAAAATGCTTTGCATAATCCAAGTACCATTCCAGTAGTTACACAATCTCTAGATGGTAGATATTATTAGAGACAGCCAACCAGGTACACTCAAAGTGTACTAGAGAGAGACGCTTGGCTGTGACATTAATAACTGCGCAGGAATTTGTTTTAAACATATACCGTGTCGCAGATGAAGCACAACAGAAAGGGATGCAAGAAAAAGCTGTAGCTGCTGCTTCGTAGTGCTCATATACAGATTCAGACTTATTCGCATACAGATGTACAAATGTTGCACAGCAAATTGCTTAGTGTAATCTAGCAAAGTAGTTGTTGCATCCAGTTGTTTTATCTGTGCAAATAAGATTTACAATTTGAGTGAGGAAAACGCTCGACACAGCTGAGTTTCCCGGGACCATGTTGCCTACAAAATGTAGTTGCATTGCATTGTAAAATACAGTATTACTAAGCAGCAATCTTTACTCTCTTGTGTCCTTGTCATACCTATATATGTCATTCAGTTAAAAAAAAAATAGCAGGTCTAATAAGACCATTAGGTTCTAGAGCACAGTACCAGGGGTGGACTAAACATTTGAGGGTTCCATGGCAACACTTTAGTAAGGTTCCCCTTGCACTGTGCTGTCTGATTTTGAACAACTCACATATAGTTTGGCCCCCTAAACTCTGAGCCCCATAGTAACTGCACCCTCTGCCCCTTGCATGGAACATTCATTTGCTCCCTAGATATTCCAAAATAATGTTGTGTTTCAATCTGTTATTCCCCATTACTATCAAGTTAATATTTTATTTTGTTTTGTTTTGTAGCCTGGTGATACATGGTCTTCTCCACTCGACACTTGTACTTACTATCAGTGCAATAAAACTGGCGATCACTTTGTTTTGGCCAGCACAACAAAGGAATGCTCTATTTCCAGTGCAGAAGATTGCCCAGCGGTATGTGTGTAATGCTGCTTGGAGGTGTTTTAAAAATGGAACACTATGCTTGGTACTGTATCTTGCAAGATGTATTGATTTAGTTACTAAACCATCTCTGTTTATCTCAGGGCACCAAATACGATACTGTTGCTGGCGAATGCTGTGGAATCTGTGTGTCAGTGGCATGTTCTATTAAGCTGAAGGACCATTCTTCACACATTCTGCAGGTACTATTTTGTTTTTTAATCACAATATTTGTAGTATAAGAGATTTTCAGATTTGAGCCATTCACAAAGAACTCTATACATTAAATATTTGTAATAAAAAAAGGAAATATCCCTACATATGTCATGTACAACACTTTACACATACTTATGATTATGTACTTACCCAACATGACATACCTACCATTGGAATGGTAATAAATAATTAAACTACTCTACCCTTTAGATATACACAACACTAGATATGACCATATTACACTTTATATGAGATGTAGTCATTAGGTCAACATTAGCAATGTTGACATTGAGGTCAACACCACAATGTCGACATAGTTAAAATGCCAAAAACGGAAAAAAAAACTAGGCTGCGCTAATCACTTTCACTGGGTTATTGATAGTTGCTTTACAGGAAAGAGATATTTCTTTCCCTGAGAAGAAATGTGCAAAAGATAAAAAAAGGGCTTAAAATGTCAACAAGTTACATGTCAACATTGTCAAAATGCTGACATTAAGGTTGGGCTGTGGGACGGGAGAGTTAAAGCCAGGCACTAGGTTGAGGATAAGGTTATGCTATGAGGAGGAGTAAGGGTTAGGCACTAGATGGAGGGTTAGGGGTAAGGATTAGAGTTAAAGATAGGGGGAGAATACTCAGCAGTACACCAACATTGCATATCATTATAATACAATTATTTTACTCTCTATATACACACCTAGGGCACTAAACCTTCCATAAATGACCTGACCACTGGTTATACAATCACAATGAAATTCTATAACACACTATATAGACATAGTAACTACACTTACCCTATACCAGGTATGAATATAATGCAATTCCTTTATGTAGAACCCCTTATACTAATGCAGGAAAACCTTGCATTTTTACTTACGTTCCTTAGAGTAATTAAAACACAAGTAAGGTGTTCTTACCATAACAGGCAGAAGCATGCCCAGAAGCACATAACAAATTTCCTACAGAACCTCCCAGCAAACTAATTCTGCTCCATAAAACGATGCACCTACTGGGCATGACTTGGCAACTGAGCATGATTGTAATGCTCAGCACCTCTCATATAATATTGTTTATATATGTTCAGTACACTGCTGTTGACGTGCTTGTGGTATATTTGGAAAAAGCGGCAAATTACTTAGGGAAGCATTATTAATAAAATTAACATCATATCCTTCAAATATTTACAGCCTGGAGATACATGGAGCCCAACTGATGAACCATGTGTCCAGTATGAGTGCCACCAAATCGAGGATCAATTTGTCCCTGTTGAAGTCAGAAGAACCTGTGATATGGAAGAATGTGATACTGTACGTTTATTTTATCATTACCATATCTGACAATACTTAAAAAAAATCCATAGTATTAATGAATGACCAATATATTTTATTAACTTGGTTTACTGAACCATTGTATTGTTTACCACAGGGCTTTGAATATGAGTTAACAGCAGGAGAGTGTTGTGGAAAATGTGTAAAGGTCGCCTGTGTAATGAAAACAGAGGACAATACAACGATAGTCATGAAGGTATGTCACTATATCTAGCTCTGTGCTAGTAGCTGAAATGGATCTAGTATGGAAACAAAAGATTTGTGACCGTACTTCAGAGCCAACTTTAAAAAAATATTGTGTTGCCTTTCCATATGACTAAAACCGGACATGCACAGACACGGATAGCAACAGTACAAATATTGGTGGTGCTCCCAATATGATACCATATATAGTACAGTATTCAATTTTCATTTCGTTTAATAAAAATGCAATGCAAGTACTATAGAAGATATATATATATATATATATATATATATAAAATATTCAGCAGCCTACACATTATATATGTTGCATGCCTATTTGCCAGTATGCTACATTGTATATTATAATCACATGAACCACCCCCCTTTACTGATAACTTAAATAAAGTACAGTATGTCATAATCTAACAATTGTAGACAAATGTACCAGGAAACTTTTATGACACTATCAGCAAAGAAGCAGCTCATTACTGCTTGCATTACACCCATTTTCTAAAGATTTCAATATGTGTTAATTATGAAATGTGTAGTTGACAGATATTGTAATGTATTGTAGTTTTTTTCCTTATAGGATTTATAAACAAATCAACATAGTTACATCTCTGTTGTTCATTTCAGCCTGGAGACGTGTACAAATCACCAGAAGACAAATGTCAGTCCCACATCTGTTCCGATACCTTTGAAATCATAAATATAATGAAGACATGTCAAGCCTTCAATAGGTCACAGTGTCTGGAGGTTTGTGTTCATAATATGCCTTTTTGTCATCTAAATGAACATACATTGGTGGCTATGATAAAAAAAGCAAAAAATAACACTGATAAATACATTACATTCAAAGAAGTGTGCTGCGCTCTTCTAAAGCAGCTCCATATTGGTATATTTAAAAGTAAAAATTTAACTTTTAAATACATTAATATGCATTTTATGATTGTTCATCTAGTGAAACATACAGTATATCATGGGAATATCAAAGGTTAAAAGAAAAATAATCTAGAGATCTAAAGTGGACATAGTGTTAATTTTCACAAGTAGTACAATGTCCCTTACCAGGTGTCACAAGGTGGTAGAATAAAAGATCTGGCACATTTCGTTACTTAATGGCTTTCTCATAGGAAAGAGAAAGACCTTACACCACAATAATAATGAGTCTTTCTATTGTTATCGTCTAAGTGTTGTGAGAAGGTGCCACAAATCCCAGATGCTTGGTGCAATTATAATATAGTATTACCTGGGTCAGACACATTCCCCAGAAATGGACCCATAAGGAAATTCAAGTAATCATTTTGCATCTAGACAAAGAACCAGAACCAGACTGTGTAGAATTATTGAATTAAGTAAACTGGGTTTGCTGGTCATCTGTACTTTCAGTTATGTGGTGATAGACAGGACTGTGCTTCTATTTATCTACATATTTAATGATTGGCAGCCACCAGCAATGGTTTTGCCTACCACATTGACCATAAATAATCTGATTTAGTACTGGACATCCAACCTGTGGTACCCCTGCCAGTGCCCTGTGGCACCTAAGGGCACCCAGTTTGGCAAAAACTGCCTCAAAGTAAAGTAGCATGGCAGATTCTCATAGTTCCCCTATCGGAACCATACTCACTTATGTCTCTTTCCAACAGGGCACTATCAAGTCTGATGGCTGTTGCGAGTCTTGCGAGTGTAAGTGGACGTTTTTTTTTTACTTATCATAGCTGTCTACTAGATAAGAGTAAGAAATTGTTTATGATTGTGGAATATGTTATGTAGTATTTTAAAAATAAATAATCCAGGTCCATTATATTTAGAACAAGCCTTAAGGACAAGTTCTCAAAGTTTTGATAGAACTCTACTGTAGCTGCCATTCTATGCACATGGAAGAAAAAGTGTCTTCAATAAATATGACACTATCTCAACACAGTGTATTGCTCAAAACTCAAAAAAGATCCTTAAAATTGTTGAATAACTAAACATAATGACAGTTTCTTTGCGCTTAAAAAGTACAGATTCAGAATTGTAGCCATAGCAATATATTAGTTGCGCAACAAAAAATATATATATATATTTGCACATAAATAAGTCATTTTCTTTTTACTCTTTGTAGCTGCTTTATCAGGATGTCAGACCCATAAGCAAGTCAAACAAATCAAGACTGGCATTTGTAAATCTGACCAGACTGTGGAGCTGTCTTACTGTGGAGGAGGCTGTATGACCACATCCATGTAAGTTGTACATTTATGAATCAATGGTTGTAAATCACATAAAACCTTCTTGCCACCTTTCTTTTTCTTCACACCATGTTGCTCATCTCTGCATAAGGCTGGCGTCATTCCTGTGATAAAGAAATAGCATTTATCACCTAACAGATCAAAGGGGATGAAATCTAGACCCACAGCTAGCACAAGTATAAAAGCCATGTTCTCCTTAGTAAATACAAAAAACATTCGAATACTCATGAAAATGCTCTCAAATATTTTTTGAATGAATTTAAGGCATAACAATGTCCGATCTGTCCCTTTATCACTACACAGTGAAGGTTAGTGGAGTGTTGCAATTTTTGACCTAAACCAGTTGGACTTTGTCCTACAAACAATACTTTGTTATGCTCATGAGGCTTATTAAAAGGGCAACTTGTGGGCAAATATCATCTCTAATAAAATAATTTAATCCAGTCAGTCATTCCAGGCCACTCTTACATCCACAAATCTCCAGTGTCAAATAAGGTGAACTGCTGGTCAAGTTACTTTGATAGTGCAGTCTATGCAACACTGTGTTGAACAGAGTTCTGTGGCAAAAAAACAAGTTAGGTGATACGTGTACAGTAGAGCACATACTCCACATACTTTGAATAACTATGACAGCTTCATCTGGCAGGTGGGAGAGATACATTAGACATAGAGCTTTTTATCCTAGGGAAGACCAGAGTTTGGGATCATAGAATTATTCTTTCTTCTTCAATTACCATTGACATTTCTTTTACAACACTATTCTTTAGTCAGTGCCAGATTAGGTTTTAGAAGGTTAGATCATGATTCCTAACTGCCCAGATTGACTGTTGCTGCTTTTTAAAGACATTTACTGTAGCATTGTATTTTATTGTGGTCTTCCCATAGGTACTCTCTTGAGGCAAACACAATGGAGCACAAATGTAGCTGTTGTCAGGAAGTAAGGACAAGCAAGCGACAAGTAACTCTCAATTGTTTGGATGGAACCAGCTCTGTCTATACATACGTCTATGCAGAAGAGTGCGGCTGTACCAGAACTGCATGTGAAGCGGAAACTCAGACTTCCATCTCTCAGGAGCAGCAGCAGCTGGAACAGGATAATACTCAACAAACAATCGACCAGGAGCAACAACAGCAACAATCCAACTGAACAACAACATCAATTATAGTTAAATGAATTATAGTGAATCAGAACTTCTTAAATATAAACTATGAGACCTTGCATTCAAATGCTCTGATGAAAACACTCTACCAATTGGCTCTTTATGACTCTGCTTTGCTTTGTGACTGCCAAGATCTCTTCAACGGAGTCTCCAACTGCCACTTCTCTTCATATACACTATGAGACTTCTTACAATAAGTGGGTTCTTCCCAAGCAAACTGTACTTACTCTTTTATTTTAATATGCTTTTTTAAGAGCCACTGTTCAACCATTTTCATTATATAAATTAGGAAATAGAGTGTCCTGTCAGATGCTATAAATATTTTGGCATATAGTATTGATTTATTATGCCATTCATCTTATTTGTTAGATGAACCTTAAATACATTAACATGTTATATTAGCTATTGCAAACTTCATGTTAGCAGTACTAAATTTTCAGTGTAGAAGTAGTTTACATAGATGGTTAGATTTAGTATAGCACACATAGAATTTAGTTTACAGTGTTACATACCGTAGAATTCCCATATTAGATGTATAGTAGTTAGGCAGAAAAACCTAAGGTCCACTTAAGCATTTCATGTAATTGGGGTAACTACAGTACATTGTTGCTGTTAGAAAATGTGTTTTTGTTTACAAAGCAATGCTATTAGTTAAATCCAGTAACTTTAACTGGATTTAACTAATAGGGGAACATGAAGGATGTTTTTTTTTTTGTTCTAAATTTATTTAACCACATTGTTTCAGGGATACTGTAACTAATTCTGACACGTCTACGGCTACAAGCTCTTATCTATTTATTTGTCTTTTTGGAGAATTCTAATATGTATCTGATTTTTCCTCTGTGCCAATGGAACTAGAGTGTAATTTGTTTGTTATTTCATCACCGGAGTATTGAATGTGATTTGAATTAAAAAGAAAAATCTTTTGAGCATTTTAGAAGCTTGTTTGTGTTAATTATTGTTCATATTAACTAGGAACAAAATAGTAAACTGATCCATTGTCTTTGTAAATGTAGATTAGTTAATACATAGAGTTAGGCCAATAATGGCAACTAATTAGTAAGCAACAGCGGTGATAAAGGTGGAACAGATTTGTTTGGAATGGACTGAGCTATTATACAGTATATAAAATGATTACACATACTGTAGATATAAAATAGTTCAATGAAGAGCAAGAACAATAACATTAATATTAAAAATAAAAA